>NC_045962.1:78899085-79213154 GCF_010909765.2 Amblyraja radiata | reverse complement strand
TGTCGAAAGACATATTTGGCTATCCGCAACTTACCTGCCAGGTAAGCTAAATACAGTGGCAGACACCAGGTCACGTAAATTTAGTGACAACATCGAATGGATGTTAAAACCCAAAAAAAAAATTTCGCAAAAGTTATCAAGCAATATGGCACGCCAGATATCGATTTATTTGCATCAAAGCTAAATCACCAGGTACCTATGTATGTCGCTTGGGAACCAGACCCTGAGGCAGCAGCGATAGATGCGTTCGCGCTGGATTGGGGAAATTCTTCTTCTATGCATTTCCTCCCTTCTGCCTCATCAGTCGGGGACTACGCACAATACAAATGGACTCTGCTTCAGGTATTTTGATAGTACCCGACTGGCCTACGCAGCCATGGTTCCCAATACTCCATGACATGGTTGTTGAAACCTCGATGGTATTCCCCAGTGACCCAGAGTTATTAACACCCAGTGTCGGGCACAAGCCACCCGTGCCATGAACAAATCGAACTCCTGGGTTGCAGATTCTGCACAAACCACTTCTGGGACTGGGATTATCAGAACAAACCGTCGACACCATGTCAGCATCCCTCTGAACATCCACTAAAAACAGCACTTGTCCAGCATCAAAAAAATGGGAGAAGTACTGCTTGGATACAGGGACCACATACTCAACCGCTACAGTTACCAACGTACTGGAATTCCTGGCGAACCTTCACCACGATGAAGGACTCAGCTACAGAGCCATCAACACAGCTAGAAGTGCCCTGCCTGTCTATTTAAAACCAGCTCCAGGACAACAGGCCATGGGGTCCCACCCGCTGGTGGTCAAACTAATGAAGGGTATTTACAACTCTAACCCCCTAGACCAAGGTACACCCATATATAGGATGTCAGTGTGGTCCTGACATACCTCAGGGGATAGCCACCAGCCAGATCCCTCAACCTGGAACAATCTATGCTCAAAACACTCATGTTGATGGCACTTGTATCTGCACAGAGGGTCCAGTCACTACACCTATTGCGACTGGACAGCATGCTCACAGCTCCAGACCAGATCTCTGTCGTTATCCAGGGACTGATCAAACAGAGCAGACCAGGAACACCTAATCCAGTCGTGGAATTCCGGGCTTACCCGCCAGAACCACGGTTATGTGCCATGACCCACCTACTATCCTACATAGACACAAGCAAAATATTCGAGGGAGATGAAAAGCCTTATGGGTCAGTCACAAAAAACCTTATGGTCGGGTGACGAGCCAAACCATTTCGAAATGGCTCAAGCAGGTGCTAAAAGCTGCTGGGATAAACACTAACATATACAAATTTTATTCCACCAGGGCAGCATCCACGTCGACGGCTAAAAGAATGGACGTGCTTATAGACCACATCCTGGCTACAGCAGGATGGTGGGGGGAAAGACCGTTCAGAAATTCTATAATAAGCCGTTGGCAAAACCTGTTTTATTTGCAGAAAAGATTTTCCAGACTGCAAATATTTAATTTAAGCCCAGGGGAGCAATTTAATTTCTTTATTGTTATTGTTAAAAAATACCATTGTGTTTTTCTACAAACAGATTCATTGGTTGATTACGATAACACACTTCCTCCCTCAAGGACTTCGGCAGTGCGTGAAATAATACCTGTTACACGGTTGGAAATCACAGAGCTCACGTGACTCCGAAGTAAAATAGTAAGATTAAACGAGAACTTACCAGTTTGAAGTTTGATCTGTATTTTATGAGAAGTTACGATGAGGGATTACGTGCCCTCCGCTCCCACCCTCAATAATATGGGTCAAACTGATAAACTGATGTCTCCTTGCCTTTACTATGTTTACTACAATAACTGTGTCTATCTGTGATTCCACACCGCTGCTTTGAAGTATGCCGCGCATGCGTGCTGAGCGGGTTCTTCACGTAATCCCTCATCGTAACTCCTCATAAAATACACATCAAACTTCAAACTGGTAAGTTCTCGTTTAATCTTACTATTTTATTTGCACTTCTGTTTGTTTAAGCATATTTGGGCCACAACAGGGCAGGCACCTACGGATGGCATCACCCTGCTGCAGCTGAATGTGGAAGGCCTCACCAAGGCTGAGACCACCATCATTGAACATCTGCTACATACCCACAAAGTCATTGCAATCCTGTTCCAAGGGGCTCACAAAAGTGATAGCTTCCCATCTGAAGATCCCTGGATATACCCTGGCCTCCTCCATCGAGAGCAATACCCACGGGATTGCGGCTTTTGTAAGGAACACAGCAAAATGGAAAGCGATTGCAGCATCCCCTCCTGACTCCGACGTGGAATGGGCAGCAACACAAGTCGAAGGTGTCACGGTCATCAATGTATACAAGCCAGCTTCTACCACAAAGACTCCATCCCCGCCTTTGGTTCGCCCTGCATGTACGCTGGAGGCTTTAACTGCCACAGCACCACCTGGGGCTACCGTTCAACTAACTCAGATGGCGCTGGACTAGAAGACTGGGCCTCAGCTACTGCCGTTCAACTCCTGTACGATCCTAAACAACCGGCCAGCTTCCGCTCCGGCAGGTGGAACACCACTATCAACCCTGACTTGGCTTTTGCAAACATGAATGGACCATCCCCACACCGTATCATCCTGGATCACTTCCAGGAAATCACAACATCACCCATCTCTGATTATCCCGGACAACCCCATCGATCCGGTCCCAACCAACCCTGCGAAGAGTTGGAAATTCCGCAAGACCAGGTGGGACCAGTTCACAAGTCTGGTGGGCTTCTATATCGACAGCCTTCCCGCCCCCACCTCCACCAATCTGGACAAAGCTTACTCAGCCTTTTTCAAACACCTCATCATGGCAGCGAAGAGTTCCATTCCTCATGGTTATCATCGCCAGTAAATCCCCACATGGGACAAAGAGCGTGAAGCATGCTACGACACATTCCTGTACGCTGAACCTGGCGAAGAGGCTGCCTCCAAGGCCAAGGAATGGACAAACTCGGCAAGAAGCGCAGTGGGGTGGCTTGGAAGATCTTCAATCGCCTCACCGGTCGAAGTACACAGCCAAAGCATTGCCCTGTCACGCCAACTCCATCGCCCACCAGCTCCTGGCCAATGGCCACTTCAAAGACGTGGGCAAGAACCATACTCATTCTGTCAAACTGGAAACCACTAATCTTTGGAAAGTTCCAGGCATGATGGGCTGTCAGCACCCTTTTCCTCTGCAGAACTCTCTTCTGCCATCTCTCAATTGAAATGCGGAAATGCCCAGGGTCAGAATTCCTGAAAGACTGCCGTCCTAAATGCCTGTTCTACTCCTCTTGCCTCATTGGTCAGTCCATTCCGAAGATCTGGCGGAAAGCCACCATCATTGCGCTACCAAAACCAAACAAGCCTGTGGACGACCCAAGGAACCATCAGCCCATCTCACTCCTCTGTGTCCCGTACAAGCTCCTCGAACGGCTTCTCCTGGCCCAGCTCAATCCAATCGTCAACCCCCGACTACCTGCTGAACAAGGCGGATTTCGTCGTGGACACTGCACCACCCACCAAATAGTCAAGCTGACCAATGTCATCGATGATAGTTTTGAAAAGGGCCACAAGGCAGGCATCACACTGGTGGACCTCACCGCCGCCTACGATGCAGTGTGATACCAGGGCCTGATCATGAATCTCTTCGGCACCATTCCTGACCGCCATTTAGTGCGGTTCCTTGCCAACATCCTTGCCAACCGCAGTTTTGTGCTCAAGACTGGCGACAGACAATCTAGCCGACTGCGACGCCTAAGAAACGGTGTCCCCCAAGGCTCGGTACTGGCTCCCATGCTCTTCAATCTCTATATCAGCGATCTGCCATGCACGACCTCGCACCAGTATGGATACGCCGATGACCCTACTTCATTCGGACAGGAGTTGGTCAAACGTGGAGGATGTATTCCTGCCGGATATGGAGCTTGTCGCAGGCTAGTGGTCTCGCCTGCCAAGCTTACAAACTGTAAACAAGAAAAAGACTGACAAAACCAAAATGGTGAGGCATAGTTGTGAGTTAAAAGTTCAAACCAGACTTTGACCGTGAATCTAGATTAACCCTCTGGTGCTGCATTATCAAAGTTGCTTCATGTATTGTCTTTCCGCTGGACTGGGTTTAGTTTAGTTCAATTTAGAGATACAGCGTGGAAACAGGCCTATCGACCCACCTGGTCCGCGCCGACCAGCGATCCCCGGACAATAACACTATCCTATACACACTAGGGACAATTTACATTTATACCAAGCCAATTAACTTACAAACCTCCATGTCTTTGGTTAACACACAACAAAAGCTTTTCACTGTAAAGAGACTCGTGCCCAGAGAAGGGGAATGGAGAACCAGAGGACATATGTTTAAGGAGATGAGTAAAACCTTTTTCAACCAGAGAGTTGTGAGTCAGTGGAATTCTTGCCACAGAAGGCCAATTCACTGGATGTTTTCAAGAGAGTGTTAGATAGGGTCTTGGTGAGACCACACCTGGAGTATTGTGTACAGTTTTGGTCTCCTAATCTGAGGAAAGGCATTCTTGCCATAGAGGGAGTACAGAGAAGGTTCACCAGACTGATTCCTGGGATGGCAGGACTTTCATATGAAGAAAGACTGGATAGACTTGGCTTGTACTCACTAGAATTTAGAAGATTGAGGGAGGATCTTATAGAAACTTACAAAATTCTTAAGGGGTTGGACAGGCTAGATGCAGGAAGATTGTACCCAATGTTGGGGAAGTCCAGAACAAGGGGTCACAGTTTAAGGATAAGGGGGAAATCTTTTAGCACCGAGATGAGAAAAACATTTTTCACACAGAGAGTGGTGAATCTCTGGAACTCTCTGCCACAGAAGGTAGTTGAGGCCAGTTCATTGGCTATATTTAAGAGGGAGTTAGATGTGGCCCTTGTGGCTAAAGGGATCAGGGGGTATGGAGAGAAGGCAGGTACTGGATACTGAGTTGGATGATCAGCCATGATCATATTGAATGGCGGTGCAGGCTCGAACGGCCGAATGGCCTACTCCTGCGCCTATTTTCTATGTTTTTATAGCTCTTTGGGCTAACAGCATCAAGAGATATGTGGAGAAAACAGGAACGGGGTACTGATTTTGGATGATCAGTCATGATCATATTGTATGGCGTGGCTGGCTCGAAGGGCTGAATGGCCACTCCTGCACCTATATTCTATGTTTCTATGAAAGGTTTAATAGGAAGTTGAGGGGAAACTTTTTTTACGCAAAAGGTGGTGGGTGTATGTATACGTGACAATAAGCTAATCTAAACTAAACTAGTGGCATTGGTAAAACAATGTGGAAATCTCCTGGTGTACATTTACTCTTGAAACATGGAGATGCCATTAATCTCGCTGCTCTGCCATAATTAGTTCTACTCACCCATACAAAATAAGACTGATTGTGCTTCAAAGTGGCTCAATGACTATGAAGCACTTTAACATGTCCTGCGAATTTCAAAGGCATTAAAAACCGGCATATTTTTATCTATAATCAAGAATAAATTGCAACAAAGAACGGCAAAGCAAAATAACACAGCTTTTGATCATTTTAGGGTAAATGGGAAGCAAGAACAAATTGCTTGCAGTTCGATGTTTATACGCTCATAAGTCATAGGAGCAGAATTAAACCATTCAGACCATCGGGTCCACTTCACTAAAGATAACCAACAAAAGGTAGACACAAAATGCTGGGGGTAACTCAGCAGGTGAGGCAGCATCTCTGGAGAAAAGGAATAGGTGACGTTTCGGGTCAAGACCCTTCTTCAGGCTTAGAGACAGGGGAAAGGGAAACAAGAGATGTAGATGGTAATATGCAAAGATATAGAACACATGAATGAAAGAAATGCAAAAAAGTAATGGTGACCAAGGAAAGGTGGAACCCACAATGGTCCATTGTTGGCCGTGGGCTAGGTGATAACGAGTTATGCAGACAATGAAATTCAACAGAACGACAGTGAAACTAGTACCACGACTAGGGCGGAGGATGGACGGGGAGAGGGGGGATGCAAGGGTAACTTAAAGTTAGGGAAATCAATATTCATACTGCTGTGTTGTAAGCTGCCCTACTAACGAACTACCTAACTATAACTAAAACAAATGTTTTCTTGCTAGAGATGACCACAAAACCACTCCATTTTGTATACAACCCTGTCAGCTTCATTATTATCCTTGTGACAGTAAATCTACCATCTTCATCCATTCTGGGCCATGTGTGACCATCATCCTGTGGTTAGTCTTCAATGTCCTCTGCTCCAAAGCAAGTAGGGATGGGTAATAAGTTCTGGTCTTGTCAGTGATGTTCGTGTCTTGAAGAAAATGATTCATGTTAAACCTTGTAAGTTATTGGGGCCAATCCGGACTTGGACAAGGACATGGATATTTTAAAAGACAAATTTGCTGGCTGCAATGGAAAAACCCCCCCAATCCACAGAAAGAATCAAACCCGTCTGGCCTGTGGACTTGGACATCACACAACGGTGTGAACAGGAAAGGCTGAGACGGAGATAACGAGATTCTCTTGGATACACAAAGGAAGGAACCAAGCCTCAGCAGACGGTGGTAAACAGGCCAGCACAAGCACAATCACCATCGGGGATGATAACGATCAGGCTGAGGGATCATGACATCAGCAAACCCCTTATCATCGGAAGCCTATTGTTCATGCCAGATCGAAACTGGGAAACATCAAAAGAACCCCTTTTATCCAGAGGACCACCTGGGGGTTTCAAAGGAAGCTCAGGTATAAAAGTCGAAGTCAAGCCAGAACTCTCTCTCTCTTCCTGCTCTTCCTGCTCTGCTGGACAGCTCGTGGGCCTGCATCGACTTAGCTGTGAGTATCCTGGTGACCTGGTGAAAATTCCCGAAATAGGATAGAGGTCGAGGGGGAGTAACTTGTGTTAAAGTAAGTTTCACGACGTGCCCGATAGTTTTCCGTTCATAGTCTTAGTTTAAAGCATAAGTTTAGCCACGCATTGTGTAGTGTTGGTGAGATTCGATTTCTCATTGTTTAATAAAGCCTGTAAATTTTAGACTTGCTTTGAGTCCATCTTGGTTTCTGTTTTCTCTCATCAGCACACTCTGGTCAATTCAACCTTTGTATCATATCCCACCATAATTCCGAGGTCTAGAACCTAGGGGAATCCTTTTGTGGAGTAAAGGGAAACGCAAAACCCCTACAACCTCGACAACAAATTGGTTTCGAAAACCCCACACATGGATGAATTAGGTTTCAGGAGATTGTGCAAAACCATCCATGGAATTTTTCACAGAGAGTGTTGATGGAATAAGAAAATGGTAGGTACAACTCGAATTTTGTTGCAGAATGTGTGAATTAGAGATTGCCTGTTGCTTCTGTAAAGTTCTTTACTGAACTGCTTTCAAATGTTCTTGTGAGGCTGTAAACATTTTCAGCCAGACTGTCAAGATCTTTATAGTGTCGGAGAAACGGGAAATATCGCAGCTTTTATGTTATCTTGCAAATTGTATCATACTATTTAGTTTAGTTCAGTTTAGAGATACTGCGCGGAAACAGGACCTTCGGCCCACCATTCCCCATACACACACACACACACACTAGGGACAATACACATTTATACCAAGCCAATTAAACTACAAACCTGCACGTCCTTGGAGTGTGGGATGGAACCGAACTTCTTAAAGAAAACCCACACAGGTCACGGGGAGAACGTACAAACTCGTACAGACAAGCACCCGCAGTCAGCATCGAACCCGGGTCTCTGCGGCTGTAAGACAGCAACTCTACCGCTGCGCCACTGTGCCACCCCAATTGTTATTCTTGAAATTGTTGGATTATCCATTCCATTGACCTCAAATCTTAAAGCGATTGGGAAAGGAAGAAGGTAACTGCTGCTTGGCTTAAGGCTATCAGCTGCAGTATTTATCTTAGTAATTAATGCTAGCGGTCTCTGGGAACCCGGGTACTACTTGTGTTAGTGTCAAGTGCTAGTTGTTTAGTTCAGCGGGGGGCAACGCAAAAGTTCAAACCTGCAGCATATGGGCATTATCTCTCCTCAAGTTCTTGTCATCAAAACACACTAGTCCATATGCAAGCTGCATCATTAACAATCGAAGAGTTGATAAGCTAAGCCATTACTTCAGGTTCACCAGTCAGTCCTGACAGCTTTTTACAAATGTTTCATTGAATCAGTAATAACCTTCAATACGTCAGCCTGGTTTGGGTCGCCATCCAACATCGCAACCCACTAAACAAAATCATATCAATGAGCAGTAAAATAATCGGACTGGAGCAGTATTTACATTAGAAGGACTAAACTAAAAGGAACACAAATAGCCTCAGACACCACTCTCTCACTGCACAGCCAATACAGTCTTCTACCCTCAGGCCACTCACATTCAGGATTAAGAGAGCCATGTCGAGTTTCGGGCCTACATCCATTAGACTCATGAATAGTTGATCTATTTATTTATTCATTTATTTATATATACATTTTTAACATTATTTTAATATTTTTATTGCCTATTCATAGAAACATAGAAACATAGAAATTAGGTGCAGGAGTAGGCCATTCGGCCCTTCGAGCCTGCACCGCCATTCAATATGATCATGGCTGATCATCCAACTCAGTATCCCGTACCTGCCTCCTCTCCATACCCTCTGATCCCCTTAGCCACAAGGGCCACATCTAACTCCCTCTTAAATATAGCCAATGAACTGGCCTCGACTACCCTCTGTGGCAGGGAGTTCCAGAGATTCACCACTCTCTGTGTGAAAAAAGTTCTTCTCATCTCGGTTTTAAAGCATTTCCCCCTTATCCTTAAGCTGTGACCCCTTGTCCTGGACTTCCCCAACATCGGGAGCAATCTTCCTGCATCTAGCCTGTCCAACCCCTTAAGAATTTTGTAAGTTTCTATAAGATCCCCTCTCAATCTCCTAAATTCTAGAGAGTATAAACCAAGTCTATCCAGTCTTTCTTCATAAGACAGTCCTGACATCCCAGGAATCAGTCTGGTGAACCTTCTCTGCACTCCCTCTATGGCAATAATGTCCTTCCTCAGATTTGGAGACCAAAACTGTACGCAATACTCCAGGTGTGGTCTCACCAAGACCCTGTACAACTGCAGTAGAACCTCCCTGCTCCTATACTCAAATCCTTTTGCTATGAAAGCTAACATACCATTCGTTTCTTCACTGCCTGCTGCACCTGCATGCCCACTTTCAATGACTGGTGTACCATGACACCCAGGTCTCGCTGCATCTCTCCCTTTTCCTAGTCGGCCACCATTTAGATAATAGTCTGCTTTCCTGTTTTTGCCACCAAAATGGATAACCTCACATTTATCCACATTATACTGCATCTGCCAAACATTTGCCCACTCACCCAGCCTATCCAAGTCACCTTGCAGTCTCCTAGCATCCTCCTCACAGCCAACACTGCCCCCCAGCTTAGTGTCATCCGCAAACTTGGAGATATTGCCTTCAATTCCCTCATCCAGATCATTAATATATATTGTAAATAGCTGGGGTCCCAGCACTGAGCCTTGCGGTACCCCACTAGTCACTGCCTGCCATTGTGAAAAGGACCCGTTTACTCCTACTCTTTGCTTCCTGTTTGCCAGCCAGTTCTCTATCCACATCAATACTGAACCCCCAATGCCGTGTGCTTTAAGTTTGTAAGCTAATCTCTTATGTGGGACCTTGTCGAAAGCCTTCTGGAAGTCCAGATACACCACATCCACTGGTTCTCCCCTATCCACGCTACTAGTTACATCCTCGAAAAATTCTATAAGATTCGTCAGACATGATTTACCTTTTGTAAATCCATGCTGACTTTGTCCAATGATTTCACCACTTTCCAAATGTGCTGCTATCCCATCTTTAATAACTGACTCTAGCAGTTTCCCCACTACCGATGTTAGACTAACTGGTCTGTAATTCCCCATTTTCTCTCTCCCTCCCTTCTTAAAAATTGGGGTTACGTTTGCTACCCGCCAATCCTCAGGAACTACTCCAGAATCTAAAGAGTTTTGAAAGATTATTACTAATGCATCCACTATTTCTGGAGCTACTTCCTTAAGTACTCTGGGATGCAGCCTATCTGGCCCTGGGGATTTATCGGCCTTTAATCCATTTAATTTACCCAACACCACTTCCCGGCTAACCTGGATTTCACTCAATTCCTCCAACTCCTTTGACCCGCGGTCCCCTGCTATTTCCGGCAGATTATTTATGTCTTCCTTAGTGAAGACGGAACCAAAGTAGTTATTCAATTGGTCCGCCATATCCTTGTTCCCCATGATCAACTCACCTGTTTCTTCATGTATTGTGCTTGGCAAGGTTTACCTATTGACCACTGTTGGACTGCTGGTATGTGATGTGTATGGCATATTGTGTAGTGTTGCTGGGTACGTGAAATGTACGCACACTGACGTTCTGCACAAATGAAATTCCTAACGGATAAATAAAGTTCATTGAATTGAATTGAATTGAATGCACTTTTTTTTCCCCCTTTTTTAAAAAGTTTTTTATTTAATTTAAATTACAGTAATACACATCGCATATATCTTATTACATTTTGTTGTACCACTTCGTTTTTCGAGCTTTAAAAAAGGTAGAAATAAGAGAAGTAAGGAAAGTGAGCAAGAATCGTGAAGGTGCAGGAAAGTGTTGGGGAAAAAATTAGAGAAGGAAGTAAAGAGAGGAAATAAGACCCTAGAAAGAAAAGGAAAAAAAAGGAAAAACAATCGCTCTATTGTAACACAAAACTCCGCAAAAAAGGGTATACCAACCGTGTTTTTTTTAAACTTTATTTTATACCCCCCGTTACCAGATCCTGGTACCATTTATATTTTAAATTACTATTGCACCTTATGCTTGTAATAGTTCCGTAAATGCAGACCACGTCTTTTGGAAGTGGTCTGCTTTGCCTGCTAGGAGGAGTCTCATCTCTTCCAAGTGTAGTGTTTCGAACATGTTTGAAATCCACATTTTTATTGTTGGTATTGGAGCATTTTTCCAAAATCTGAGTATAAGCTTTTTTCCCATTATTAGCCCGTAATTAAGTAAGTTCTTTTGAAACACATTTAATTCGGGGTTACCTTCCGATATTCCAAAAATGATCCATTCTGCTTTTGGTACAAGTTTTATTTTAAATAATTTTGTGAAGATCTCAAATATTTCGTTCCAGACTTTTTGAATTTTTATACAGAAAACAAAAGAGTGCGCTATGTTAGCTTCTTGTGACTGACATTTATCACAAATGGGTGAGACATTGGGGAAAAATTTATTTATTTTAGTTTTTGAATAATATAGTCTATGTAATGTTTTATATTGAATTAGAGTATGTTATACGTTGATCGAGTATTTATGCACATATAGTAAGTGTTTATCCCAGCTCTCTTATGAAATTTTTATAGCTAGTTCTTGTTCCCAGTCTCTTCTAATACCATCGGTTGTAGGTATTTCTATATTTAAAATAATGTTGTATAAGTATGATATTAGATTTGTTGATTCAGCCTTTGTCTTCATGGCTTCATCCAATAAGTCTGGGGACATGTTATGATAGTCTTTTGTGTATTTTTTCAGATAGTCATGGATTTGAAGATATTTAAAATATTGATTATTTTTCAAATTATATTTCAGTTGTAATTGTTGAAATGATAATAATTTTCCTAATTCATACAAGCCTCCGAGCGTTTTGATTCCCATTCTTTCCCATTGTGTAAATGATTTATCTATAATTGAGGGTTTAAACGATGGGTTATTGACTATTGGCATTAAGAGAGATAGATTTCTTAATTTTAGATTCTGTTTTTATTTGTTTCCAAGTTTTAATTGTGCTATGTATCATTGGATTAAACATAGCGTGATAGTTTCTAGTGATTTCAATTCCTAAATATTTAAAATTTTCTGTGGCTATTTTAAAGGGGAATTTCAAGAGATGTGTTGAGTCTTTCGGTTTTATCGACATAATTTCACTTTTGTTCCAGTTTATTCTGTATCCTGAGAAAGATCCAAAGTCCTCAATTAGATTTAATATGTTTGGTATACTGATTTGGGGTTTTGTGATATACAGTAATACATCGTCTGCGTATAAGGATATTTTGTTATTTGAATATTTTGTATTATAACCGTAAATATCCGGGTGTGTTCTAATTTTTTCAGCTAAAGGCTCAATTACCAGAGCAAATAACAGTGGTGATAATGAACATCCTTGTCTATTGCCCCTTGATAATTGGAATTTCGTAGATAGTATATTATTAGTTAATATTCTAGCCGTGGGTTTGTTATATAATAATTTTATCCATGCGATGAAGTTCTCTCCCACTTGAAATTTTTGCAATACTTTAATCATATAATCCCATGCTACTTGATCAAACGCTTTTTCTGCGTCCAATGAAATGATAGATAACTCTTGTTCTTGAGGTTTGTGAGAGTGCATTATGTTAAGCAGACGTCTCGGGTTATTAAATGAATGTCTCTTAGGTATAAATCCCGTTTGATCCTCATTTATTAATTTACTAACATATTGACTTAGTCTTCTAGCTAGTGTTTTCGCTAATATTTTTTGATCCGTATTTAACAAAGCAATAGCTCTATATGAGCCTGGTTCTTCTATATCTTTATCTTTTTTAAGTATTAATGTAATCGTTGATTCTGCTAGTGTTTCAGGTAAGATTTGTTCTTTAAAAGCGTATATATACATTTTCTGTAGACGTGGTGTAACTATGTCGTAAAAACATTTATAAAATTCATTACTGAATCCGTCTGGTCCTGGTGTTTTTCCATTCTTAAGTGTGTTTATTGTGTCTTCTATTTCCTTAGATGTAATTTGTACTCCCAGTTCCTCTTGTTCCTTCAGTTCTAGTTTTGGAAGGTTACAATTGTCCAAAAATTCTGAAACTTTATTATTGTCTATTAGTGTTTTCGATGTGTATAGATTCTTGTAATATTGAGCAAATCTTTTATTGATATCATTAGGTAGTGTTAATAATTCCCCTCTATCTGATTTAATCTTTAAAATTGCATGATCTTTTTCCCGTTTTTTCAGTTGGCGTGCCAAAAGTTTATGGGGTTTATCCCCAAATTCGAAATGTTCTTGTTTTGTAATTTGGAATAATCTTATAATCTTCTCTGATAATAATTTATTTAGCTTAAATTTCAGTATTAAAATGTTATTATGTTTATCCATAGTTGGGTCTTTAGCATTATCTATATCTAGTTGTCTGATTTGTTCTTCTAATTGTCTTTGTTCATTCTTATTCTTTTTGTTTTGAAAAGCTTGATACGAGATAATGACTCCTCTAATAAATGCTTTGAAGGATTCCCATAATAAAGTGGGCAATATATCTGGTGTATCATTTGTCTCAAAAAATAGGTCCATCTGTTTTTTCAGATATATACTCCCTTGTGGGTCTTTCAGAATTTGCGAGTTAAACCCCCAGAACGATTTGTTCGTAGACATTCCTTCCAATTTTAAAACGAAAGTTAGCGGGGAGTGATCTGAAATCGTATTGGTGTGATATTTAGGGTTCATAGTATAAGGGATTAGTTTTGTATCCACTAGGAAGTAGTCTAAACGTGAGTATGTTTTATGTACCATTGAATAAAACGAGTATTCCCTTCCAGTCAGATTCGCGATCCTCCAGACGTCTGCTATATTTGTATTTTTTATATATGTATTTAAGAGTTCACTAGTTTTAGATTTCATATTACCTCTTTGTTTTTGCATCAATTTATCTAAGTACGGATCTAAAACACAGTTGAAGTCTCCTCCAATTATAACATTTTGGTAGTTAAATTCTGCGATTGTATTTAGGATTTTATTAAAAAATTGAGGATTATCAAAATTGGGCGCATATATGTTTACCAAAGTGATTGGCGTAGCATGGATCTCTCCTGTAACTATAAGATATCTCCCTTCCTTATCTGATATAATGTTCTTTGATTTGAATGGTATTCCTTTGCGAATATTAATTGCGGTGCATCTGGATTTCAAAGTATATGAGGAGTGAAATGTTTGGCCTATCCAATTCGCCCTCAATCTCATCTGATCTTGATGTTTAAGGTGCGTTTCTTGTAGAAAAGTAATGTCCGTGTTATATGATTTCAACTGAGCTAGTATTTTGCCCCTTTTAATTGGTTCATTAATACCCCTTATATTCCAGCTACACAGTGTGATTCCTCCCATTTTCTTTTGTTTATCATCTTGCATTTTCTCTGATTTTAATACCCTTATTTATTACGGTGCATCCATACCTCAGGGCTGGATATTTGGGGGGCGTTTATATTATTAACTTCCTTGGTAGATCCCTTTTGCGATTTTCCTTGAAAAGAAACCACATAGTAGTGACATATTGTGATTTAAAAAAAAATGGAACCAGTAAAATTACAGTGTCTGAAGTATTCGACATTGTAGTGCGTGTCCCACGCGTCTGTGGGATTCGACATTTATTCGACTTCCGAAGTTGATGTACAATTAGCTCCGCTCCTTTTATTACTCTAAACCTAAGAAGGCGGTGCCATTTCAAAATCAATTATATTTCACCCAATTACACTATATATATATATATATATATATATATATATATATATATATATATATATATATATATATATATATATATATATATATATATTTCATTCAGACTTATCAGATCTGTGTTCAGCTACTGTGAAATTTATTTATCTAACACTTTCATCTACTAAATATTTATAATTAGTTATACCTTTGATAATAGTAAGCTGTTAGCTGTAAGGGTTAACCAGAAACAGGCTCCTGGAATTATGCACTTTAAGAGTAAATTCAAATGGGAGAAGGTCCAACGTCAAGAATATCCTGAACAATTCCCCATTGTTTGGGAATCATAGAAACATAGAAAATAGGTGCAGGTGTAGGCCACCATTCAATATGATCATGGCTGATCATCCAACTCAGTATCCTGTACCTGCCTTCTCTCCATACCCCCTGATACATTTAGCCACAAGGGCCACATCTAACTCCCTCTTAAATATAGCCAATATAACTGGCCTCAACTACCTTCTGTGGCAGAGAATTCCACAGATTCACCACTCTCTGTGTGAAAAATGTTTTTCTCATCTCGGCCCTAAAAGATTTCCCCCTTATCCTTAAACTGTGACCCCTTGTTCTGGACTTCCCCAACATCGGGAACAATCTTCCTGCATCTAGCCTGTCCAACCCCTTAAGAATTTTGTAAGTTTCTATAAGATCCCCCCTTAATCTTCTAAATTCTAGCGAGTACAAGCCGAGTCTATCCAGTCTTTCTTCATATGAATGTCCTGACATCCCAGGAATCATACAAAAAAGGAAAATGATACCGCCCAGCACCTCATACTACAATTAGAAAGCAGTCATGAACTACCATCTACCTCATTGGAGACCCTTTGATCGGACTTTACTGGCTTTATCTTGCACTAAACGTCATTCGCATGATTCCTTCTGAACCGTCTGAATTTGTATTCGGCAGGGCAGTACTCTGCATATTGTCAACTTGGATGTGTTGTGCATACTAACGTGCTGTTAGTGCCCCTTTAAAACTGTCTGGTGAAGATGATTTGACTATATTGTTGTCTAGTTTATTCCATTCCCTTAAGGTTCTTACAAAGAATGAGTTGTTCTGTCCTGGCGAATGGGATTCCCTTTATTGTGTATCTGTACATTGTAAATGGCTTGATTGTAATCATGCATTGTCTTTATGCTGGCTTTAGGCAGGCAACAAAAGTTTTTCACTGCACCTCGTTGCACGTGACAATAAACTAAACTCAAACGATAAGACCACTGATACAAGTTTCATCCTTCATATTTTGAACTGTACTCACTCCAACTCATACGGTTATTCCTTGCCCCACTGTCATTCAATCGAGCAAGGACTAAAGATAATTTTGAGTAGAAGGATGAAGGAATTGAAACGTTAATGTTTTTTTAATGGAGTCCATTGAACTATCTATAATTGGACTTTATCGGACCTTAATGTTATATCTTGTACTAAATGCTGTACTTTATCCTTCATCTGTGCACTGTGGATAACTTGATTGGATTTGTGTACAGTCTTCTCTCTGGATAGCACGCAATGGGGATAGATCAGCTTTGATTGAATGACAGAGTAGACTTGAGGGGCCGAATGGCCTGATTCTGCTCATAGAACTTATGAAGAAACAGGTCCTTTGACCCACAGAGCACAAGCTGACCGTTGATCACCTGTTCACACCAGTTCAGCATTATCCAACATTCTCATCCACTCCCTGCACATTCAGGGCAAATTACAGAGGCCGATTAACCCACAAACCCACACGGTTCTGGGAGGTGGGAGGAAACCGGAGCAACTGGAGATAAACCCACATGGTCACAAGGGGACCTTGCAACATTTACACGAACGTCACCCAAGGTCAAGATCAAACCTGGGTCTCTTGCGCTGTGAGGCAGCAGCTCTACCACATCATCTATATTACTAATAGTCTAATCTTGACCACTTCCTGTTATTCTGTATATTGATTTTAGAAAAAACGCTGCCACTTACGGCTGTGATTTTTGGCCATCTTACTCAGAGCACCCTCCGCTGCGCAGGACAAGAGGATCTCTGAAGGCCACACCCCTTCTGGAGGGACTATAAAACCCGGAAATTTTGAGTGCCTCAGTCAGTCTCTGCAAGATGGGGGAGCGAGAGGGTCACGTCTCTCAGTCTGAGCTGTGAATAACACTGAACACATGTCTACTAAACTGTTAGTGGTTTTACTGACCTGTCAGTGCCCTTAATGTGGTTTGATACTATAGTTTGGAAATGCTAAAGCTGTGTTGCCTTTGGTTTGGAAATGCTAAAGCTGTGTTGCCTTTGGTTTGGAAATGCTAAAGCTGTATAGCCTTTGATTTGGAAATGCTAAAGCTGTGATGCCTAATTAAAGTTACCTTGCCTAATTCAATTTGCCTTGCCCAATTAAAGTTGCCTTGCCTAATTAAAGTTGCCCTGCCTAATTAAAGTTGCCTTGCCTAATTAAAGTTGCCCTGCCTAATTAAAGTTGCATTGCATTCTATATAATTAAAAGTCTAATCTTGACCACTCCCTGTTTGCCTTTTATATTGATTTTAGAAAAAAAAAAATGCTACAACGTACGGCTGTGATTTTTGGCCATCTTACTCAGAGTCCCCCTCAGCTCATCAGGTGATGAGGATTTTCCCATCGATTAAAAATAAAAGAGTTATTAGTGTTTAAAAAATGTTGAGATTTTCTCTCCTGTCAATCACGCCATGAAGGTCAAACCCCTTCTGGTGGGAGGGGGGGAGGGACTATAAAACCCTGAAGTGTGGGCGTGGCAGACTCTGCAAGATGGAGGAGGGAGAGGTCACGACTCGCTGTCTTTAGCGGACTTGCACCCTGCTTGAAATGGTATGAAACTGCGCTTGAATTTGGTCCCCTTGCAACCTGCTTGAAGTGGTAAGAAACTGCTCTTGAATTTGGTGGCCTTGCACACTGCTTGAAATAATAATAATAATAATAATAAATTTTATTTATTGGGCGCCTTTCAGACATCTCAAGGACACCTTACATAGGTTAACAGGAAATATAAACATATAATCAGAATAAAATAAATAATAAAGACATCACAGAAACACAAATTAAAAACAGAATTCAGTCCAAAAACAAAAATCAAAAACACAATGTGAAGAGAGAGCAGCGGCAGCTAAAGCGCGCCAGCGTCCACTCTCCCTTCACGGCAGCCATCTTGGACAAAGACTAACAGGATTACCTTACAGACAGAAAATCATCCCCCCACAATGGACACCACTGTGGGGGAAGGCACAATGTCCAGTCCCTATCCCAAGTTCACCCCAAAGTCAGGCCTATTGAGGCCACCGCAATTGCCTCTACGGAGGCCCGATGTTCCTGGCCGTTCTCACCGGGTAGTCTTGCCCCGGTGTCGGGAGAGTCCTCTCAGTGGCTGGGCCACCTGGAACGGCCGCTATCTAGCTGTGGACCGCGGCTTCCGAAGCCGACAAGGCCGTGCCGGTTTGGAGCTCCCAGAAATCGGCGCCGCCCGCTCTGCTCCACAGACCCGCAGCCCGGAGGTGTTGAACACGGCAGTCTCAGCTCACCAGAGCTCCAGCGCGTCGATCCAGCGCGGCGACCCAGGCAAGGCATCGCCCGCTCCGCTCCGCGATAGCGCTCCAGCGCTGTGCCACCACCGAGGCCGAGGTGCTGGGCGGTCCCCGCCAGGAAACGGCACTCCAAGCCCGCTGGTAGGCCACGAGGACGGGTCGACGGGCAGCCCGGAGAAAAAGCTGCCTCACCGACCAGGTAGGGACCTAGAAGTATAATTAACCCCTACCCCCCACATTAAAAAGTCCATATCCCCTACGGACAAAAAACAGGACTCACTAAAAACTTTTAAAAAAGCGAATTAAAACGGACGGCTGCTGGCTAGCAGCCGTTCCCCAAGATGGCTCCTCCTCCTCGAATAGGTACAGTGGAATGTTGAGGTAATTATTCATTATTCATTATTCATTATTATTCATGAAATTATTATTCATTATTTCATGTTATAGGAACAGAAATGGGCCATTCAGCCCAACAAGTCCACTCCGCCATTCAATCATGGCTGATTTATCTTTCCCTCTCAACCCCATTCTCCTGCCTTCTCCCCATAACCCCTGACACATGTACTAATCAAGAATCTGTAGGGGTATAACCAAAGGAATATGGGTCAAACGCAGGCAGGTGAGACTGGTATAGATGAGACATGTTGGCTGGTGTGGGCAAGTTGGGCCGAAGGGCCTGTTTCCACACTGTACCACTCTATAGCTTTCCAACTTCTGAAATTTCAAGAGTTGAAATATTTACTTGTTCCATATAACACTTTATTTGAGAAAAAAAAGGCTGCCAGGATAGAGCATTGGCTGAATACTAAACTATTGCAAAATAAATGTTGTATAAAGTAGTGTCTTTCACACCAATCGGCACATGCAAGAACGACTTGATTATCAACGTGATAATCACAACATCATATTTTGTTATAATGCATAAAATGACACATCTCATTTCTGCAGAACAGCTTTTGCTGGATTCAATCGAGGGAAATATTTCTCAGTTTAACATTTAGCTTCGAACATCAGGGGTTGCCTTTTCACTTTGTGTGGATATAATATATGTTTTCCATTTAGTATTGGTAGACTGAATCTCTTTGCTTGAGGAGATGCACAATCATTCAAGGCTGAACCCATCTTTGCAGGGAGCTATTTGTCTCTTTTTGCAATATGCAAGTTCTGTCTCTGTTATATGATGTTCATCATATTAAGGTGGTGCCCTTTGAAGGCCGTTTGTAATGGTCCGTGAGCAGTTCTATGTTCCTTTCATCAGTCAACTTTACACGTTCTTATCAACGTTTTGCCTATTTTTCTTACAGCCTGAGGCCGCGTGGATGCAGCTGAAATGATGTTACAATTAAAGACAAATTCATATGAATAATATATTTTTTAATAAAACTGGAATGCCAATTATGTATCTTTTGTCCTCGTTTCTATTAAAAAGGATTTGGTTATACCCCTTCACAGGCCCTTTGTGACCTGCGTGGGTTTTCGCTGAGATTTTCGATTTCCTCCCGCACCCCAAAGACGTACAGTTCTGTATGTTTATTGGCTTGGTATAAATGTAAAAATTGTCCCCAGCATGGGATAGTGCTAATGTGCGGGGATCGCTGATCGGTGCGGACTCAATGGGCCGAAGGGCCTGTTTACTCGCTGCATTTTGGGGAAAAAATACACGACAACATTTGTGCAATTAAATGACCGAGAGGCAGTGATATCAGAAAAAAAAAGTGGCTTAGAGTGAAAATATGACACAATAAGTGAAGGTGTTGCATTATGTAAATTAGGTTTAACAAACTTGTTTTGGACTTCAAATGAAAGCATTGCAGCAGGATGTCCTATTAATATGGGTTGTTGTTCCATATTGTTCAATTATGCGGGGAGTCAGTGTGAATTGCAACGAAAAAGCAAAGAAGGATTGGACTGAGAGAGAAAATAATAATTTGCCATTCACAGGTTTTCGAGCTCGAGTCTCTTCCAAGTGTTAACGGAACTGCAGGACTTAATTATTAAAAATCATTGTTATTTTGTGAAAAAGTAATTGTTTCTTTCCCTGGCAAACTTCGTTTTTATTTATAGTCCCAGCCCGGAAATGTTGTTGCTTCCATCACAGAGATTGATAGTGAGATTCAGCCTCTGCAAGGCAAATGAGTGATTGTCAAAACTATCCATCAATCTCTGGTAATTTGTGACACATGGGCCACCTCCAGCTCGGTGTAAACTGCTGCATTTTATTTACTATTAATATTGTTGTTATTTCTCCAGTGGATTCCAGTGGGTCATTGTCATCATCCAGCTAATAATGCTAACTTCCCTCTGCATGGATATTTTCGGTCTAAAAACGGAGAAGGTGACAAGCCTTCTCTCCTTTCACCTTAGTTTATGTCATATACAGGCAGCAACTGGGACCTGAACAAGGTTTTTCTTGGACCGTGTAGGAAGGAACTGCAGGTGCTGGTTTAAACTTTAATTCCCCTTTCCATTCCCACACTGACCTTTCTGCCCTGGGCCTCCTCCATTGTCAGAGTAAGGCCAAATGCAAATTGGAGGAAAAGCACCTCATATTTCGCTTGGGCAACTTACAATCCTTGGGCAGCGGTATGAATATGAATTTTTCTAACTTCAAGTAACCCTTGCATCCCCGCCCCCTTTCCATCATTTCCCCCACCCAAGACACACCAGCTTCAAAGTCACCATGTTGAGTCTCATTGTCTGTAACTCATTTTCACCTAGCACAAAGGTAGACAAAAATGCTGGAGCAACTCAACGGGTGAGGCAGCATCTAGTGAGAGAAGGAATAGTCAACATTTCGGGTCGAGACCCTAGCACATCTACTTTTTTTGCATATCTTTCATTCATTTGTTCTATATCTCTCCATATCAATGTCCATATCTCTTTTTTCCCTTTCCCCTGACTCTCAGTCTGAAGAAGGGTCTCAACTCAAAACATCACCTATTCCCTTTTCCCAGAGATGCTGTCAGACCCGCTGTTACTCCAGCTTTTTGTGTCTATCTATGGATCTTGGACCTTTGCATTTTGCTGGGAATATAAAAATGGACAAATAATTTATTGGTTTCAAGGTTTCCAGCTTGACAACATCTTCCTATAACATGGTACCCGAAACTGAACACAATACCCTAAATGTTGCCCTAAAGCACCCGCTGAGTTCCTCCAGCATTTTTATCGACCTTGTATTTTTATAATGTGTTTAGGCTGCTGGAATTAGACACTGCGGGTAAAGACATAACATATAGTCCATCCCTAATTTCTCCGGAGTGGTACCATTCGGCGCCGCTGTTTCAGCGCCTCCATTTCGGCACCTCCATTTTGGAGGGTTAGGGTTAGGGTTAGGGTTAGGGTTAGCATTCAGGACTGCTTTTCGTGAAGGATGGCCGATGGGGGTTTTTTAACGTTTTAGAAAGTTAATCAAAATTTACTGACCTGCATTTCATTTAATATATTTTCTATTCACACAACAGCATGCTCTTGAATTTATTTAGCAAAAGCACTGACATAAGATTGTGCTAATGTGCCATTGGGAAGGAAATAAGTTGAAAACTTAAAGCAGATCGGTTCCTTTGCATTGCCGAAAAGTACCCGACCCAACCCTAACCCCAACCCCAACCCCAACCCTAACCCCAACCCCAACCCCAACCCTAACCCTAACCCCAACCCTAACCCTAACCCTAACCCTAACCCTAACCCTAACCCTAGCCCTAACCCTAACCCTAACCCTCCAAAACGGAGGCGCCGAAACGGAGGTGCCGAAACAGCGGTGCCGAAAAGTACCCAACCCTAATTTCCCCACTGAATGCTCAACACACTCAAGGTCATAAGATCATAAGGGATAGGAGTAGAATTAGTCTACCCCACCATTCAATCATGATGGATCAATCTCTTCCTCAATCTCTTCCTCCTTTCCCCATTCTCCTGCCTTCTCACCATAACCTCTGCCACCTGTACTAACTTGTACTAATCAAGTATCTATCTATCTCTGCCTTAAAAATATCCACCGACTTGGCCTCCACAGCCTTCTGTGGCAAAGAATTGCACAGATTCACCACCCTCTTCCAACGGGTGGTGCCAGCAATGGGTGCCTCGCCAACAGTCTGTCTGTCCCTTCCTTCTTTGTTGTTTTTTCAGTATGTGTTAAATATATGTTTTAGTTTTCTTTAGCTTGTTTTACGTGGAGGGGTGGAGGTTGGGGGATACTTTTTTTCATCTCTTACCTCGACGGAGATGCGATTTTTTTCCCCGTATCGTCTCTGGTTAGAGACCGACTTCGGGAGCTCCAAGTCGCAGGAACTTCGACCACCCCGACGCGAGAGCTTCGATTGCCAGCTGCGGGAGCTTCAATCGCCCCGACTGCAGATGGTTTGACTGCCCCGAACGCAGGAGATTAAAGAGGGAGAAGAGTAGACTTTATTGCCTTCCATCACAGTGAGGAATGTGATGAATCTGCTGTGGTGGATGTTTATGTTAACCTTTAAATAGTTGTGTGTCCTGTTGCTTTTTTCAGTTTGGCTGTATGGTAATTCGAGTTTCACTGTGCCGTAATTGGTACATAAGCCAATAAACTGACCTTTGAACCTTTGAACCTTTGACAAAAGAAATTTCTCCTCTTCTCCTTCCTAAAAGAATGTCCTTTAATTCTGAGACTACGACCTCTAGTCGTAGATTCCCCAACTAGTGGAAACATCCGCTCAACATCCACATCTGACATGTAGGTTAGAATGGATGCTCTTCCATCCTTGTGGTGAACCAGGAGACACAAAGAACTACAGATGCTGGAATCTAGAGCAAGGTGCAATGTTCTGGATGAACTCAGTGTGACTGTGAGCATCTGTGAAAGGAACGGATAGATGGCATTACAGGTCATCCTGTTGTGAATTAATTGTGAATCTGTGGAGTTCTCTGCCACCGAAGGCAGTGGAGGCCAATTCACTGGATGTATTCAGGAGAGAGTTAGATATAGGTCTTAGGCCTAACGGAATAAAGGGATATGGGAAAAAATGCAGGAACAGGGTACTCATTCTGGATGATCTGCCATGATCATCTTGCCGTAGAGGGAGTACAGAGAAGGTTCACCAGACTGATTCCTGGGATGTCAGGACTTTCATATGAAGAAAGACTGGATAGACTCGGCTTGTACTCGCTAGAATTTGGAAGATTGAGGGGGGATCTTATAGAAACGTACAAAATTCTTAAGGGGTTGGACAGGCTAGATGCAGGAAGATTGTTCCCGATGTTGGGGAAGTCCAGAACAAGGGGTCACAGTTTAAGGATAAGGGAAGAATCTTTTAGGACCGAGATGAGAACACCATTTTTCACACAGAGAGTGGTGAATCTCTGGAATTCTCTGCCACAAAAGGTAGTTGAGGCCAGTTCATTGGCTATATTTAAGAGGGAGTTAGATGTGGCCCTTGTGGCTAAAGGGATCAGGGGGTATGGAGAGAAGGCAGGTACAGGATACTGAGTTGGATGATCAGCCATGATCATATTGAATGGCGGTGCAGGCTCGAAGGGCCGAATGGCCTACTCCTGCACCTATTTTCCATGTTTCTATGTTTCTATCAAATTGAATGGCGCTGCTGGCTTGGAGGGCCGAATGGCCAACTCCTGCACCTATTTTCTATGTTTCTATGTTAGGTCAGGACATCACCTGTCTATTTCATCCCCAGATGCTGCCTGACCCTGTGGCTGCATGATATTTCTCCATGAGCTTGGGTTTCCCCCCTCGTCCCAAAGATGTACGTGTTGTAGGTTAATTGGCTTCTGTAAAATTATCCAGAGCGTGTAGGGACGATGAGAAAATGGGATAATAGACAACTAATGACGTTAGTGGGAGATCAGTGGTCAGCAGGGAGGTGACTCTGTCTTCTAGCTGTATCTCCAAAACTAAAACTAAAACAACTCTGAACTATACCAAAATATATATATATATCGGTATATATTTGACAATTACCTACCTTATAGCCAATGGATTTCAACAACAGTTTGTTACAATTTAGACTCATATCCATCCATTAAAAAAGAGGAAAGGATATTTTGAATTTGAAATAAACTAAGAAATGAATAGAAAAATTTGACTGAAGCCTAGGAAAATTAATACCGAAAGTTATAAATGGTAGATGAGAACTGAGAGATTGTGAGGCCTTTCAGAAGACAACTTCATGGAAGACTCCCGGGATGCGCCGCGGAGCCGAATAACTGGCGGGCATCTGAGAGCAACCCGGCAGAGAGGTTATAGTTATAAGTTTGTGGTTATAGTCCCAGTCCCAGTCCCGCTCATCACTTGCTTCAGTCACAGTTGGGTGAAGATCGCTCGTTCTTCCTCAGCTGGCGAGACAGCTGTCTAGGGAAATCAGATTGTTTTCTATTTTGGAGATGTTTCTAAACAGGGACGCCATGGGGTCGCTGCCGAGAACAAAGAGGGACCTGGCGGGGGGGCCACCTGCGGCAACAGGCCTGGTTCACCTGCCACCTGCGGGCACCTGCAGCGGCAGGCCTGGTTCACCTGTCACCTGCGGGCACCTGCAGCGGCAGGCCTGGTTCACCTGTCATCTGTGGCCACCTGCAGCGGCAGGCCTGGTTCTCCTGCCACATGCGGGCATGTGCAGCGGCAGGCCTGGTTCACCTGCCACCTGCGGGCACCTGCAGCGGCAGGCCTGGTTCACCTGTCATCTGTGGCCACCTGCAGCGGCAGGCCTGGTTCTCCTGCCACATGCGGGCATGTGCAGCGGCAGGCCTGGTTCACCTGCCACCTGCGGGCACCTGCAGCGGCAGGCCTGGTTCACCTGTCATCTGTGGCCACCTGCAGCGGCAGGCCTGGTTCACTTGCCACCTACGGGCACCTGCAGCAACAGGCCTGGTTCACTTGCCACCTACGGGCACCTGCAGCAACAGGCCTGGTTCCCCCCTGCAAAAAGATAAATCTCTACTAAGATCTTTTGGAACTTGGTCGGCGTCAGAAACATGGCGAGTCTTTGAGTACTGCCTGGGTGAAGTGTGCTGTATGATTTTTCAGGATTGTGTGTAAGAATTTCACTGTGCCTAGGTACATGCGGCAATACAGTATCATTGAATCATTGAATCATAGGAAGTCCCCCATTAGGGCAAGCTGGCTGAGTATTTGCAATCACCTCAGAATTGATGTGCCCATGTCCTACAACATGGAACTAACCCAGTAAAGCAACTCTCAGCATGCTGACTGTTAACATATGTTCCAGTATATCAAAGAAAAAAATCAGTTTCAGTTTCAGTTTATTTCATTGTCACGTGTACCGAGGTACAGTGAAAAGCTTTTGTTGCGTGCTATCCAGTCAGCGGAAAGACAATACATGATTACAATAGAGCCATTTACAGCGTACAGATACATGATATGGCAATAGTGTTTAAGGGAATAAGGTAAAGCCAGCTATGTCTGATCAAGGATAGTCCGAGGGTCACCAAAGAGGTAGATAGTAGTTCAGCACTGCTGTCTGGTTGTGGTAGGATAATTCAGTTGCCTGATAACAGCTGGCTGAAAAAGGGTCTCGACCCGAAACTTCACCCATTCCTTCTCTCCAGAGATGCTGCCTGTCCCGCTGAGTTACTCCAGCATTTTGTGTCTAACAGTTGGGAAAGAAACTTATCCCTGAATCTGGAGGTCTGCGTTTTCACAGTGACAATGGTGACAACTCTTGCTAAGGGAATGAGTGTATTGAAACAATGAAGCAAAAAAAGATAAAATGATAAAACGTACAAGGAATTAGAAAAAAACAAAGGCTGTAAGTATGTGATAGATTGTGGAGACAAGGTTGACAGTGGAGGTGGATGTATAATGGGGCAAAAAGGTTTGTCTTTCAGATTAATCAGAACTGGTGCAGTGGGATACTCTTACAAGAAGACTTGAGCTAAGCTTGGGGTAGGAATATATAATTACTTTATTTTACCTTGTATCATTTATTTTGACAAATGCAAATAAGTACAGTTGGTCTCAATAGGAAAATCCATTTCTCTTGGTAGTTCTATGCAAATTCCCATTGCAGAGGGAGCATGAAATAACAGGTTTTTAATAAGTAGTACAAACCTAATTACTAATTACCTGTGCAGTTAATTTATATGAAGATTTTGCAACACCCAAGACAGACTGGGATAAAGAAAATGGTGGAGTTAGTTAGTCACAGGTAGATCGGGTGGTCAAAAGAGATTTTGGCACATAGAAGCATAGAAAATAGGTGCATGAGTAGGCCATTCGGTCCTTCGAGCCAGCAATGCCGTTCAATATGATCATGGCTGATCATCCAAAATCAGTCGCGGTCCTGCTTTTTTCCCCATATCTCATGATTCCTTTAGCCCTAAGAGCTAAATCTAACTCCCTCTTTAAAACATTGGCTTTCATCAGCCAGAGTATTGAGTATAGAAGTTGAGAGGTCATGTTGCATTTGCATAAGATGTTGGTGAGGCCGCATTCAGAGTAATGTGTTCAGTTCTGGGCATGTGTTATAGGGAGGATGTTCTCAAGCTGGAAAGGGTACAGAGAAGATTTATGAGGATGTTACCAGGACTAGGTCTGAGTAATAGGGAGAGGTTGAAGAGGCTGGGACTCTATTCCCTGGTGCGCAGGAGGATGAGTGGTGATCTTATAGAGGTGCATAAGATCATGAGAGGAATAGATCAGGTAGATGCACAGAGAATCATGCCCAGAGTAGGTGAATCGAGGACCAGAGGACAGAGGTTTAAGGTGAAGTGGAAAAGATTTAATAGGAATCTGAGGGGTATCTTTTTCACACAAAGGGTGGTGGGTGTATCGAACAAGCTGCCAGAGGAGGAGTTGAGGCAGGGACTATCCCAAGATTTAAGAAACAGTTAGACAGGTACATGGGTAGGACAGGTGGGCTATGGACCAAAATTCAGGCAGTGGGACTGGTGTAGCTAGGACATGTTTGCCAGTGTGGGCAAGTTCGGCTGAAGGACCTGTTTCCACACTGTATAACTCTACAACCAGTTAAATCAGGATATTGTGTCTATCTCCAGTGTAAACCAGCATCTGCGATAGATAGATAGATAGATAGATAGATAGATAGATAGATAGATAGATAGATAGATAGATAGATAGATAGATAGATAGATAGATAGATAGATAGATAGATAGATAGATAGATAGATAGATAGATAGATAGATAGATAGATAGATAATTGTAACTGCGCAATAGATAGATAGATAGATAGATAGATAGATAGATAGATAGATAGATAGATAGATAGATAGATAGATAGATAGATAGATAGATAGATAGATAGATAGATAGATAGATAGATAGATAGATAGATAATTGTAACTGCGCAATACTGACCAAGATGCCCCATGTAAGCAAGTCCTATTTGCCCGTGTATGGTGTATAGCCCTCCAAGCCTTTCTTATCCATGTACCTGTCCAAGTGCCTTTTAAATGCTGTTATAGGACATGCCTCAACTATCTCCTCTGGCAACTCGCTCTTTATGCCCTCCATTCTCTGAATGAGAAAGTTGCCCCTTCGGATTCGTATTGTCTTCCCCCCCTCTCACCTTAAACCTCTGTCCCCTGGTTCTAGATTCACCTGCCTTAGGTAAACTATTCTGCGCATTCACCATATCTCCAAACAAGCAACCAGACAAAATGCAGATGGGTTAGCCCTAATCTAAGATGTTGAATATAAAACTAGAGAGCACCCTGATGAGTCAGTCGGACATCTTGACACTGAGCAGTGCGATTGCTGATAACATTCCTAATTCTTGCTTAGCTTGTGTGCCTTTACACTGCAAGTGCGTGCTCATCTTAATTGGATCCCTACTAAATTATAAGTATATGTTTTAATTCATTTACTCTGGAAACCCATCTCCCATTACAATGACAAGGAAGAGGTTATATTACATTACATTTACACTGTTATGGCTTTCCATAGATCAAAGAATTGCCTGCAAATTTTGATGTGTGGAGATAATGTACCTAAAACATCGTGTCCAGTATTCCAGCTGTTAAATTAGCCTACAATGCCAGAGTTCGATCCTGACTAAGGGTGCTGCCTGTACAGAGTTTGCATGTTCTGCAAGGGTTTTCTCCGAAATCTTCGGTTTCGTCCCACACTCCAAAGACTTACAGGTTTGCATGTTAATTGGCTCGGTATAAATGTAAATTGTCCAGAGTGTAGGATAGTGCTAGTGTATGGGGATCACGGACTTGGTGGGCTGAAGGGCCTGTTTCCGCGCTGAAAATCTCCAAAATAAACTAAACTAAACTAAAAGTACTGAAGAAGATATTGAAAACAGCTTCATGTAAAAATGCTTTGATTCAGCTCTCCTTAGAATTCCTTTGTCATCTTTTCTATGTTGCTCCCAGCAATAAATTATATGAATTAGTTCTCTCAGCACAAGGCTTGGTGAAAAGAAAATGTGTTTTGGGGATTCAGCAGAGATTAAGTTTGTGGACTGTAGATGAATGTATCCTGGGAGATTTCATCACATGACCTCCTGCCTAATGCTTCTCCATCATTGGTCCCTCAACATCAGTACCGTACGCTCATATTCACCAGTCATTTAGAACGTGAGTTGTCTCTTTGTTACCCAATGAGATAATCCTTGCTTTTTTAGTTTTAGTTAGTTTTAGTTTAGAGACACAGTGCGGAAACAGGCCCTTCGGACACACGGAGTTCGAACCCACTCGCGATTCCTGCACATTTACACTATCCTACACACGCTAGAGACATTTTTTACAATTATACCAAGCCAATTAACCTACAAACCTGTGTGCCTTTGGAGTGTGGGAAGAAACCGAACATCTCGGAGAAAACCCACGCAGGTTACGGAGAGGATGCACAAACTCTATTCAGACAGCATCCTTAGTCAGGATCGAACCCGAGTCTCTGGCACTGTAAGTCAGTAACTCTACTGCTCCACCACCTCTGGTCAATAGCACTTGTACTACTTTTTTTTAAACTAGTAAATAAAAGTCTTCTGAACATGAAAAATAAATTCCACATCATGGTTTTTTTTTAATTTTAAATTTATTTAAATTAGAAGTGCAATAATATGGTACCATAGGTACCTAGTATATATTGGCATGTTACAATTCATGTACAGCTTCTTATTATTTTTATTTTAACAATAAAAAGGAGACAGAAAAAGAATAGAAAAGAAATAGAGAAGGCACATAATTGGCCAATTATTCCCCCCCCCCCCCCCCCAAGGTTGTCTGCAGCAGTGTCCTTGAGATTAATCTTCAAAATCTCTGAAATTCAACGCCTAGGGCCCACCGAGTCCACACCAACCAGTGATCACCGCACACAAGTGTCCCTGCACACAAGGGGCAATTTACAATTTTTTTACTGAAACCAATTAACAAACAAACCTGTATGTTTTTGGAGTGTGGGAGGTAACCGCAGCACCCGGAGAAAACCCACACGGATCACAGGTGAAATGTACAAACTCCATACAGACAGCACCCCTAGTCAGGAACGAACCCGGTTCTCTGGCGCTGTTAGGCAGTAACTGTGCAATTACGGTGTCATTTCAACTAGGAGGAGTTCCAATGGAAATTTATAACATTTTCTTTTTTTTTAAATCTTTTATTTTATTTTAAATGTACTAATTTCTCCACTGATATAGGAATGAAGTTCTCAAACACACTTCTCACCAGAGTAGCCATAAAACTAAATGGAAAAGAGCCAATGCCTGGCATTGAAATCAGCAATCCTGCAGTCAACACCACACTTACGTGACTCGGATACAGATATGGTCCAACACACACCAGAGCCCAATAATATGGTCTGAATGACAGTGGAGATTACTTCCACACGCCCTCTCAATCCATTGATCAATAATCTCATCATCGGCGGTCACTCGAAACAATTATGACGGTTCTCTATATGGAGGACGCCTCTGCCTGACTTTGTTTAACTGGTGCACAGACAGCCACCATGGTCCCTGACAGATCTGGGTCAGGATCCAGTGGCATGGAGTCCAAAGCGACTGGGGACCATTTTCTGCTGCAACCTTCATCCGCCTTCCACGAAAGTCAGCCATCATCCTCCGCCTGTTCTACCGTTGAGGTCTTGGTTGGATTGCTCTTTGTCAGGGACCTCCCCCTTGACCTTAACGCCACGGGTGGCCCTACCAGGGGCGTAGCTCCAGACGGCATCGCTCTCAGGATCTCAGGACCACACGAGCTTCTCCACCACGACAAGGTGACAATCCACAATCTATAGTGGAATTGACAGGGTTTCAGATCATGTCCTTTGAATAGCTGAGTATGATCTGAGAGACATCTTTCAATGTAATTCCAAGGATAGATAGACAGACAGATAGACAGATAGATAGATAGATAGATAGATAGATAGATAGATAGATAGATAGATAGATAGATAGATAGATAGATAGATAGATAGATAGATAGATAGATAGATAGATAGATAGATAGATAGATAGATAGATAGATAGATAGATACTTTATTGTCATATATAACAAATCATATGCAAATAATCACCACTTAAAGGACACCAACTGTGTATTCCATTTTACACAAATCATTTTTAACATATTCGATGCTCTAATGCAGGGCTGCATTAGTTTTTTTAAATGAGTTGTAGATTTCTATATTTTGCAGAAAAAATGGCATTTTAATGCTCTATCAGTGATTCTGATTGAAACCATTCACCATAGCTCAGCATGGTCTCGTTCAATATCACCTCACTGTGGAAAAAGCTCGTCACCCCTACTTTTCTCACAGTGATAAGTATTAGATGGGGAGGTATATCCTAGGTTGTTTTTGCATTGTGATAAAAGCTGTCAGAGATGTTCAGCAAACCATGAAGCATCTGCGGTGACAGATGCAGACACAAAATGTTGAAGTAACTTCGCAGGTCAGGCAGTATCTCTGGAGAACGTGGGTAGGTGACGTTTGAGGTCTGGACAATTCTTCAGACTGATTACAGGGTTGGGGTAAAATAAATCTAGAAGAGAGGAGGGGCATGACTGTTCATGATGAAATGTGTCGGAAGGACCTGCAGATGCTGGTTTACACTGAAGATAGACACAAAATACTGGAGTAACTCAGCAGGTCAGGAAGTATCTCTGAAGAAAATAAATGTGTGATGTTATGGATCGAGACCCTTGTTCAGACTAAGAGTCAGGGAAGAGCAAAACTAGAGGTATGTAAAGGCACAGCACAAGTCAGAGCCGGCACCAATGACCCAGGAAAGGTCGAGCCCACAATGGTCCATTGACCCGAAACATCACCTATTTCTTTTAGAAACATAGCAACATAAAATAGATGCAGGAGTAGGCCATTCGGCTTTTTGAGCCAGCAACGCCATTCAATACGATCATGGCTGAACATCCAAAATCAGTACCCCTTTCCCGCTTTCTCCCCAGATCCCTTGATTGCGTTAGCCCTAAGAGCTATATCTAACTCTTCCTTGAAAACATCAATTGAATTAGCCTCCACTGCCTTCTGTGGAAGAGAATTCCACAGATTCACAACTCTCTGGGTTAAAAAAGTTTTTCCTCATCTCAGTCCTAAATGACCTACACCTTATTCTTAATGAATCGAGGACCAGAGGACATCAGATTCAGATTCAGATTCAATTTTAATTGTCATTGTCAGTGTACAGTACATAGGTTTAAGGCGAAGGGGAGAAGATTTAATAGGAATCTGAGGGGTAACCTTTTCTACACAAAGGGTGGTGGGTGTATGGAACAAGCTGCCAGAGGAGGTAGGTGAGGCAGGGACTATCCCAACATTAAAGAAACAGTTAGACAGATACATGGAAAGGACAGGTTTGGAGGGATTTGAACCAAACGCGGGCAGGTGGGACTAGTGTAGCTAGGACACGTTGGCCGGTGGGGGGAAGTTGGGCCGAATAGCCTGTTTCCACGCTGTATCACTCTATGACTCTCTGACTCTATGAGAGTACTCCTTTGGAGTGCATTGCAAGCTCACACTATCCTGCTGTGTTACAGTTGTCATTCCATTCATTGGTGTATTTATCATGACTGTCTGTATACTGGTTACTTTATGCACTTCTTGTGAACAAGTAATTTCTGGTGTATATGACAACACATAAATCTGAATCTGAATCAGAATGTGAATCTAAATCACTCCATGACTCCAGAATGCATGGTTTACTGAATATCTTCAGCTCTCTCTGTTTTCAATTCAGTTTTCCAGCACCTAGCATTTTTTCCATTTTTTTCCAATTAGAATGCATGTTTTGAATACATTTTAATTATGCTTTCAATTTAAAATGTTTTCAGTCCAAATTCATCCATATAGCTCATCATTTCTTGCATTCCGATCATCTATTTGAGGGTAAACAAAAATTGGAGATACTGTATTACTTGTCAAAAATAAGCAATTAACTTGTTTTCTTACTGTCTACTTTAAGGGACAGTACCAAAAGGTCATGAGATAATTCCGATGATGGATAAGAATTCGATTCATTCTCATCTATTAAGGCATGTCTATTTTATATGTTTAAATTGATGGTGAGATGCCCAAGGGCCGGTTTATGTGCATAATCTTAGTTACACAGTTGCAAATGCCTCCGTTTTGGCGTGGTTATGGTGCACTATCCACCGAGTTGGAAGGTTGGGAGTTTAAATCGCACTCAGGAAAATGATAGAAGTTCTCTCTTTTTTGCACCTTACCCTTCCATATCTCTGCATCTCCCTCTCCCTTGACTCTCGGTCTGAGGAAGGGTCTCTCCCCGAAACGTCACCCATTCCTTCACTCCAGAGATGCTGCCCGTCCCGCTGAGTTATTTTTGTGTCTATCTTCGGTGTAAACCAGCATCCGCAGTTCCTTCCCACACTAAGCACTGAATACATACATTCAGCAATAAACACTATGATGATAATGGCTGGAAGTTAACATTTGTTGAGAGTTGTGAGTTGTGTTTTGACAGACCCAAGAGAGAGAGAGAGAGATGCTGAGCTGACTTTCCCCAGTTGATGACATTTTATTACAACTGGACTGGTCTTTATGTTGACAATGCTGTCAGTGTTGACAATGCTGACAATCCTCACAGTGACTCAAGCATGAGATGTTTCACCAGACCTCATTGGCTCTCTTAATTGCAGTCCCCACAGTAATGTTAGTAGAACACTGCAGCATGGTGGCGCAGCGATAGAGTTGCTGCCTTAAGGGCCTGTCCCACGAGCGCGACCTAACGTGGTCGCTTGAGCCATATGGCCTCGCGGGGCCGGTCCCACTTCGATCGCCGGAGCCGTATGGAGTTGTGCGGAGCAGGTCCCAACATCGCGCGGGGCTCCGAAAAACTGACCGTGTTCAAAAATTCCACGCGGCAACGGCCTGCCGGCCCGCAGCCGCCTCGACGCCGTACTCAGCGTCTTGACGCCGAACGTCACACGCGAATTTCGCTCAAACTTCACGTCACTCACTCGACCTCCGTGCGGCCCCCGCGCAGCCCCCCCTTCCGGTTTGGTCGCGCTTGACGCATGCTGGTCACATGCTCGCGGGACAGGCCCTTTACCGCGCCAGCACCCAGGTGCAATCCTCACTATGGGTGCTGTCTGTACAGAGTTTGTACGTTCTCCCGGTGACCGCGTGGGTTTTCTCAGGGTGCTCCGGTTTCTTCTCACACTCCAAAGCCGTGCAGGTTTGTAAGTTAATTGGCGTCTGTAACATTGTAAATTGTCCCTAGTGTGTCGGATATTGCTACTGTCCGGGGTGATCGTGGACTCGAAGGGCCTGTTTCCATGCTGTATCTCTAATATAAAATAAATTTGAACTGGACTTGAACACCAGCATCCTGTCCTGTATCTGCCACCTAATAAGATGAAATAAGATGAAATAAAATTGGTTATGGACTAATTTAGTTAATTGTTTAGTTTAAAGATACAGCGTGGAAACTGGCCCTTCGGCCCAGCGAGTCCGCACCGACCAGCGATCCCCGCACACTAACACTATCCTACACACACTAGCGACAATTTACATTTATACCAAGCCAATTAACCTACAAACTTGTACGTCTTTGGAATGTGGGTGGAAACCGAAGATCTCGGCGAAAACCCGCGCAGGGTAGTCGGGATCGAACCCGGGTCGCTGGCGCTGTAAGCGCTGTAAGGCAGCAACTCTATCGCGGCACCACCGTGTTGCTCCTTGTTGGTTAGAGTTAAATTGGTAAAGGCACAGAGTCTTTGATAGACACACAGTCTTTGGTAAACCCCAACCACACCAAACTCTCACCCCAACCACAGACTGTTTACCCTCCTACCATCCGGGAGGCGCTACAGGTCTCTCCGTTGCCGGACCAGCAGGTCCAGGAACAGCTTCTTCCCTGCGGCAGTTACATTACTCAACACTGTACCTGGGTGATTGCCAATCACCCCCCCCCGGACACTCCTTCCACGAGGAAAAAAATAATTGCACTACTCTGACTGTATGCACGTAAATATATTTATTTATTGCTCATATTCTATGTCGCTCTTCTCGGGAGATGCTAACTGCATTTCGTTGTCTCTGTACTGTACACTGCACAATGACAATAAAGTTTGAATCTGAATCTGACTTTGGCCCAGTCTTTTGCCCAGAATAGGGAAACCGAGAACCAGAGAACATAGGTTTAAGGTGGGGGGGAAATATTTAATGGGAACCTAAGGAGTAACTTTTTTTTAACTCAACAACGTATAGGTATGTCGATTAATTGTTTTTTTGTAAAATTGTAAATTGCCCCTAGTATGCAGGATGGTACTAGTGGAAGGGGTAATAGCTGGTTGGCGCACACTTGATGGGCCGAAGCGCCTGTTGCCATGCTGGATCTATAAATTATTCACAGTCGTATTGTTGATATTTGTGCACTGTTTCCCATTTATAATACACAGAACATTGTTGGCCATCTTCCTTTTTCTTGCAAAGATCTCGATCTTTAAACAGTTAAGATTTTTCTAACACTTAAATGTTTACATGTTTTTCCTTCTCCGCATTACAGCTCCCTCTTCATGACGCTATCTCTCGTAATGTTTTACAGCCTGCTTCCTATTTTTCACTAAGCCTGTAATTTTAATGTCATCTGTGATTTCAATGTCATTTTGGCTATCTAACGGTATCAATTATGTATTGCTTCCAACCTTTCAATCACCAACCCCACTCCTTCCGCAAGGTATTCATGAATCTAGCAATGACCAGTAATTACCTCCATGCAGACTCTTCTATATAACAAAATCCTTTAAGGAAATCTCCATCCAGTGTTAGAAAACAAAATCTGTTGCTGTGTTACGTAATGGGCCTGTCCCACTTTGGCGAATTTTTTTCGGCAACTGCCGGCGATTGTCATAGTCGTAGCAGGTCGCCGAAAAAACGGCGACTGGACCCCACCTTACGACAATGTCTACAACAACCTCCCACCTAGTCGACGTCAAGCTACGGCAAGCTACCGACAACCAGCAACCCATTAGGACGTCCACCTACGACCAAACCTACATCCACCCTCAACAAGCTGTGACAAGGTAAGACAATTCAGTCACCGTTACCTGTTGCCGATTGACGTAGGTTGATGTAGGTTGACGTAGGTAGTCGCCAATGGAATTCACCAAAGTCAGCACCGGCGACAACCTACATCATCCTGTCGACAACCTACGACAGCACCTACGTCAGGAGAAATCAAACTATGCTCATTGGCGTCAAGCCGATTGACGCTGACTGTCGCCGAAAAGTTTTGAACATTTCAAAATCCAGCGGCGACCAGAAAGACGCTACGATTCTTTGGGCGACTGAGGAGACAACTCACGACCAAATAGTTGACACCCTGGCGACCAAATGGCGACAGCTTAGTTGCCTGTAGTCGCCTAAAAAATTGCCAACGTGGCCAAGGCTTGGTCATTGTTGTGAATCTTGAAATGCTTAAATGTGGAATGAGAACTTCACGTATGAACACAAAGTGGAACTGCGGCTGCAGCACCAGAGACCTGGGTTCGATCCTGACTACGGATGCTGTCTGTACAGAATTTGCACATTCTCCCTGTGACATTCTCCCAAGAGGAAGAAGCTTGAACTTTGTCGCCTTGAGGAATGTGGAATCCACTGTGATGGATGTTTATGTGAACTTTTATTTTATGTGGGTGCGTGTCTTGTTGCTTTTCACTTAGTATGGCTGGATGGTAACTCAAATGCGAATCTGTGGAATTATCTGCCTCAGAAGGCGGTGGAGGCCAATTCTCTGGCTGCTTTCAAGAGAGAGTTAAATAGAGCTCTTAAAGATAGCGGAGTCAAGGGATATGGAGAGAAAGCAGTAGCGGGGTACTGATTGTGGATGATCAGCCATGATCACAGTGAACAGCGGTGCTGGCTCGAAGGGCCGACTGGCCTACTCCTGCACCTATTGTCTATTGTCTATTGTACCTTAACTGGCCTTGACCTTGAAACCTTGAAACCTAGACCACGTGGGTTTGCCTGGTTTCCTCCCACATTCCAAAGGCGTGCAGGTTTGTACGTCAATTAAGCTTCTGTAAATTGTCCCTACAATGTAGGATAGAACTAGTATATGACCCGCCATTGACTCGATAGGCTGAGAGGCTACTGTGTCAACAGATTTTTGGTCGGCACTGGCTCAATGGGCTGCATGGTATGTTTCTACACTGTATTTACTAAACGAAACTAAACTGAGCGGAACTATGCTAAACCACGCTAAACCCTTTTAAATAAACACTCCAAGATGGCGTCCAACACAGGCGACTATTTGCGTGCTAGCCACGGAAGCAGATCTACAAACTCACATTACAATCGCTCCACTCTCTTAAATCTCTATCTATACACTGTAAATGATTCGATTGTAATCATGTATTGTCTTTCTGCTGACTGGTTAGCACACAACAAAAAGCTTCTCACTGTACCTCGGTACACGTGAAAATAAACTAAACTGGACTGATTATTCTTTCATTTATAAGACAGAGGTGTTGGGGATAAAGCCAGAATCTAAAGCTCTAAAGCACTCGAATTGTTTTCTTGGAGGGTCATAAGCTGAGCTGCAACTTGATAAAAATATATTAGATTATCAGAGGCAAGGAGAGAATCTTTTCCCCAGAGAGAGAATGAAATGTACCAGAGGATATAGATTTAAGATGAGAGTTATAATGGTTAAAAGAGATTTGTGTTTTGTTTAGTTTAGTTTAGAGATAAAGCACAGAAACAGGTCCTTCGGCCCACCGAGTCCGCACCGACCAGCGATCCCCACACATTAACACAATCCTACACACACTCGGGACAATTTACACTTATACCAAGTATACCAACCCAAGCCAATTAACCTACAAACTACGTCTTTGAAGACGTGGGAGGAAACCTAAGATCTTGGAGAAAACCCATGCAGGTCACAGGGAGAATGTTCAAACTCTGTACAGACAGCACCCGTAGTTGCGATCGAACCCAGGTCTCCGGCGCTGCAAGCACTGTAAGGCAACTATTCTACCGCTGCGCCACTGTTACTCTACCGTTATTTGATAGTTCCACCATCATTGTGAAGTTAGAATCTGGTTTTCATCAGCTGCTTACCACAACAATCACAGTGAGGTGGTACATAGTGAGGTTTTACATAGAGAGTAGTAGGTGCCTGGAACACATTGCCAGGGCAGGTGGTGGAGGCAGGTATGATGGCAATGGTTAAGAAGCATTTGGGAAAACACATGAAGAGACAGGGAATAGAAGGATATAGATCATGTGCAGGTAGATATATGGTTTAAATTGGCAATATGGTCGACATAGGCATTGCAGACCAGAGGACATTTTACTGCACTGTTCTATGTTCTAGCTTCATTTTTTTTTTCTAGGTTCAGTACTGTGAAGAATTTGGTTGACATTCAGAGATTTGATTAGCGGAAGGATGGAGTTGGTGCATTCAGAATACAAAGTGTGTTAAGGATTGAACCCAATGGCTTTGTTCTTTCTGGAAAATGCCTCCTCATTGGGGTAGAGATTCTCTCTGCTGGTAGAATATATGCTGGATGATATTAGCTCAGTGTACAGATGCTCACTGACTTGTCCTGCAGACCATTGCGTTGGGTGTTACGCAAGTCGGAAAGGGGAGGGCTATTTCGCAAGTGCAAATTTACTATTTGACATGGAGACCACAGGGGAGCTCCGATGTGGAGACCAAGAGGGGAGCTCCGACGTGGAGACCAAGGGGGTAGCTCCAACGTGGAGTCGACGGGGGAGTTCCGACGAGGTGACCAAGGGTGGAGCTCCGACGTGGAGACCATTTGGGAGCTCCCAAATTGAGACCACATGGCGTCAGTGAATTTAAAGAATCGGTTACATAAACACGAGTTTATCCAAGTCATCTATTATGTAAATCGGGCAGTGCCTGTATTCCAGTTTTTCGTAGTGCCAATAATGTACGTTCCAGTATTTACATCTCTGTGCGTGTGTGTGCAATTCATAGGTGTCTGTTGATTGTCAATATTGAGCATCGGGAGGCATTGAACTACACAAGGAAGATCATACAACAAAGTATGCATGGAGGTACAAGAAGACATTTTCTGCCCAAGTTAACACTGTTTCTCTATGCCGTTTTCTGCTGTAACTTAGCTTTACAGAGGATGTGCTGAGTTCCTGCAATTCTACTTCTGCTGGCAGTATACCAGGAGCCATATCTTATTTGACCCAGTTGGGAGATTTCAGAAATCAATGGGTATTCATGGTCCATTGCTACTCATAGGTCTCTGTTGATTGTCTTTGCGAGTGGAGTAACACACACACACACACACACACACAAAGGGTCTAAATCCCTAAGGAAGTGGATGTGTGAAAACATCACCAAATGCAACGCTAGATCGCTCTTCAGAGGCACACCGCTCACCATTTTAAGTAGCACCATACAATAGAAAGTATCATCCCGGTAATCGACAAGTTGTATAAGGGATAAGAGTGTTGTAAAAACAAGCCTGAAGGCTTTGTGTCTCAATGTAAGGAGCATTCATAATAAGGTGGATGAGTTGAATGTGCAGATAGCTATTAATGACTATGATATTGTTGGGATCACGGAGACATGGCTCCAGGGTGACCAAGGGTGTGAGCTGAACATCCAGGGATATTCAATATTCAGGCAGGATAGACAGAAAGGAAAAGGAGGTGGGGTAGTGTTGTTGGTTAGAGAGGAGATTAACGCAATAGAAAGGAAGGACATTAGCTTGGAGGATGTGGAATCGATATGGGTAGAGCTGCGAAACACTAAGGGGCAGAAAACGTTAGTGGGAGTTGTGTACAGGCCACCTAACAGTAGTAGTGGAGTTGGGGATGGCATCAAACAGGAAATTAGAAATGCGTGCAACAAAGGTAAAACTGTTATAATGGGTGACTTCAATCTATATATAGATATGGTGAATCAAATTGGCAGGGGTGCTGAGGAAGAGGATTTCTTGGAATGTATGCTGGATAGTTTTCTAAACCAACATATAGAGGAACCAACGAGAGAGCAGGCTATTTGAGACTGGGTATTGAGTAATGAGGAAGGGTTAGTTAGCAGTCTTGTTGTGCATGGCCCCTTGGGCAAGAGTGACCATAATATGGTCGAGTTCTTCATTAGGATGGAGAGTGACATGATTAACTCAGAAACAAGGGTTCTGAACTTAAAAAAAGGTAACTTTGAGGGTATGAGACGTGAATTGGCCAAGATAGACTGCCAATTGATTATTAAAGGGTTGACGGTGGATATGTAATGGAAGGCATTTAAAGACTGCATGGATGAACTACAACCCAGTTTGGCAAAAGAATAAATCAGGGAAGGTAGTGCATCCGTGGATAACAAGGGAAATCAGGGATAGTATCAAAACAAAAGATGAAGCATATAAATTAGCCAGAAAAAGCAGCCTACCAGAGGACTGGGATAAATTTAGTCCAGCAGAGGAAGACAAAGGGCTTAATTAGGAAAGGGAAAATAGATTATGAAAGAAAACTGGCAGGGAACATAAAAACTGACTGCAAAAGCTTTTATAGATATGTGAAGAGAAAAAGATTAGTTAAAACAAATGTAGGTCCTTTGCAGTCAGAAACAGGTGAATTGATCATAGGGAACAAGGACATGGCAGACCAATTGAATAACTGCTTTGGTTCTGTCTTCACTAAGGAAGTTTTAATTAATCTGCCGGAAATAGCAGGGGACCGGTGGTCAAATGAGATGGAGGAACTGAGTGACATCCAAGTTAGCCCGGAAGTGGTGTTAGGTAAATTGAATGGATTAAAGGCCGATAAATCCCCAGGGCCAGATAGGCTGCATCCCAGAGTGCTTAAGGAAGTAGCCCCAGAAATAGTGGATGCATTAATGATAAATTTTCAAAACTCTTTAGATTCTGGAGTAGTTCCTGAGGATTGGAGGGTAGATAATGTAACCCCACTGTTTAAAAAGAGAGGGAGAGAGAAAACGGGGAATTACAGACCAGTTAGTCTAACATCGGTAGTGGGGAAACTGCTAGAGTCAGTTATTAAAAATGGGATATCAGCACATTAGGAAAGTGGTGAAATCAATGGACAAAGTCAGCATGGATTTATGAAAGGTAAATCATGTCTGACGAATCTTATAGAATTTTTCAAGAATATAACTAGTAGAGTGGATAAGGAAGAACCAGTGGATGTGTTATATCTGGACTTTCAGAAGGCTTTCGACAAGGTCCCACATAAGAGATTAGTATACAAACTTAAAGCACACGGTATTGGGGGTTCAGTATTGATGTGGATAGAGAACTGGCTGGCAGACAGGAAGCAAAGAGTAGGAGTTAACGGGTCCTTTTCAGAATGGCAGGCAGTGGCTAGTGGGGTACCGCAAGGCTCAGTACTGGGACCCCAGCTATTTACGATATATATTAATGATTTGGACGAGGGAATTGAATGCAACATCTCCAAGTTTGCAGATGACACGAAACTGTGGGGCAGTGTTAGCTGTGAGGTGGATGCTAGGAGGCTGCAAGGTGACTTGGATAGGCTGGGTGAGTGGGCAAATGCATGGCAAATGCAGTATAATGTGGATAAATGTGAGGTTATCCACTTTGGTGGCAAAAACAGGAAAGTAAATTATTACCTGAATGGTGGCCAATTAGGAAAAGGGGAGATGCAACGAGACCTGGGTGTCATGGTACACCAGTCATTGAAAGTAGGCATGCAGGTGCAGCAGGCAGTGAAGAAAGCGAATGGTATGTTAGCATTCATAGCAAAAGGATTTGAGTATAGGAGCAGGGAGGTTCTACTGCAGCTGTACAGGGTCTTGGTGAGACCACACCTGGAGTATTGCGTACAGTTTTGGTCTCCTAATCTGAGGAAGGACATTCTTGCCATAGAGGGAGTACAGAGAAGGTTCACCAGACTGATTCCTGGGATGTCAGGACTTTCATATGAAGAAAGACTGGATAGACTCGGCTTGTACTCGCTAGAATTTAGAAGATTGAGGGGGGATCTTATAGAAACTTACAAAATTCTTTAGGGGTTGGACAGGCTAGATGCAGGAAGATTGTTCCCGATGTTGGGGAAGTCCAGAACAAGGGGTCGCAGTTTAAGGATAAGGGGGAAATCTTTTAGGACCGAGATGAGAAAAACATCTCCGGGTTTCTCTGCCACAGAAGGTAGTTGAGGCCAGTTTTTTGGCTATATTTAAGATGGAGCTAGATGTGGCCCTTGTGGCTAAAGGGATCAGGGGGCATGGAGAGAAAGCAGGTACAGGATACTGAGTTGGTTGATCAGCCATGATCATATTGCAGGCTCGAAGGGCCGAATGGCCTACTCCTGCACCTATTTTATATGTTTCTATGTTTCTAATTCATCATATACATCCAGTTCAGATGCTTCTGTGGATATAATGACAGCCACACACCGCAAGATTTGGCAATAGCCTTGAGAAGTCGATTTCATAGAGTCTGGGAGGTGGATAAGGATTTCTCATAAGACTTTCCGCATGCCTACCCTGTAAATTTATGGGGAAAAAGTGGAAGAAAGAAAGAAGAAAAAAGAGAGAGAGCAAGTCGGAAAGAGGAAGAAAGTAATAGAGTAATATAGTAATACTATACGGCACGGTGGCGCAGCGGTTGAGTTGCTGCCTTGCAGTTCCAGAGACCCGGGTTCGATCCTGGCTAAGGATGGTTGTCCATACGGAGTTTGTACATTGTCCCATAAAGGGTTGGAGCATTGTTGAATGGCTCTGGGATGTGATACCTGAGATCGCAAACTAGGGGGGCACAGTGGCGCAGAGGAAGAGTTGCTGGCTTATAGCGCCAGAGACCCGGGTTCGATACTGACTATGCATGCTGGCTGTATGGAGTTTGTATGTTCTCCTCGTGACCTGCTCCGAGATCTTTGGTTTCCTCCCACACTACAAAGACGTACAGGTTTGTAGGTAATTGGCTCGGTATAAATCAGAATCAGAATCAGAATCAGAATCCGAATACCATTTATTGTCATTTGAACCTAAGTTCAAACGAAATTAAGTCTCTGCAGTCATACGAACATGAAAACACCAAGGCTCACAATTAACACAAATTACATAAACATCCATCACAGTGAATCTCCAAACCCCTCCTCACTGTGATGGAAATCAAAGTCTTGCCTCTCCCCTGTTGTTTATTCTTCCCTCCGATGTTAAAGCCCCCGGCGGGTGATGGTAAGTCCGTTAAGGCCTCGCCGGGCGATGTAAGGCCCTGCTCCGGGTCCTTGATGTTGGAGCCCCCCGGCGGGCGATGGTAAGTCCCGCGGCCACTAAAGCCGTGCCCGGGCGATGTCAGGCCCCGCTCCGGGTCTTGATGTTGTAAAACATTGTCCCTATTGTGTATAGGGCAGTGTTATTGTGTGGGGACCGCTGGTGGTGCTGACTCGGTGGTGTATGTCTAAACTAATCTAAAAAAGGAAGAAATTAAAGACAGAAAAATAAAGATCCTAAGGGACAGCAGAAGGTAAACCAGGAAATGCTGCAGAATGTGGCTTCCGTTTCAGATAGAAAGTGTGCAAGAAAGAGGGAAAGGAGGGGGAGGAGGAAAGATGGTCGGGAGGAAAATAGGAGCATCATTGAACATTTTATCATCTCATAATATCACAGGTTTAAAACAAATCAAAATACATTTGGATTTTGGTCGTGATGATGGAAGAATAATGTTTCATAACCAAGTATAGTTTTGCTAGTTAAAACCAAATTAAATATAGATGATACTTATTTTCTAATATTTCTTATATATCTTAGTATTTTAAGATACCCCATCACTCTTCATAGAAGTTTTATTAGTTACATTTGACACTGGGTGGCAAGAGGCCTGGTGCATATTCACAGTTACAGACTTTAAAGACTACAATAAGGGAGCAGAATATTGTTGAATGGCTCTTGGATAGACAACCATTGCTGGAGTAATTCAGCAGGACAGGCAACAGGTAGAAGGAATGGGTGATGTTTTGAGTCGTTACCCTTCTTCAGACTGAATCAGGGGAGAAGGAGATACAGAGATAAGGAAATGTAAGGTGTGAGAACGAGACAAAGGGGGCGGAGATCAAGGAAAATGTAGAATAGATCATTAGTTATTTAGTTAGGAGAAGGTAAAAACAAAACAAACAGAGATAACATGTACATGAGGATAGTCAGACTAGTCGGAGAACTGGTAAGGGGGGAGGAATGGAGAGGGAAGGCAAAGGTTACTTGGTTAGAGAAGTCAATATTCATTCTGCCCATGCGAAATATGAGGTGTTGTTCCTCCAATTTGCGCTGGGCCTCGCTCTGATGGTGGAGGAGGCCCAGGACAGAAAGGTCAGTGTGGGAAAGGGAGGGGCAGTTGAAGTGTTTAGGAAACCGGGAACAGGGCCGGCCTTAGGAGGTGCGGGGCCCAATTGGGAACAATTTTGGTGAGCCCCAGGTTCCAAGCCAAGGTCTGTCAGCCCTGTCATTTAGTATATATTATGAAATTGTACACTAAGGTGCCATGGATTTTACACTGGCTTAATCTCTCCTGCTCTCGTCTGACTGTCAGTACCTCTGTTGGCTTCCAAATATTACCATAGCTGCTAATTAGCATTAAACTGCATTATTCCACGTGTTATTTAATGAAGGTTTATTAATATTATGGGCTCTGCGGTTGCAACCAGCTCCTTGCAATCAATGTTTCAGTCAGTTGTCAGGGAGAATGTCGTTCCTGTACAGCTCCCTGTTGCCCACCAGCCTAGCGCGGGGCCCCCTCAGGCGCGGGGCCCAATTGGGAGCAATTGGTCCAATTGGCTTAAGGCCGGCCCTGACCGGGAGATCAGGTAGGTTTAGGCGGACTGAGCGGAGGTGTTCTGCGAAACGATCGCCATGCCTGCGTTTGGTCTCACCAATTTTTTGGGTGTGATTCCAGAGATGGCAAACTATGGAGGCACAGTGGCGCAGTGGTAGAGTTGCTGCCTTACGGTGCCAGAGACCTGGGTTTGATCCTGACTACGTGTGCTGTCTGTACGGAATTTGTATGTTCTCCCTGTAACAGCGTGGGTTTTCTCCGGGTGCTCCGGTTTTCTCCCACACTCCAAAGACGTACAGGTTTATAGGTTAAATGTGTAGGAAGCACCTGCAGATGCTGGTTTACACTGAAGATAGACACAAAAAGATGGAGTAACTCAGCAGGTCAGGAGAAAAGGAATAGGTGACGGTTTGGCTCCAGATAGGAAACATCACCTATTCTTTTATTCCCAAGAGATGCTGCATGATCCACTGAGTTACTCCAGCTTTTTGTGTCCATCTCAGGTTTGTAGGTAAATTGGCTTTGGTCAAAAAAAATTATAAATTGTCCCTAGTGTGTAGGATAGTGCTATTGTATGGCATGGACCTGATGGGTCGAAGGGCCCATTTCAGCACTCTATCTCTAAAGTCTAAAGTCTAGATAACGTGAGTAAGGTGCTTGGAAATAAGCATTGAAGTAAAAGACAGCAAATGTCTCAGATTGTTGCAGGGGAGGATAATGTCACACTGGTCAAGGGCGTAGTCTCCTCTTGTGGGATATTCCAACAGTAAGATGGACTGTTTATGAACAAGCATCACCCATTTGGCACAGGGGTGAGATGAAATGCATTCTGCTTAAAGTCTTATTTGTTTTTGGAACTTTCTTCCTCAAAGGGTATGGTATTTTAGGCCGAGGCAGATAAATTCTTGATAAGCAAGAGAATGACATTTTGCCACTCATTAAATAGTTGTACAGGGTCTTGGTGAGACTACACCTGGAGTATTGCGTACAGTTTTGGTCTCCTAATCTGAGGAAAGACATTCTTGCCATAGATGGAGTACAGAGAAGGTTCACCAGACTGATTCCTGGGATGTCAGGACTTTCATATGAAGAAAGACTGGATAGACCCGGTTTGTACTCGCTAGAATTTAGAAGATTGAGGGGGGATCTTATAGAAACTTTCAAAATTCTTAAGTGGTTGGACAGGCTAGATGCAGGAAGATTGTTCCCGATGTTGGGGAAGTCCAGAACAAGGGGTCACAGTTTAGGACCGAGATGAGGAAAACATTTTTCACACAGAGAGTGGCGAATCTCTGGAATTCTCTGCCACAGAAGGTAGTTGAGGCCAGTTCATTGGCTATATTTAAGAGGGAGTTAGATGTGGCCCTTGTGGCTAAAGGGGTCAGGGGGTATGGAGAGAAGGCAGGTACAAGATACTGAGTTGGATGATCAGCCATGATCATATTGAATGGCGGTGCAGGCTCGAAGGGCTGAATGGCCTACTCCTGCACCTATTTTCTATGTTTCTATGTTTCTATGAAATGCATTCTGCTTAAAGTCTCATTTGTTTTTGGAACTCTCTTCCTCAAAGGGCATGGTACTTAAGGCCGAGGCAGATAAATTCTTGATAAGCAAGAGAATGATATTTTGCCACTCATTGAATAGAATGACGTGTTGGCTTAAGTCATGTTAAACAAACAGAATGGTCAAGTGTCCTTATCTTGTTCCAAATATGAATGTATATATTCATATGATGATCAGCAATCACAATAATCTCATCTTCCACTTCATTCAGGATTGCTGTGATTCTAAAGCAAGTGAAACATGGACTGAATCCCAGGCAAGACTTCTGTTTATCAACTATCTCGTGCCAGCATCGCCTGCACTTCAGTCGCAAATTAACACAATCACCCACCCCATCATTTTCCTGGGTGTTTGGACCTCCCGTCGTGGGCATGACGTCGGGAACAAAGGAGGACATGGCGTGGGGGGGGGGGGGGGGGGCGCTGTGAGGGGGTGGGGGGAAAGAACAAAGAGGACCTGCTGTGGGGGGACCGCCACGAGGCGGGGATGGAAAACAAAGGATTACCCGGTGTGGGGAGACTACTGTGAGGGGGGAGGGGGGAGGAGAACAAAGGAGGACCCGGCATGGGATACTTTGTAACTTTGCTGACACCCTTTACGCAAAACAAAGAATTTCACTGTGACTTGTCATTTGTTATTCACTGTGACTTGTCACTTGTCATTCATTCATTCATTCATTCATTCATTCATTCATTCATTCATTCATTCATTCATTCATTCATTCATTCATTCATTCTCCCTTCACTATGCACTCCCTTTATTGTCCCTATCACCTCACATTCCCTGCCATTTTTATTCCTTTAGGTCATCAAGGTCATAAATGATAGGAGCAGAATTAGGCCAATTGGCCCATCAAGTCTACTCCGCCATTCAATCATGGCTGATCTATACCTTCCACCTAACCCCATTCTCCTGCCTTCTTCCCATAACCCTTGGCACCCACACTAATCAAGAATATCTATCTCTGCCTTAAATGTATCAATTGACTTGGCTTCCACAGCCTTTCTTAGCATCTTCCTGCTTAAGAGAAGAAAGACTCACCAAAGCTTCCAATCCCCATTTGAACCATTCCATTTCTGATAGTTCCCTTTAAGAGTCCACATCCCTTTAAAATGTTAACAACATAAAGTTTTGCCAGTGCTATAACGCTGCGCACAATTAAAAATGCATTCTGATAAATAAATAATGGAGCAGAAAATATGACACCAAGAAATCACATCCTTCTTCCCACAAATCTCTTTCTGGCTGTTTTTTTCTCAGGCTGTTAATCATTCAAGACTAAATTATGTCGGGAGAAAGTGCTCGGCTCCACTGAGTCCACTCAGCCGGTAGAAATAATCAATATTGATTGCATTACTCATCATGGGCGGTATGATGGTAGAGCTACTGCCCCGCAGCACCAAAGACCCGGGTTCGATCCCGACTATGGGTGCTGTCTGTAAGCAGTTTGTACGTTCTCCCCGTGACCTGCGTGGTTTTCTCCGAGATCTTCGGTTTCCTCCCACACTCCAAAGACATACAGGTTTGTAGGTTAATTGGCCTGGTATAAATGTAAATTGTCCCCAGTGTGTGTAGGGTATTGTTAGTGTGCTGGGATCGCTGGTCGGTGCGGACTCGGTGGGCTGAAGAGCCTGTTTACGCGCTGTATCTCTAAACTTGATTTAACGGGGGTTCGGGAGCCCCCCGACCACGGGAGGAAAACAGAGGAGCATGACTGAATTTTGGAGCCTTCCCTCACAGTGGGAAACTTTGATCCCGCTGTGTGGGAATGTCTGTGTTAAAAACTATCGTGATCTGTGCTCTTTATTATTCGTATGGCTATATGGCGACCACACATTTCACTGTACCAATTGGTACATGTGACAAATAAATGTATCTTGTATCTTGTAACTTAACAAAACTGAATCAAAACTTCCATCTGTTATCTTTGCAACTTTTTAGGAAGTGTTAAGGGGTCAGTCACTTAAAACTGAAGTGTGTCGGAGAGTGTTGTTAATCGTTGGAGCTTTCTACCCGGGAGTATGATGGAGGCTGCATCATTGGCCGTATTTAAAGAGGAGGTAGAATTGATCGGGAAATGGAAGTCTAAGGAGTACTCGCCCAGAAGTTTTTTATCCAGAGTTTGGGAATCAAGAGCCAATCCCTCTCCCCTGGCTCTCAGTCTCTGTCTGAAGAAGGGTCTCGACCCGAAATGTCACCTATTGCTTTTCCCCAGAGATGCTGCCTGGTCTAATGAGTTACTCCAACATTTTCTTACCCATCTGCAGCTTCCTACCCAATGAATTGTATTGGTACCATGAAATTATTAGAACTTTCCACTTTTTAGCTGAACATTGTATACAGACCATCAAAGTGGTATACAGACCACCAAACAACAGTAGGGAGGTCGAGGATAGCATCAAGCAGGAAATTAGGGATGCGTGTATCAAAGGTACAGCGGTTATCATGGGTGACTTTAATCTACATATAGATTGGGCCAACCAAATTGGTGACGGTGCTGAGGAGGAGGATTTCCTAGAATGTATATGTGATTGGTTTTTTAACCAATATAAAGAGGACTAGAGGGCAGGCCATCATAGACTGGGTATTGTGTAATAAGGAAGGATTAGTTATCTTGTTGTGCAAGGCCCCTTGGGCAACAGTGACCATAATATGGTGGAATTCTGCATTAGGATGGAGAGTGAAACGGTTCATTCAGAGACTCGGGTCCTGAACTTGAATGAAGGAGACTTTGAAGGTATGAGACGGGAATTGGCTGGGATAGACAGGCAAATTATACTTAAAGGGCTGACAGTGGCGATGCAATAGCAAAGATATAAAGACCGCATGGATGAACTCCAGTAATTGTTCACCCCTGTCTGGCAAAAAAATAAAACTAGGAAGGCGGCTTAAACGTGGCTGATGAGGGAAGTCAAGGATAGTGTTCAATCCAAGGAAGAGGCATATAAATTGGCCAGAAGAAGCGACAAACCAGAGGACTCAAATTTGGAACTCAACAGAGGAGGACAAAGGGGTTAATTAAGAGGGGGGGGGGGGGGGGAAGAGCATGAGAGAAAGCTTGCGGGAAATATAAAAGCTGGCTGTGAAAGTTTCTATAGGTAACTATAGAAACCTATAGAAAAGAATAGTGAAGACGAATGTAGGTCCCTTGCAGTCAGAGACAGGTGAATTTATAATGGGGAAAAAAGGAAGTGGCAGAACAGTTAAATGAGTGATTTGGTTCTGCCTTCACTAAGGAAGACACAAACAATCTCCCGGAAATACGAGGGGACCGAGGATCTAGTGGGAGGGAGGAATTGAGGGGAATCCACATTAGTCAGAAAATGGAGTTAGGTAAACTATTGGGACTGAAGGCAGATACATCCCCTGGGCCAGATGGTCTGCATCCCAGAGTACTCAAGGAGGTGGCCCTAGAAATTGTGGATGCCTTGGTGATCATTTTCCAATATTCTCACGACTCTGGATCAGTTCCTGTGGACTGGAAGGTAGCCAATGTAACTCCACTTTTTAAGAAAGGAGGGAGAAAGAAAAAGGGGAATTATAGACCAGTTAGCCCAACAATTGTAGTGGGGAAGATGCTTGGGTCAATTATTAAAGATGTTTTAGAAGTGCATTTGGAAAGCAGTGACAGGATCAGTCAAAGTCAGCATGGATTTATGAAGGGGAAATCATGCTTGGCTAATCTTTTGGAATTTTTTGAGGATGTATCATGTAGAATGGATAAGGGAGAGCTAGTGGATGTGGTGTATTTGGACTTTCAAAAAAACATTGACGTGGTCCCACACAAGAGATTAGTGTGCAAAATTAGAGCACATGGTATTGGGGGGTAGGGAATTGACATGGATAGAGAACTGGTTGGCAGACTGGAAGCAAAGAGTATGAATTAATGGGTCCTTTTCAGAATGGCAGGGAGTGATTAGTTGGGTGCCGCAAGGCTGCAACCCCAGTTGTTTATATATTAATGATTTAGACGGGGGAATGAAATGTAACATCTCCAAGTTTGCGGATGACACAAAGCTGGGTGGCAGTGTGAGCTGTGAGGAGGATACTGTGAGGCTGCAGGGTGACTTGGATAGGTTTGGTGCGTGGGCAGATGCATGGCAGATGCAGTTTAATGTGGATAAACATGAAGTTTTCCACCTTGGTGGCAAGAACAGGAAGGCAGATTATTATCTGAATGGTATCAGATTAGGAGGAGGGGAGGTGCAGCGAGACCTGGGTGTGCTTGTACACCAGTCACCGAATGTAAGCATGCAGATACAGCAGGCTGTGAAGAAAACTAATGGCATTCCTCCCGACAAATACAAGAAAGCAGCTTTGACGTATAAGACACAATAAACTGTAGTACAAATACACAATAAACAAGTTATGCATTCTTGTACACTTACATGGGTATGACGCCACCCGTATTGGGCGAGCAATCCGTCAACCCGTGCACTCAGAGTATGATTTGTAATTTTCAAATGTTGGCAGGTATGCAATGGCATGTTGGCTTTTATTGCGAGAGGATTTGAGTTTAGGAGCAAGGAGCTCCTACTGCAGTTGTACAGGGCCCTGGTGAGACTACACCTGGTGTCTTGCATGCAAATGTGGTCTGCTAATTTGAGGAAGGACATTATTGCTATTGAGGACGTGCTGCGTAGGTTCACCAGGTTAATTCCCGGGATGGCGGGACTGATGCATGATGAAAGAATGGGTCAACTGGGCTTGTATTCGCTGGATTTTAAAAGGATGAGAGGGGATCTTATAGAATCATATACAATTCTTAGAAGATTAGACAGGGTAGATGTCGGAACAATATTCCCGATGTTGGGGGAGTCCAGAACCAGGGGTCACAATTTAAGAATAAGGAGTAGGCCATTTAGGACTGAGATGAGGAAAAACTTTTTCACCCAGAGAGTTGTGAATCTGTGGAATTCTCTGCCACAGAAGGCAGTGGAGGCCAATTCACTTGATGTTTTCAAGAGAGAGTTATATTCAGCTCTTAGGGCTATGGAAATCAAGGGATGTGGGGAAAAAGCCGGAACGGGGTACTGATTTTAGATGATCAGCCATGATCATATTGAATGGTGGTGCTTGCTCAAAGGCCCAAATGGCCTACTCATTCATCTATTTTCTATGTTTCAATGTGTCTATGTTTCTATCACAAACCATTTATACAGCCCGCTGAGTATTGACTGTCTTTCCAGGCCTCACTGTTCAAGGAAGTCATCCAGAACTTGAAGACTGCCATCGAGCTTATGTTGTTGGAAAATCACAGCTTCTCATTGACATTGGCTTTCATCTTATCTTGCTAATCAAACTGGTCTACATCCTGTGTCTGGGAGTAAATGAACATACCGTATAAAAGAAAACTCATGTTAATCTCTCGATGTAGTTTAAAGCAATTCTCTGTATCACTACAGGAGCCTTGAATTATTTAAAATATCCCCAGGTTGTGGATTACAAAATGACGCAAAGTGCTGGAGTAACTTTGTGGGTCAGGCAACATCTCTGGAGAACATGGATAGGTGTTGTTTCAGGTCGAGACCCTTCTTCAGACTTCACCAGAGATGCTGCCTGACCTGCTGAGTTACTCCAGCACTTTGTGTCCTTTTATGTACTAACCAGTATTCTGTAGTTCATTGTTTATACACCTTGGTTGTGGATTAATGTGAACCAGCCTTTTCATAAATTAATAAATTCTAACATCAGAATTAAGCCATTCAGCCCATCAAGTCTACTCCGCCATTCAATCATGGTTGATCTATCTTTCCATCTCAACCCCAGTCTCCTGCCTTCACCCCATAACTCCTGACACCTATAGATGGAGATTAGATTAGATATAATTTATTGCCACACAGCCAGGCTGGTGGAAATTTGGGTTGTCTGCAGCGATACAATAATAAAGAACACACAACCACAATAAAACTGTAACACAAACATCCACCACAGCATTCATCACTGTGGTGGAAGGCACAAAATTTGGCCAGTCCTCCTCCATTTCCCCCCCGTGGTCAGGACCAGAGTCCAGAGTCAGTCCAGGATCGGCTCTTCCTCACCGGAGACCGCGGCTTTAAGTTGTTGTAGGCCGCAGGCCGGCGGTCAAGATTTAAAGTCCCCGCCGCAACCAGAAGCATCGTAGACTGCAGGGCCGGCGGTCGAAGCTCCCCTCCAGGGGTGATGGTAAGTCCATGCCGGACCCGCGGTAGAAGTCGGCTGCGGGCCGGCAGTGATGGCTTCTTCTTCCCCCGGGTCCCCAACGTGAGATCCCGGGCTGTAGACGCCGCACTATCATACTAATCAAGAATATGTCAATCTCCACTTTAAAATATCCATTGACTTGGCCGCCACACTGAATTATATGAAATGATTGTGGAGTCAATTATAAACAATGAGGTTACGCAGTAATTAGAAGTTCACGATAAAATAGGCTTAAGTCATCATGGCTTTGTGGTGGGAAGATCTTGCCTGACGAATCTGCTAGAGTTCTTTGAGGAAATTAATACCAAGACAGACAGAAGGGAGGCTGCAGATGTTGTTTACCTCAATGTCCAGAAGGTCTTCTATAAGGTGCTGCAAGTCAGGATACAAGGGAAGTTGAGAGTCCATGGTATTAATGGGAAGACATGGATAGCAGGTTGGCTGGATGGCAGAAGGCAAAGTGTTGCCTTTGCCTTCTTATTTTTGAACTTATTTTCTAAATGGAGAGAGAATCCAGAAATCAAAGGTGCAAAGGGACTTGGGAGTGCTGATGCAGGACTCTCAAAAAGTTAATTTGAAAGTCAAATCGGTAGTAAGGAAGGAAAATTCAATGGTAGCATTTATATCAGGAGGATTATTAAACAACACAGAGATGTAATTCTAAGGCTCTATAAGGCGCTGGTCAGGCTGCATTTGGAGTACGGTGAGCAAATTTGGGCCCCATATTTGTGGAGGGATGTTCTGGCTCAGGAGAGGGTCCAGAGGAAGTTGTGATGAGCGTTTAACGGCACTGGGCCTGTATTTGTTGGCGTTTAGAGAGTTGAGGGGGAACTCATTGAAACTTACAGAATAATGAAAGTCAAAATAGAGTGGATGTGGAGAGGATGTTTCCACAGGCGGGAGAGTCTAGGACCAGAGGTCATAGCCTCAGAATTAAAGGGCCCTCTTTTAGAAAGGATGTGGGGAGGAATTTCTTTAGTCAGAGGGTAATTAATTTGTGGAGCTCATTGGCACAGAGGGCTTTGGAGGCCAAGCCAGTGGATATTTTTAAGGCGGAGATAGACAAATTCTTGATTTTACTTCGGAGTCACGTGAGTGACTACGTGAAGAACCCGCTCAGTGCGCAGGCGCGGCATTATGCCAGCAGTGCAACAGCGGCAGCGGGAGTCAGGCTCTCCCGCAACAGAGAAACGGACCGTCAGGTGAGTATCCTGAGGTCGGGTTTCTTTTACAGGGGAGCCCCTTTTTCTGCTTGTGTTTTACAGGCAGAGAAAAAGGCTCTGGAACAAAACTGTCCCCCGTTCAAGGAGGAACGTATTCCCGTCGGGGGGAAGGGGGGCAGCAACAGGCGGTAGGGCCGACCCGGTGTTCCTCTATTCCCCGACACCGTGCCGAGCCCAGCCCGATAGCGGGCTGGATGTATAGCCACCCGAAGAGGCATCCGGCAGGTGTTCCCGATTTGGGACGGGACGTCTCTCCACCCGCACGGGGGGAGAGAGAGCCGCCTGAGCCGCTGGAGCGGCTCTCAGGGCAGGTGCCTGCGAGACGCGCTGCTTGAGGGGCGCTCTCGCTACTACAAGGCACAAAAGCTCCAGAAGAAGGCGGTAGAAACATTTAACCGGGCGTTCCGCTATCCCCACACCGCGCCGAAGCCAGTCCCGCTAGTGCCTGAGCTGCGGGCTGGATGTTCAGCCATCCGAAGAGGCATCCGGCCGGTGGCTTCCGACTTGTCGGAGGGGACGTCTCTCCACCCGCAGGGAGAGAGACAGCCGCCTGAGCCGCTGGAGCGGCTCCTGGAGCAGGAGCTCCTGCGAGACACGCTACGTGAGGGGCAGTCTCGCTGGAGGGTTCAGGCATACCCTCCACAGTGCCTAGGCACTGCCCATCGCTTCCTCCTTAGTGTGGTTAGCTTTGGGGTGACCAGTGGCTGGGCTGGTCATGAAGAGGGGTCACTGGCTGAACAATATCGGGAGTATGCTTGAGGTACAGGATCAGGAAGAGCTGCTGGGTGTGGCCGCTATGTGGCTCCACCACTAGCGAGATGGCTTTTCAGTCTCAACCTGTCTTTTCCAAAAAACCTCTCCAAGACAGGTAGCCATGAGGCGTTGGTTTTATCACGCCTCCCCTAAATTGCATTTACTCAAAGTGCCCGCCATTATTGGGGGATACATTGAGCAGCGCATTTAACCTAAATATTTTAAAAATGCATTTGGTACCCTGACGTCGGCTATCATGTCCACCTGCTCATTCCAGAAGGGCAGGGTAGTATGGCAAAACACCTGACCCTACTGTTCAACGGTATACCTCATAACTTCTGAAATGAACTCACAAACCTGCCCTCAATCTATGAAATTAACAGGACTATGAGAACGCCGACCTCATAAGCACAGATCCTGCTACCTGGCACTTACCAAACCAGTCCTAAAAAACTGGACGAAGTGTTCAAACTATTCGGCACAAGAGGGCAGAGTCTGGAATGAGCACCACACTAAACCAGACAGCAGTACCTCTACGTGTCCACCAGGGGCGTCTACCTCATGGTACTGGTGAAAGCTCGGGGCCTGCATGCCAAACCTGTAGCATTTTAGGCCACGGCCCTGAGCAGGCCCCAGGGGAAAATGTGCCACCCCCCAACAAACATCGTCCCTACAAGAACAAGGAACCAGAAACCGAAGAAAACAACAATGAAGACAGATAAGTATGGTTCCTACCATCACATAAAGGTTAAGGGTTGTACTAACAAGGGGTGGATGAATCACGCCTGGTTAGGAAGCTATCACTCTTGGTAGTTATATACCAAAAAATAAATACAAGGGGAATAGAATTAATATCTTGCCACCAATTCAGCAAGCACCCCAAGTGGTCTACCCTCCCACGATGGTGAATGTCGCACCATCGTTGATAAACCACTTGAGTATTTCACCAGGTATACCCATTCATGGGATTTGTAACTACTACCATGGATCCAAGGATACTTTATGGTAGACATCGACCTTGAAGATGCACACTATTCAGTACCTTCTCATATAAGTTTCGGATATACCGCAATTACCTGGATGGAGTAACCATGATGAGCGTTGCGGCATTTAAGTCAAAGTTATCCAGAATCAACTAGCCCTGACACTTAGAAACATTCCGTCATGGCATGTCTATATATTAACGACAAACTATCCTTGGATACAGCTTTAGCTGCATCGCTTCTCGGCCTTTTGGCTAAGATCAAGTGTAGTATCTGTTCTTATCAGTTTAGTAATCTGATACGTCCCTTATCTAGGGACCATATATTAAATTGAATTTTGGAACAGGGAGATGGAATAGGGGCTTGCTCCGTCCACTCCACGCATCGACCCAGTATTGCAGTGCCTCTGGGAACGGTGCACAAAATATATATCCAGATATTTACGTTGACCATCCACAACGTTGTTATCTGGTATTCATTAAGACTATCAGTCATGGTGCATTAACCACCAATCAACTACGTGGCAAAGTAATTGGGATATAGCAGCATTACCAGCTACTGAACTTTGTACCTTTCCTATGAGCTGAGATACTAGTGTTCAAAACTATCTCCATACCTGTAATATGGGGGCAAATGGATTAATCTGTAGTGTTATCATGGAATTTATCGGCAGGAAGGATTATGGTTGTACACTTCCACCTGTTTTGAGTAACATCTTATGTGTCCTGATGTGTTACTGAGCTTGTAATACTTAATGCCAATATGAATTGACTTAAACATGTTATATATTAACTTACTTAATTCTAGTGAAGCATTTGCTCAGTAATCCACCAAATTTGCATGTTCGTTTATAAGATAACAACATCAGTGGTGGCATATACCAAACCACTTGGGCGGAGAACATCGATATTAGGGGACAATTTATTAACAATTGGAAACCGTATGTCGTCAAACATGTTTGACCATCAGTAACTCACCTATCAGGTGAGCTAAATACTGTAAACATACATTTAAACCAAAAATATTTGCTGAAATCACTAAGCAATATGGACACCAGATATCGATTCCTTATATCCAATTAAATCACCACGTACTAACTTACGTCACATGAAATCAATCTCAAGGCAGCGGCAATGGAGACATTCCCGCGTATTGAGGGGTGGGGGGAACCTAATCTCTATGTTTTCCTTTCCTTCTACCTCTTCAATAGGTACTACGGCTTCATCAGTCGGGTACTACGCAAATTACAGTGGACCAAGTCCACAAGCATGGTTCCCAGTGATCCTCGACATGGTCATTAAAAGAATTGCAGAATTGGGAAGACCATTGCTGTGCTTGGATCAGGAGCACTATCAACCTGATGACAGCATTCCGTCGCATATCCTAGGGAACATACCTGAGGAGCATCAAGAAATGGCACACTGTTTCCAAAACAGGAATTACACATTCAACTATAACAAAAAAAAAAAAAAAACTGTACTGGAGCTCCTGGCAGGTCTTCACCACAATGAAGGACATGTTCTGTTAGCCTACTCAACTTGGGTACCGCTCACTGGTGATCAGATACAGGAGAGGTATATCAATCCATTCCCCAGAAATAGGTACACCCAAATTGGGATGTCAGTGAAATCCTGACATACCTTAGGGGATGATCACCAGCCAGGCCACTCACCCTGGAACAGCCTACCCTGAAGATGGACATGCTGGTGGCCTTACATCAACACAAAGAGCCAGCTCTCCCATCTACTGCGATGGGACAACATGGTTATAACACCAGATAGTGTCACATGCCCATTCAAGGGTTGGCCAAACAGAACAGACCAGGAACATCAGGTCCAGTCATGAAATTCCGGGCATACCCACCTGAACCACGTTTTATGTGTCATGACCCACTTAGAGATCGACACAATAAGGAATACCGAGGGAGAGGAAAAAGCCTTATGGGTCAGCCACAGGAAACCTCATGGTCGGGTGACGAGCTAAACTATCTCTAGTGGCTCAAGCAGGTACTGGGAGTTGCTGGAGTAAATACTAACGTGTATAAAATCTTATTCCACCAGAACAGCTTCCACGTCAGTAACTAAGAGGATGGACGAGCCTATGGACCACATCCTGGCTACTGCAGGGTGGTCTAGGGAGTATACGTTCCAAACTTTTATAACAAACCACTGACAGAACCTGTATCGTTTGCAGAAAAAGAATCTGCAAAAAATATATAATTTAAGCCCGGGGGAGCAATTGGTCTTGTTGTTGTTAATAACACCATTATTGTTTTTACAAACAGATTCATGGTTGATTACGATAACATACTTCCTCCCTCGAATGACTTCGGCAGCGAGTGAAGTATGAACTGTTACACGGTTTGAAATCACAGAGCTTTGAAGTCTTCACGTAGTCACTCACGTGACTCCGAAGTAAAATAGTAAGATTAAACGAGAACTTACCAGTTTGAAGTTTGATCTGTATTTTATGAGGAGTTACGATGAGGGATTACGTGCCCTCCGCTCCCACCCTCATTATATGGATCAAACTAATAAATTGATGTCTCCTTATCTTTACTATGTTTACTTCAAATAACTGTGTCTATCTGTGATTCCACACCGCTGCTTGGAAGTATGCCGCGCCTGCGCACTGAGCGGGTTCTTCACGTAATCCCTCATCGTAACTCCTCATAAAATACAGATCAAACTTCAAACTGGTAAGTTCTCGTTTAATCTTACTATTAGAACTGGTGTCATGGGGAGAAGACAGGAAAATAGGATTAGGAGGCAGAGATCAGCCATGATTGAATGGGGGAGTAGGCTCGATGAGCCGCATGGCCCAAATCTATGATAACTTATGAACTTGGGAATTTTGCAGATTCACCACCTTCTGACTAAAGATATTCCTTCTGATCTCCTTTCTAAAGGTACGTCCTTTTATTCTGAGGCTACAGTATGGCCTTGTTTTAGAAAACGATCCTGAATCATATTAACAATCTGAGCTTCTTCTGTATTTTTTCCACTTCGAAGAATGAGGAGAACAATTCAGCAAATCTACAATGATAAACAAAACCTGAATAATAAATTTAATCACCACAGATCCATAAAGAGTCAATGATGCACATGCAGGTATTTAGCTCTTAAAATAATTTATTTCACAGGGGGAATAAACAAAACTGATTAAAACTGTGCATGAAACCTATTGTCCATTTGAATTAAAAATGGCTGACTGCAAACAGATAGCCCATGTACCCCTGGTGAACCCAAGTCTGACAACAGCAGGGTTGCCAACTTTCTCACTCCCAAATAAGGGACAAAAGGTTAAAATAGGGGACAAATTCCCGACGGCAATTCATTGACCGACTCGGCCGTGGCTGGGTGAATGATGAGTTGGCCCTGGTGCTGGACTGCACACAAAGCCCAGCCGGCGGGCTGCACGATGTCGCGCGCAAAGTCCGGCGCCCCATCCAACTCATGAACTGATGATCGGTTTTCTCCAAGAACTTCGATGTGGACTTCAGTGGGTCGAGGGGCCTGTTTCCGTCCTGTACCTCTAAAACCCAAAAAACCAAGAACTAAATTCTGAGGCTATGACCTCCAGTCGTAGTCTGTCCCACCAGCGGAAACATCCTTTCCACATCCACTCTATCTATGCCTTTCATTGTTCTGTATGCCTCCCATAGCAACGGGACAAATGTCATCAGGCCCTATAGATCTGTCTACCTTTATTCCCACTCAGCTCACTAATACGTCATCCTTTTTAATTTTAGCATGGTCTAGATAATCCTTTACCGCTCTCGTTAAAATCTTGAAATATCATCCTTGTTTTCAAATTTATTTGTGACATGTGCTATTTCTGAATCTTCCTCCTTTCCGTATCTAGAATGGTACTGTATAAAGAAAACTAACTCAATTGGCAAAGGCAGTATTTATTATCTGTATTTTACAAATCCATTAACTTAATCCTTAAACGAATAGTGAAAGGCTTGGATAGAGTGGATGTGGATAGGATGTTTCCACTAGTGGGAGAGTCTAGGACCAGAGACCATAGCCTCAGAATTAAAGGACGTTTGCTTTAGCAAGGAGATGAGGGGGAATTTCTTTGGTCAGAGGGCAGTGAATCTGTGGAATTCATTGCCACAGAAAGCTGTGGAGGCCTTATCTATTTTTGCCTTGAGAAAGATAAGATTATAAGGTTATAAGGAATAGGAATAGAATTAGGTCATTTGGCCCATCAAGTCTACTCCACCATTCAATCATATCTGATCTATCTCTCCTTCCTAACCCCATTCTCCTGCCTTTTCCCGATAACCTCTGACATCCGTACTAATCAAGAATCTGTCTATCTCTTCCTTAAAAATATCCACTGACGGACTCTACAGCCTTCTGAGGAAAAGAATACCACAGATTCACCACCCTCTGACTAAATAAATTTCTCCTCATCTCCATCCTAAAAGAACTCCCTTTAAATCTGAGACAATTACCTCTAGTTCTAGACTCTCCCACTAGATAGATTCTTGATTAGTACAAGTTTCAGAGGTTGTGGGGAAAAGGCAAGAGAATGGGTTAAGGAGGGGGATATAGCTCAGCCATGATTGAATGTCGGAGTAGACTTGATGGGCCGAATGGCCTAATTCTGCTCCTCTCACTTATGAACTTATGGACTGTTTGGTGCACTGGACTAAGACTCAAGCACTTCGGTGGGTCTGGGATCATACTGTATATAAACCAAATGGAGGTAAAATGAGCAGATTTCCTTTTCTGAAAGGTGTTAATGAACCAGGTTCATTTTATGACTATCCAATGGTTTTACGGATGTTTTTTTATGATATTAGATTTTATTTTCCATTCCTGATTTATGAAAGTAGTTGAAATTGAATTCCTTAGTTGCTGTGTTGGGACTCAATTATATATTTCAAGATTAATTTTCTAGGTGGTTGGTGCAGCAACGTTACTATGTTACTGTAGCCTCATGCACATGGTACCATTAGATAGCGATTGAAGTAGTCTGCTAATCATTGCTAATATGCTGTTAGTCACACCAAAATGATCCAGTCACTTTTAAACGGAAGTTGCTAGTGCTTTTGAATTTTGAGTAAGACTTAAAAAACGTCAGGAAATATGTCTGCAACCCATTCAGGATCTTTCACAACATTGCTGAGAGATTTCAAGTAGGCGTGAAGCACAAAGTGATAGGGTAACTCAGTGGATCAGGCAGCTCAGCGGATTACTCCAGCACTTGATGTTCCATGCAAGGTTCCAGCATTTGCAGTTCCTTGTGTCTCAAGTGGATTTAGTTAAGTTTAGTTTAGAGATAGAGCGCGGAAACAAGCCCTTCGGCCCACTGAATCCGCGCAGACCAGCGACAGTAATGCCCCTGTCCCACTTAGGAAACCTGAACGGAAACCTCTAGAGATTTTGCGCCCCGCCCAAGGTTTCCGTGCGGTTCCCGGAGGTTTTTGTCAGTCTTCCTACCTGCTTCCACTACCTGCAACCTCCGGCAACCACCTGCAACCTCCGGGAACTGCATGGAAACCTTGGGTGGGGCGCAAAGTCTCCAGAGGTTTCCGTTCAGGTTTCCTAAGTGGGACAGGGGCATAACAATATCCTACACACACGAGGGACAATTTACATTTATACCAAGCCAATATAACCTACAAACCTGTAGGTCTTTGGAGTGTGGGAGGAAACCAAAGAATTCTGAGAATATCCACGCAGTCACGGGGAGAATGTACAAACTCCGCACAGACAGCATCCGTAGTCGGGATCGAACCCGGGCTCTGACGCTGTAAGCGCTGCAAGGCAGCAACTTTACCGCTGCGCCACTGCGATGTGAATTGTTTTCCCAGGAGAGGGAGGACCTGCCAACCTATGTTACTAATGCACCCTTGCCTGGACTTGGTTACTCAAAGGGGGTGGATTTAGGATGAAGGTATTTCACAGTGATCTGGCTGGAAAATGAATCTTACCGCAGAGAAAGATGAGGAGTAAATGGAATAAATAACAGGGAGACACCATTTTAAATGGCATCAATAAAGGAGACCTCAAAATGCTCTGTGAGTCTTCGAACATGAGATCGGTGCCTCAAACAGGCAACTTTCAGTTTGTGGGTTATAGTTCGAGTCCCAGTCCTGCTCATCACTTGAATGTATCAGTCATGGTTGGGCGAAAATAGTGCATTCTTACTCAGTTGGTGAGACAGCCGTCATGTGAAAAGAGATTTTCCTGCTTTGGGGATGTTTCCGAGGCACCGCCAAGTTCACCCTAAGCCAGCTTTGCTTCAGATGGCACGTCAATACATTTTGATGGGTTTATTGACCGTTCCAAGCCAAACACTGTGCTTGAAGAAAACATGTTGCGCAAGCCAGCTGATAAAATCAGGATCCTAACTTCACTATAAAGTGACATTTATAGAACATTTCTCCCACTCCGTTGCTCAACTATACCACTAGAGATCCTAATGTGATTTGTTATTTGAGAACAAGGGTGGCACGGTGATACAGCGGTAGAGTTGCTGCCTTACAACACTCGCAGCGCCTGAGACCCGGGTTTGTTCCCGACTACGGGAGCAGTCTGTACACAGGTAGTACGCTCTCCCCCCTGTGACCACGTGGGTTTTCTCCAAGGTCTTCGGTTTCCTCCCGCTCACTAAAGACGTACAGGCTTGTTGGTTAATTGGCTTGGTACAAGTGTAAATTGTCCCTAATTGTGTAGGGTAGTGTTAAAGTGCAGGGGTCGCAGGTCGATGTGGACCCGGTGGGCTGAGGGGCCAGATTCCCTGCTGTATCTCTAACCAAACTAAACTAAACAGAGAGGTTTCTCTTCACTTTGCTCACAATGTGGTTTACCAGGTGCCATGCAGTTTACAGATTATTTTCTTTTGTGTCTGAAGTACGCAGTTCAAGTATCTAATAGCTAGCGGGAAAATATACAGTTGAACGTTGCACAAAAAGTGGTATTAAGCAATCAAAAGCTTAGATTTCCTTTTATGCATTGTGTTTATACATTGATGCTGCAAGGCGTTTAATATTAAAGCACTCTTTTGGATATGCAACTTATTCATTTTCAATTTTATTCCATCAAGCGTACTGATATTTTTAAAACAAAGAATGACCATTCCTTATATTGAAATACAATCAAAATGGTGATAATCTGTCCATGATGTTGTTCAGTAGAGGGTGGTGGGGTGTTCAACTATTAAATGATGAAGGCCCAGTGAGATAAGTTCAGCTATTAAATGCTGAAGGCCGAGTGAGAAATATCCTACCGGTGAGTCTGTGGAATTCATTGCCGCAGACGGCTGTGGAGGCCAAGGCCTTAGGTATTTCTAAAATGGGGATATAACAGGTTTTTTTATGCAGGAAGGAACTGCAGATGTGCAGGAAAGAACTGCAGATGCTGGTTTAAATCGAAGGTAGACACAAAATGCTGGAGTAACTCAGCGGGACAGGCAGCATCTCTGGAGAGAAGGAATGGGTGACATTTCGGGTTGAGGCCCTTCTTCAGACTAACTCAGAGGGGCAGACATCGTTACTTCACTGAGATGAGATTCCAGAGATGCTGCCCGGCCCGCTGAGTTACTCCAGCATTTTGTCTCTATTGACAGATTCTTGGTTAGTAAGGGTGTCAAATGTTACATGGAGAGGACAGGAGAAGCTAGATCTGTCATGATTCAATAGCAAAGAAGACTTGATGGATCGATCGAATGGCTAAGTTCTGCTCCTATAACTATGTTATTAAGTTATACAGCATGGAAACAGGCCTTTCAGCCCAACTTGCCCCACGCTGACCAACATGCCCCATCTACACATCTCCCATCTCTATCTATTGCGTTAAACAAGCCAATGTTATGTGCAGGTAGATTGAAAGAAAAGACAGAAACCACTCATTAAACTTATCCTGAGTACGTACGTGACCTGCGAGGGTTCTCTCTAGGTGCTCAGGTTTCCTCACACACTCCAAAGATGTACAACTGTGTGGGATAATTAGCTTGGTAAAATTGTAACTGGTCCCTAACGTGTGCAGGATAGTGCTGGTGTGCAGGGATCGCTGGTCGACACGGACTCGGTGGGGCAAAGGGCCTGTTTCCGCGCTATATCTCGAAACTAAACTAAACTAAATTAAATAACGTGCTCCCAGCTTTCTTTCTTCCAGCACAAATAGTACAAATTGCAGTTGGCATGGCCAATGTTGTACATTTATCTGCTATAAATTGGTTAGACGTTTGCAGTTAATGGATGTCGTATATTTATACCTTGCATATTTATCATCTGCACATTTAACCTGATACCATCATCAAATTTTATATCATTATTGTTTGCCAAATGGAGTCTCCTCCAAATGAATAATTGTTGCTGAAAATAGCACGGATGCCTCTATTAGTCTCCGTGCCTCGACAGAGTAGCTTGTGTTTACATCAAAAAGAAAAAAAAACACACACACACATGTTCATAAGTGATAGGAGCAGAATTAGGCCATTCAACCCATCAAGTCTACTCCGCCATTCAATCTTGGCTGATCTATCTCTCCCTCCTAACCCTATTTCCTGCCTTTTCCCCCATAACCCCTGACACCCGTAATAATCATGAATCTATCTATCTCTACCTTAAAAATATCCATTGATGGCTTCCACAGCCTTCTGGGCAATGAATTCCACCTGCTGACTGAAGAAATTCCTCCACATATCCTTCCTTTAATTTTGAGGCTATGACCTTTGGTCCTTGACTCTTCCACTAGTGGAAACATCCTCTCCACATCCACTCTTACCAGGAAGTCTAAAATAAAGGCAGAGATTGCTGGAAATATTTAACAGTGAAAGCATGGCAGGACCTTCACACTGAACGGTAGGGCCTTGGGGGAGTGTTGTAATGTAGACAGATCTAGGAGTACAAGTAGATAGTTCCTGAAAGAGGTGTCCTAGATAGAAAGGGTGGTGAAGAAGGTTTTTAGGCACATTTATCAGTCAGGGATTGAAGTTGAGACATTGTGTTACAGCTGTACAAGACACTGGAGAGGCTATACTTAGAATATTCTGTTCCACCCTGATATAAATGAGATGCCATCAGGTTGGAAAGAGCGCAGTGTAGATTTACGAGAGTGTTGCCAGGACTCAAGGCCCTGAGATTCAACTTGTGTAGGGCCAGGTGGGGCAGGCTATGACTTTTTTCCTTGGAATGCAGGAGGATAAGGGATGATCTTACAGAGGTGCATAAAATCATGACAGGAATAAACACTGTAAATGCACAGGTTTTAGTTCAGTTCAGTTTAGAGATACAGTGCGGAAACAGGCCCACCGGGTCCGCACCGACCAGCGATCGGCCCATATATTTACACAACCCTACACACACCAGGGACAATTTACAATTATACCAGGCCAATTAACCTACAAACCTGTACGGTGGAAACCGGAGATCCCGGAGAAAACCCACATGATCACAAGGAGAATGTACAAACTCTGTACAGAGAGCACCTGTAGTCAGGATCGAACCCGGGTCTCTGGCGCTGTAACGCAGCAAGTCTACCGCTGCGCCACCGTACCGCCCAGGGTAGGAGTATCAAGAACTAGAGGGCATAGTCATATGGTGAGAGGGGAAAGATTTAATAAGAACATGAGAGGTAGTTTCATCACACAGGGCAAGGCAAGGCAAGGCAACTTTATTTATATAGCACATTTCATACACGAGGCAGACTCAAAGTGCTTCACATAAAAACATGTCATACAATAAATGAAATAATAAAATGAAATAAAATAGAAGAACTAAAAGAAAAGAAAAGCAAAATTAAAAATGCATTATAAAAAGTGCAAAAGTTAAAAGTGCAATGTAGTTAAGATTTAGCTGAAAGCTAAAGTAAACATAAAAGTTTTCAGTCTTGTTTTAAAAGTGGTCAAAGTTGAGGCAAGTCTTAAATCTTCAGGAAGTTTAGTCCAGCTATTTGTTGCATAGTAACTAAATCCTGCTTTCCCATGTTTTGTATTTACTCTGGGAATCACTAGCAGATTGGTTTCAGAAGATCTTAGCGGTCTAGAAGGCTTATATAGTGGGGGGATATGGAACGAGATGCCATAGGTTGTTGAGGCAGGTACAATAACAAGATTTTAAATACATTTTAAACACAGGTACATGAAGAGGAATGTGGGGTTGAGAGGAATATGGGGCAATCGCGGGTAAACGAGACTGGCTTAGATGTGGCATCTTGGTTGGCATGGACAGATTTGGCCGAAGGGCCCATATCCATGCTATATGATTTTCTGACTAATATATGATTTTTGGACTGATGGAAATAGACCATGTAAGAAGGAACTGCAGACACTGGTTTACACCGAGTACAGACACAAAATGCTGGAGTAACTCAGCAGGATGGGCAGCATCTCTGGGTAGAAGGAATGGGTGACGTTTTGGGGTCTGAAATATCTTACCACCGGGTGGCGCCTGTAATGGTCGCCTCACCAGCAGTCTGTCTTGTCTCTTCTCAGTTTTTATTATTTTAAGTATGTCTTGAATGTTTGTTTTTATGTTTCTTGGTATGTTTTATGTGGGTGGTGGGGGGTAGGGACCGGGGGAAACTTTTTCCAATCACTTACCTCGACGGAGATGCGATTTTTCTCCGTGTCGCTTCTCCGTCCCCCCCTGAGGCCTACAACATGGAGTGGTGCGGCCTTTCCTGGAGACCGGCCTGGAGCTTCGAGCCGCGGGTGCAGCGCGGACTTACCATCGCGGAGTATGGGATCTTTTGCCGAGGATCGCCAGTGTTGGAACTCCGACCGCGGGGCCTGTGGACTTTAACACCGTGAAGCAGCGGTCTCCGGTAAGAAGCGGCCGACTCGGGAGCTCCATGCCGCGGAGTGTTCCGATCCGTCCAGACGCCGGAGTTTCGATCATCCCGTCGAGAGGGCTTGAACATCGGACTGCGGAGGGTTCAAGGCCCCGACCACGGGTGAACAAAGGAGGAAGGTGACTGAACTTTATTGCCTTCCATCACAGTGAGGAATGTTGATTCCACTGTGGCGGATGTTTAAGTTAAATTTTATTTCATGTGTTGGGTGTATTTTTGCTTTTTTACTTAGTATGGGCTGTATGGTGACTCAAATTTCACTGTACCTTAATTAGTACATGTGACGATTAAATTGAATCTTGAATCTTGAAGAAGGGTCTCGACCCAAAATGTCACCCATTCCTTCTATCCAGAGATGCTGCTTCCAGAGGTCGTGCTGAGTTGCTCCAGCATTTTGTGTCTATCTTCGAGATAGAAATAAAGTTTCTTTGCCCCCAGTTTATACACAATATGGTTTCTGTCAACTGCGACTCGCTATTCTTAAGATAGATAAGAGACATTAGGTTCAATACTATAGGTTTTGCTTTCCAGTATATTTTAACTCCATACATGACAATGTGGCTGACTCTTTACTGCCACCTTCATTCAAGGACAATTAGCGATGAATAATTAATGTGAGCCTTTGTGTAAATATCCAATTCCCAAGAATTAATATAAAAAGCAGAATATTATTAAATGTCTCCTGATAATCCCGGACAATTATCTCTCCAAGCCAATTGTCAACCAATGGATAGGTGGATCATGTTGAATTATTCTTATAGTCTTTTCTGTTTGGAGGGGAATTAATAAAATTGTATAAAAAGTTCACCAACAATTTGTGCAAGACCGGCATAAATGTCGAAGGGTCAAAGGTTCAATGGTCCAAAGGTCTATTTATTGTCACATGTACCAATTAAGGTACAGAGAAACTCAGGGCTCGCTGCTCGGACCGCAGCTATTTACAATATACATTAATGATTTAGATGAAAGGATTAAGAGTAACATTAACACATTTGCAGATGACACAAAGCTGAGTGGCAGTGTGAACTGTGAGGAGGATGCTATGAGGATGCAAGGTGACTTGGACAGGTTGGGTGAGTGGGCAGATGCATGGCAGATGCAGTTTAATGTGGATAAATGTGAGATTATCCACTTTGGTGGCAAGAACAGGAAGGCAGATTATTATCTGAATGGTGTCAAGTTGGGAAAAGGTCAAGTACAACAACATCTGGGTGTCTTTGTACATCAGTCACTGAAAGTAAGCATGTAGGTACAGCAGGCAGTGAAGGAAACTAATGGCATGTTGGCCTTCATAACAAGAGGAGTTGAGTATAGTTGAGTAAAGAGGTCCTTTTGCAGTTGTACAGGGCCCTGGTGTGACCATACCTAGAGTATTGTGTGCAGTTTTGGTCTCCAAATTTGAGGAAGGACATTCTTGCTATTGAGGGAGTGCAGCGTAGGTTCACAAGGTTAATTCCCGGGATGGCGGGACTGTCATAGGTTGAAAGAATGGAGCGACTGGGCTTGTATACCCTGGAATTTAGAAGGATGAGAGGAAGTCTTATTTAAACATATAAGATTATTAAGGGATTGGACGCTAGAGACAGGAAACATGTTCCCCATGTTGGGGGAGTCCAGAACCAGGAGGCAGAGTTTAAGAATAAGGGGTATGCCATTTAGAACGGAGATGAGGAGAAACCTTTTCACCTAGAGAGTTGTGAATCTGTGGAATTCTCTGCCTCAGAAGGCAGTGGAGGCCAATTCTCTGGATGCTTTCAAGAGAGAGTTAGACAGTGCTCTTAAAGATAATGGAGTCAAGGGATATGGGGAGAAGGCAGGAACGGGGTACTGATTGTGGATGATCAGCCATGATCACAGTCAATGTCGGTGCTGGCTCGAAGGCCTATTCCAGCACCTATTGTCTATTGTCTATTGTCCATTGTCTATAAATTACCATGCAGCCATACTAAAAAGAAGCAACAAGACACACAACTACATAAAATTTAACATAAACATCCACCACAGCAGATTGCCCACATTCCTCACTGTGATGCAAGGCAATAAAGTTTAAGCTTCTTCCTCTTTATTCTCCCGCGGTCGGGGCAGTCGCGCCATCCGCAGTTGAGGCAATCGTTGGGGCGATTGAAGCTTCTGCAACTTGGAGCTCCCGAAGTTGGCCTCCACATAGGGAGCGCAAGCTCCACGATGTTAAAGTCTGCAGGCTCCCACAGTTGGAGGTCCCGAAGTTGGCCTCCAGCAGAAGCCGCCAACTCCTCGATGTTAGGCTGCAGTGCGGACAGAGATACGATACGGAAAAACAACGCATCTCCGTCGAAGTAGGAGAGATTCCCCCCCCCCCCCCCCCCCATCCCCACCCCATATAAAACAAGCTAAAGCACAGTAAAAACATACATTTAACACATACTAAAAACAACAAAGAAGGAAGGGACGAGACAGACGCTTGTCAAGGCAGTCAATGGTTGCAATTCTGGATTCTGATCACATTGTTCTATTTAGAGTCATAGAGTCTAACAGTGAGGAAACAGGCCCTTCTGTCCAAGTTGCCCACACTGCCCAACATGTCCCATCTACACTAGTCCCACCTGTCTGTGTTTGGCCCATATTCCCCTAACCTGTCCTATTCATGTAGCTGTGTTAATGTCTGTGTTAAACTTTGAGATGGTACCTGCCTCAAATACCTCTTTCGGCAGCTCGTTCCACACACCCACCACCCTTTGTGTGAAAATGCTACACTCCAGGTTCCTATTAAGTCTTCCCCCCCCTCACCTTAAACCCATGTCCTCGGATTCTCGATTCCCCTTCTCTGGGCAAGATGCTCTGTGCGTTTACCCGATCTATTCCTCTCATGATTTTGTACACCTCTATAAGATCACCTCACATCCTGCTACACTCCTAGAAACATCCTGCTACAGTCCTAGCATGCTCATTCTCTCCCTATAGCTCAGGCCCTGGACTCCTGGCAACATCCTCGGAAATCTTTGTTGCACCCTTTCCAGCTTACCATTTTTGTTTTACCTTCTAGTTCTGAAACAATGATGTTAGATGCAAGATGGCGGCGCGACCGGAGTTTGCAGCGGCCTCTCCCAGTGAAAGTTCGGTGTTTTCGTGGGTTTTTGGAGCGAGTGGCGTGTATGAAGAGTGTGTGTCGGAGGAGTGTGTGTATGTGCGTAAGTATCGCGCACCAACCACCAACCTGGACACACTGCAGCAGAGCCACTATCGTGCCGCTGCCGATCGGACGCCTGTTGATGTTTAGTAGAGAGTAGAGTGTTTAATTTGTTCATGATATATGTATTTTTATTTCTATTTATTTTTTACTGCACACTGAATGGACACTGGTTGAGCAACGTTTTTTTGTTTCCTCTGGGTATGTGAGTACTCAGGAAAATGACAATAAAGATATACTATACATACTATACTATACTATAGCCAAAAATCACAAGCAACATCATGTTGACTCAAGGACAAGCTTGCCGACCAAGGAGCTATGCATGTCAACCACAGTGATGGCAGCCCATGAAAATCATTTTTAAGTGAACGCCACATAATATTTCAGAATATTCCAATTAGAAGACTAAAGTTCAACTCAAAGACTGCTGTGTTTTAAGTGTGTAGGAAGGAACTGCAGATGCTGTTTACACTGAAGATGGGCACAAGCTGCTGGAGGGACCGGCAGCATCACTGGAGAGAAGGAATGGGTGACGTTTCGGGTCGAGATCCCTCTTCAGACAGTGTCTGTCTGTCAGAAGTCTGAAGAAGGGTCTCGACCCAAAACATCTCCATTTCACCTTCTCCAGATTTGCTGCCTGTCCCGCTGAGTTGCTGTGATTTCAACATCATTTGCATTGGGTGCAATAAACACGGTCATTCCTTGAAGGCTCAAAATAAATTTGGAAACTTTTGAATGGTTTGCTAGTGAAAGAAAGGTTGCGGTTGCAGAGTTGCCTGCCAATATCCATTTTGCTTAGTGAATGGCCATGTGCAACTTTATAGGTCTGTGCATACTCATACATCTGTAGAGCAAAATCAATCTGAAAGCAAAATCAATTACCACACTTACATTTTCTACGGCTTCACACATCAAAAGGTAAGTGAAGAACTTGGATTCATACGGTGCCTTTTAAAGTCTCCAGGTGCTTTCCTATTATGTTGGAAATGCCACAACCAATTTACACATGGAATGCTTCCATAATCTAAGTGCACGCAGAAATAAATGCATTGATGCTCGTCAAGAGATAAATATTGGCCAGAAGAATGATCTAGATATTCTTCAGGTATTCGACCAGAAACATCACCTATTCCTTCTCTCCATAGATGCTGCCTCACCTGCTGAGTTCCTCCAGCATTTTTGTCTGCCATCGATTTTTCCAGCATCTGCAGTTTTTTCTTCGATATTCTTCAGAATAATTTTATGCAATACTTGAGTTTCATGTGAGAAGGCCTTGGTTAAATATCTAATCTGAAGGAAGTCATCTCCTCAATCTGAATCTATGTTTCTTTGTTTCTATGAACAGTTTTGCCAGCATAGCTTTTATGTTAGATTCTTTGAATAAAATGCACAACCATCGATATAAAAGTGGCATTTAAGAGCTTTTAGATAGGCACATGGACATGCAGGGACTGGAGGGACATGAATCTCGTGCAGGCAGAGGAGATTGGCATGGACATTGTGGGCCGAAGAACCTGTTCGTATGTTGAACTGTCCTGTGATCGATGTAGTATATTCTATTTTCTGATTCATAGAGAACTTTTTTTAAATTTCAAAATAGACTTTATTCAAGTAATAAATATATACAGTGCGTGAACCGTGCGAAAAATTCATCCGACATTTTCGGAGGCTATACAAATTGTTCAATGCAGTTTATAAATTTTTCAAATTCCACAAAATTGTCCCCCACCCGTGCCACTCATATGGCCCCTGTCCTAGTAATAAATATATACAATGCGTGAACCGTGTGGAAAATTCACGAACACACCATCCCATGCTGGAGTTGATCAATGATACAATGGTTCCTATCTTCCTGCTTTACCTGCTCTTTATTGCTTTTATTTTTTCCCCTTTTAAAGATTTTCTTCAATTCCTCGCTTTCACATCCTGAGGTTGCCAGTCTTCATCATTCCAACTCTCTCACTGTGGATCAACTGTCTTCAATTCCCCATGGACCACAGGTGTTGCTACCGGCCTTAGGTTAAGTGATTTCATTTCTTCTGCAAGTCTAAAGCAGCTCTTGGAAAGATAGCAACTTGTTTGTTTTTTAGAGATACAGTGCGGAAACAGGCCTTTCGGCCCACCGAGTCCACGTTGACCAGCGATCCCCGCACACTAACACTATTCTACGCACACTCGGGACAATTTACAATTTTACCAAGTTAATTTAGCTTTCAACCTGTACGTCTTTGGAGTGAGGGAGGAAACTGGAGCACTCGGAGAAAAGCCACATGTTCACAGGGAGAACGTGCAAGCTCCATACAGACGGCACCCGTAGTCAGGATCGAACCTGGTTCTCTGGTGCTGTGGCCAAAGATAAAACTGTCCTTTCGCATTGGTGTAATTTTATTCAATTGGAGTCATGGACTTATAGAGCATGGAAGCAGGCCCTTTCGCCCAACTCATCCATGCTAACGAAAGTTGTCTAACCAAGCTAATCCTTCTTGGCTCTGCCTCCCCCTTATCCCTCCAAATCTTTCATAGAAACATAGAAACATAGAAAATAGGTGCAGGAGTCGGCCATTCAGCCTTTCGAGCCAGTGTGGTATAGAAGTTCACAGGAGCAGAATTAGGCCATTCAGCCCATCAAGTCTCCTCTGCCGTTCTATCACAGCTGATCTATCTCTCCCTCCAAACCTCATACTCCTGCCATCCTCCCATAACCCATGATACTCTCACCCCCCCCAGCCCCCCATCCCCCTGCACTACAAGCGATAGATAGGCCTTAAAAATATCCAATGAGTTGGCCTCCAGTGGCACTGTACATTTGGGGCAAGTACTGTTAGATGTAACCAACATAAAAGGCAGGTAGTGGTGGGACCTTGGATATGGTGACTGAATGGGCTTCTCCTAGTTGTAGGTTTTCAAGATCTACAGCTCACTCTTTGCTCTCATTTAAAATATTTCAGCTTGGGCCTTTGGCTAATTTTTAACCTTGGTGAATTGTGTTTGAGGTTTTGAAGCTTATTTTTCTCTTGGGGATATTTTCTTTCCCGAATACCTTGAACTAGTCTTAAAATCCTACTTTTCTTTTGTTTATTTTATTTCTATATTCTGTTTTCCATTTAATCCTCCCTACAGCCTTTCTCGCAACTTAAATCATTGTCATGTTTTGCCCGCATCTTCCTCCTTGTTGGTTTTAGCCGTAGATTTGAACAGCTGAAGGCACAGCAAACTACAGATGCTGGAATCTTGCGAAAAACACAAAGTGCTGGAGTAAATCAGCAGGTCAGGCCAAATGGATAGGTGACATTTTTGGTCGGGATCCTTCTTCAGACTCGAGATGGGTCCAGACCCAAAGGATTGCCTATCTATTTCTTCCAGAGAGGCTGCCTGACCCACAGAATTACTCCAGTAGTTCAGTACGGCACGGCAGCATAGCGGTAGAGTTGCTGCCTTACAGCGCCAGAGACCCAGGTTAAATCCTGACTACGGATGCTGTCAGTACGGAGGTTGTACCTTCTCCCTGTGACCTGCGTGGGTTTTTTCTGGGTTCTCCAGTTTCCTTCCACACCCCAAAGAGGTACAGGTTTGTAGGTTAATCGGCTTGGTAAAAATTGTAAATTGTCCCTAGTGCGTTTAGATTAGTGTTCATGTGCGGGGATCGCTGCTCGGCGCGGACTTGGTGGGCCGAGGGGCCTGTTTCCGCACTGTATCTCGAAAATAAACGAAAGTTGTGTTCTCTGCCTGAACAGCTGAAGTTTAACGATCGATTGACCAGAGTCCAAAAACCAGATTGTTCATCGACATCCATCCTGACTGACTGCTTAATGTTTTAGGCCTTACACAAATTACACTGTTCAAATATGTTGTAAAAGCTTAACTCTTCCCTATAAAATTCATTGATCTGCTGTTTTAATGGTGTCATTAATCTATTAAAAAATCATGTCATGCTTCATTAAAATTGGAAGGAAATGAAATTCCATAGAATGTGTTAATTTTTTGTTGTTGCTGCAAGAGCGGCCTCTACAGAGAGGACTTAATTTTATCTAATGGCTAGGAATGCGGTAAAGTAAAGGGCCTGTTCCTCGTAGGCGATTTTTAGGCGACTGCCGGCGACAGTCACAGTCGTAGCGGGACGCCGAAAAATACGGCTTCTCTGGACCCACCCCCCCCACGACAATGTCTATGACAAGCTACCAAATAGTCGTCGTTAAGCTACGACGAGCTACGTCAACTGGCGACACAATTCCTCGTGACTCAGGAGGTCCACCTACGACCACACCTACGACAACCTACGTCAACCTTCTTTGCCACAGAAGGCTGCAGAGGCCAAGTCAATGGATATTTTTAAGGCAGAGATACATAGATTCTTGGTTAGCATGGGTGCCAGGGGTTATGAGGAGAAGGCAGGGGAATGGGAGTAGGAGGGAGAGATAGATCAGCCATTATTTGATGGGCAAAATGGCCTAATTCTGCTTTTGTCACATGACCTTATCAGCTTATGTAACTGAGGTAAGTATGGTAAATTTTATTCTAAAGGTCCATTACATAGCTACCAATTAATTCAAAGTGACTGCAATTTATAAAAGGGTAGCAAAAAAATTGGAGCAATGGGGTTGCCTAGTTTTCCCACCTGGTATCATACTCACAGATTACCCATAGTGAATGCCCTGTTGCTTTGAAAAAGTTACGAATTATTACCAATTTGGATCAACATACCTTCATGCTATTTGTTTTACTTTGTCTAATAGATCTCAAGTTGCTCAAAACCCTAAAGAAATGGATACCTGCACTAACCATCGCATAGATAAACTTCTATTAACAAACTGAATCTGGGAATATTCATTATATTTGTAGTTGAGTTACTGTTTTGCTTTCTAGAAAATACATTGTGTAATGTTAATAAAGCACTCATGACTCTTGCCTTGACTTGAATTTGGCTTTTTAGAAAATGCTTTGGCATATTGTTAATTTGACATATATCTTCCGTACCAATTAACACACTCTCCAATAACTAGAATTCACAAGCCATGAACCTATTTGAGATCAAATGATCAGTTCTGTCATGTGTACCGAGGTACAATGAAAAGCTTTTTTGTTGCGTGCCATCTAGACAGCAGGTCTGAAGAAGGGTGTCGACCCGAAACGTCACCCTTTCTTTCTCTCCAGAGATGCTGCCTGTTCTGCTGAGTTACTCCAGCTTTTTGTGTCCATCTTCGGTTTAGACCAGCATCTGCAGTTCCTTCTTACACAGCAGAAAGACAATACATGATTATATTCAATGCATTTACAGTGTGTAGATACATGATAAGGGAATAACGCTTAATAGAAACATAGAAACATAGAAACATAGAAAATAGGTGCAGGAGTAGGCCATTCGGCCCTTCGAGCCTGCACCGCCATTCAATGTGATCATGGCTGATCATCCAACTCAGTATCCTGTACCTGCCTTCTCTCCAGACCCCCTGATCCCTTTAGCCACAAGGGCCACATCTAACTCCCTCTTAAATATAGCCAATGACCTGGCCTCAACTACCTTCTGTGGCAGAGAATTCCACAGATTCACCACTCTCTGTGTGAAAAATGTTTTCCTCATCTCGGTCCTAAAAGATTTCCCCCTTATCCTTAAACTGTGACCCCTTGTTCTGGACTTTCCCAACATCGGGAACCATCTTCCTGCATCTAGCCTGTCCAACCCCTTAAGAATTTTTAAGTTTCTATACGATCCCCCCTCAATCTTCTAAATTCTAGCGTGTACAAGCCAAGTCTATCCAGTCTTTCTTCATATGAAAGTCCTGCCATCCCAGGAATCAGTCTGGTGAACCTTCTCTGTACTCCCTCTATGGCAAGAATGTCTTTCCTCAGATTAGGAGACCAAAACTGTACGCAATACTCCAGGTGTGGTCTCACCAAGACCCTGTACAACTGCAGAAGAACCTCCCTGCTCTTATACTCAAATCCTTTTGCTATGAATGCAAACATACCATTTGATTTCTTCACTGCCTGCTGCACCTGCATTCCTACTTTCAATGACTGGTGTACCATGACACCCAGGTCTCGTTGCATCTCCCCTTTTCCTAATCGGCCACCATTCAGATAATAGTCTACTTTCCTGTTTTTGTCACCAAAGTGGATAACCTCACATTTATCCACATTATACTGCATCTGCCATGCATTTGCCCACTCACCCAACCTATCCAAGTCACCTTGCAGCCTCCTAGCATCCTCCTCACATCTAACACTGCCCCCCAGCTTTGTGTCATCCGCAAACTTGGAGATGTTGCATTCAATTCCCTCGTCCAGATCATTAATATATATTGTAAATAGCTGGGGTCCCAGCACTGAGCCTTGCGGTACCCCACTAGTCACTGCCTGCCATTCTGAAAAGGACCCGTTTACTCCTACTCTTTGCTTCCTGTCTGCCAGCCAGTTCTCCATCCACATCAATACTGAACCCCCAATACTGTGTGCTTTAAGTTTGTATACTAATCTCTTATGTGGGACCTTGTCGAAAGCCTTCTGATAATCCAGATATAACACATCCACTGGTTCTCCCTTATCCACTCTACTAGTTACATCCTCGAAAAATTCTATAAGATTCGTCAGACATGATTTACCTTTCATAAATCCATGCTGACTTTGTCCAATGAATTCACCACTTTCCAAATGTGCTGCTACCCCATCTTTAATAACTGACTCCAGAATTTTCCCCTCCACCGATGTTAGACTAGAGTTGATTATGTTGTATAGACTTTTCTCATTCCAAGACAGACAGAAAAAGCTGGAGTAACTCAGTGGGTCAGACAGCATCTCTGGAGAAAAAGAATAGGTGACGTGTCGGGTCGAGACCCCTCTTCAGACTTCAAACGCATTCCAAGTTTGCTATTGGTCCACTCATTCCCCAATGTGGAGTGAAGCACAGACAACCACAAATTCTTCTGGGTGGAATTATTTCAATAGACAATAGATAATAGGTACAGGAGTAGGCTATTTGGCCCTTCGAGCCAGCACCGCGAATCACTGTGATCATGGCTGATCATCCACAATCAGTACCCCGTTTTTACCTTCACCCCATATTCCCTGACTCCGCTATCTTTAAGAGTTCTATCTAACTCTCTCTTGAAAGCCTCCAGAGAATTTGTCTTCCACTGCCTTCTGAGGCAGAGAATTCCACAGATTCGCAACTCTCTGTGTGAAAAAGATTTTCCTCATCTGCGTTCTAAATGACCTATTCCTTATTATTAAACTGTGGCCACTGGTTCTGGACTCCCCCTACATCGGGAACATGTTTCCTGCCCCTAGCGTGATCAATCCCTTCATAATCTTATATGATTCCATAAGATCTCCTCTCATCCTTCTAAATTCCAGTGTACACAAGCCCAGCCGCTCCAATAATACATTATTGGTGGAACAATGAACCAGGATGGGAGTACAACATGCACAGAAATAAGAACACGAGGGTGTAGAAAAGGTTTACCAGAGTGCTGCCAGAATTAGGAGGGAATTAGCTACAGTAAAGAAGAAGGGTCTCGACCTGAAACGTCACGCATTCCTCCTCTCCGGAGATGCTGCCTGTCCTGCCATTTTACACCAGCATTTTGTGTCTATCTTCGGTTTAACCCAGTATCTGCAATTCCTTCTTCCACCCTACACTAAATACAATGAGAAGTTGGCCTAGCGATGTTTTCTCAAGAACGCTGGAGCTTTATGTTCTTAAGTTCTAGGGGCAGAATTAAGCCATTCGGCCCATCAAGTCTACTCCGCTATTCAATAATGGCTGATCTTCCTTTCCCTCGCAACCCCATTCTCCTGCTGTCACCTCATAAACCCTTGACACTCTGAGTATTGAGAGCAGTTTTGTGTCCCATATATGAGGGAGACCAGATGGAAGTATATAAAATAGTAAGATTAAACGAGAACTTACCAGTTTGAAGTTTGATCTGTATTTTATGAGGAGTTACGATGAGGGATTACGTGAAGAACCCGCTCAGTGCGCAGGCGCGGCATACTTCCAAGCAGCGGTGTGGAATCACAGATAGACACAGTTATTTGAAGTAAACATAGTAAAGATAAGGAGACATCAATTTATTAGTTTGATCCATATAATGAGGGTGGGAGCGGAGGGCACGTAATCCCTCATCGTAACTCCTCATAAAATACAGATCAAACTTCAAACTGGTAAGTTCTCGTTTAATCTTTCTATTTTACTTCGGAGTCACGTGAGTGACTACGTGAAGACTTCAAAGCTCTGTGATTTCAAACCGTGTAACAGTTCATACTTCACTCGCTGCCGAAGTCATTCGAGGGAGGAAGTATGTTATCGTAATCATCCATGAATCTGTTTGTAAAAACAATAATGGTGTTATTAACAACAACAAGACCAATTGCTCCCCCGGGCTTAAATTACATATTTTTTGCAGATTCTTTTTCTGCAAACGATACAGGTTCTGTCAGTGGTTTGTTATAAAAGTTTGGAACGTATACTCCCTAGACCACCCTGCAGTAGCCAGGATGTGGTCCATAGGCTCGTCCATCCTCTTAGTTACTGACGTGGAAGCTGTCCTGGTGGAATAAGATTTTATACACGTTAGTATTTACTCCAGCAACTCCCAGTACCTGCTTGAGCCACTAGAGATAGTTTAGCTCGTCACCCGACCATGAGGTTTCCTGTGGCTGACCCATAAGGCTTTTTCCTCTCCCTCGGTATTCCTTATTGTGTCGATCTCTAAGTGGGTCATGACACATAAAACGTGGTTCAGGTGGGTATGCCCGGAATTTCATGACTGGACCTGATGTTCCTGGTCTGTTCTGTTTGGCCAACCCTTGAATGGGCATGTGACACTATCTGGTGTTATAACCATGTTGTCCCATCGCAGTAGATGGGAGAGCTGGCTCTTTGTGTTGATGTAAGGCCACCAGCATGTCCATCTTCAGGGTAGGCTGTTCCAGGGTGAGTGACCTGGCTGGTGATCATCCCCTAAGGTATGTCAGGATTTCACTGACATCCCAATTTGGGTGTACCTATTTCTGGGGAATGGATTGATATACCTCTCCTGTATCTGATCACCAGTGAGCGGTACCCAAGTTGAGTAGGCTAACAGAACATGTCCTTCATTGTGGTGAAGACCTGCCAGGAGCTCCAGTACAGTTTTTTGTTATAGTTGAATGTGTAATTCCTGTTTTGGAAAACAGTGTACCATTTCTTGATGCTCCTCAGGTATGTTCCCTAGGATATGCGACGGAATGCTGTCATCAGGTTGATAGTGCTGCTGATCCAAGCACAGCAATGGTCTTCCCAATTCTGCAATTCTTTTAATGACCATGTCGAGGATCACTGGGAACCATGCTTGTGGACTTGGTCCACTGTAATTTGCGTAGTACCCGACTGATGAAGCCGTAGTACCTATTGAAGAGGTAGAAGGAAAGGAAAACATAGAGATTAGGTTCCCCCCACCCCTCAATACGCGGGAATGTCTCCATTGCCGCTGCCTTGAGATTGGTTTCATGTGACGTAAGTTAGTACGTGGTGATTTAATTGGATATAAGGAATCGATATCTGGTGTCCATATTGCTTAGTGATTTCAGCAAATATTTTTGGTTTAAATGTATGTTTACAGTATTTAGCTCACCTGATAGGTGAGTTACTGATGGTCAAACATGTTTGACGACATACGGTTTGCAATTGTTAATAAATTGTCACCTAATATCGATGTTCTCCGCCCAAGTGGTTTGGTATATGCCACCACTGATGTTGTTATCTTATAAACGAACATGCAAATTTGGTGGATTACTGAGCAAATGCTTCACTAGAATTAAGTAAATTAATATATAATATGTTTAAGTCAATTCATATTGGCATTAAGTATTACAAGCTCAGTAACACATCAGGACACATAAGATGTTACTCAAAACAGGTGGAAGTGTACAACCATAATCCTTCCTGCCGATAAATTCCATGATAACACTACAGATTAATCCATTTGCCCCCATATTATAGGTATGGAGATAGTTTTGAACACTGTTATCTCAGCTCATAGGAAAGGTACAAAGTTCAGTAGCTGGTAATGCTGCTATATCCCAATTACTTTGCCACGTAGTTGATTGGTGGTTAATGCACCATGACTGATAGTCTTAATGAATACCAGATAACAACGTTGTGGATGGTCAACGTAAATATCTGGATATATATTTTGTGCACCGTTCCCAGAGGCACTGCAATACTGGTTCGATGCGTGGAGTGGACGGAGCAAGCCCCTATTCCATCTCCCTGTTCCAAAATTCAATTTAATATATGGTCCCTAGATAAGGGACGTATCAGATTATTAAACTGATAAGAACAGATACTACACTTGATCTTAGCCAAAAGGCCGAGAAGCGATGCAGCTAAAGCTGTATCCAAGGATAGTTTGTCGTTAATATATAGACATGCCATGACGGAATGTTTCTAAGTGTCAGGGCTAGTTGATTCTGGATAACTTTGACTTAAATGCTGCAACGCTCATCATGGTTACTCCATCCAGGTAATTGCGGTATATCCGAAACTTATATGAGAAGGTACTGAATAGTGTGCATCTTCAAGGTCGATGTCTACCATAAAGTATCCTTGGATCCATGGTAGTAGTTACAAATCCCATGAATGGGTATACCTGGTGAAATACTCAAGTGGTTTATCAACGATGGTGCGACATTCACCATCGTGGGAGGGTAGACCACTTGGGGTGCTTGGTGAATTGGTGGCTAGATATTAATTCTATTCCCCTTGTATTTATTTTTTTGGTATATAACTACCAAGAGTGATAGCTTCCTAACCAGGCATGATTCATCCACCCCTTGTTAGTACAACCCTTAACCTTTATGTGATGGTAGGAACCATACTTATCTGTCTTCATTGTTGTTTTCTTCGGTTTCTGGTTCCTTGTTCTTGTAGGGACGATGTTTGTTGGGGGGTGGCGCATTTTCCCCTGGGGCCTGCTCTGGGCCGTGGCCTAAAATGCTACGGGTTTGGCATGCAGGCCCCGAGCTTTCACCAGTACCATGAGGGAGACGCCCCTGGTGGACACGTAGAGGTACTGCTGTCTGATTTAGTGCGCTGCTCAATGTATCCCCCAATAATGGCGGGCACTTTGAGTAAATGCAATTTAGGGGAGGCGTGATAAAACCAATGCCTCATGGCTACCTGTCTTGGAGAGGTTTTTTGGAAAAGACAGGTAGTAAGCTGGCCATCAGTTGAGACTGAAAAGCCATCTCGCTAGTGGTGGAGCCACATAGCGGCCACACCCAGCAGCTCTTCCTGATCCTGTACCTCAAGCATACTCCCGATATTGTTCAGCCAGTGACCCCTCTTCATGACCAGCCCAGCCACTGGTCACCCCAAAGCTAACCACACTAAGGAGGAAGCGATGGGCAGTGCATAGGCACTGTGGATGGTATGCCTGAACCCTCCAGCGAGACTGCCCCTCACGTAGCGTGTCTCGCAGGAGCTCCTGCTCCAGGAGCCGCTCCAGCGGCTCAGGCGGCTGTCTCTCTCCCATGCGGGTGGAGAGACGTCCCCTCCGACAAGTCGGAAGCCACCGGCCGGATGCCTCTTCGGATGGCTGAACATCCAGCCCGCAGCTCAGGCACTAGCGGGACTGGCTTCGGCGCGGCGTGGGGATAGCGGAACGCCTGGTAAATGTTCCTACCGCCTTCTTCTGGAGCTTTTGTGCCTTGTAGTAGCGAGAGCGCCCCTCAAGCAGCGCGCCTCGCAGGCACCTGCTCCGAGAGCCGCTCCAGCGGCTCAGGCGGCTCTCTCTCCCCCCGTGCGGGTGGAGAGACGTCCCGTCCCAAATCGGGAACACCTGCCGGATGCCTCTTCGGGTGGCTATACATCCAGCCCGCTATCGGGCTGGCCTCGGCACGGTGTCGGGGAATTGCGGAACACCGGGTCGCTCCTACCGCATGTTGCTGCCCCCCTTCCCCCCGACGGGAAACGTTCCTCCTCGAACGGGGGACAGTTTTGTTCCAGAGCCTTTTTCTCTGCCTGTAAAACACAAGCAGAAAAAGGGGCTCCCCTGTAAAAGAAACCCGACCTCAGGGTACTCACCTGACGGTCCGTTTCTCTGTTGCGGGAGCGCATAACTCCCGCTGCCGCTGTTGCACTGCTGGCGTAATGCCGCGCCTGCGCACTGAGCGGGTTCTTCACGTAGTCACTCACGTGACTCCGAAGTAATATTAAGAGAGGCACAGACATGGTAGACAGTGAGAATGTTTTTTCCCAAGGTTGGAAATGGCCAAAATGAGAGGGTTTAGGTTTAAGGTGAGAGGGGCAATGTTTAAAGGAGATGTGCAGAGAAAATGTTTAAACAGTGAGTGGTGGGTGCCAGGAATGGGCTGCCAGTGGTAGTGGTGGAGGCAGATATGATAGTGGTTAAAACATCCAGTGAATTGGCCTCCACTGCCTTCTGTGGCAGAGAATTCCACAGATTCACAACTCTCTGGGTGAAAACTTTTTTCCTCATCACAGTCTTAAATCACATTACTAGTGGAACAATGAACCAAGAAGGGAATACAACATTCATAGAAATGTAGCAGAATGGTAGGAAGACGTTCAAAGTCTGGACTGGAAGAAACATAGAAATGTATTTTTCAGTGAAGGAATTTATTTATGCAGAGGAATGTATTTTGCATTCTCACCAGAGAAAAACAAAATAATCCATCATCTATCGGTAGAGTGCCTTACAGCGGCAGAGACCCGATTTGATCCTAACTACGGGTGCTCTCTGTACGGAGTTTGTACGTTCTCCCTGTGACCGCGTGGTTATTCCCCAGGGTGCTCCGGTTTCCTCTCACACTCCAAAGACGTACACGTTGGCTGCAGCCACTGTTTGAATACCTAAAGGGGCTGCTCCTTGCCTTCTGGCTGCATTTTTCACCCATCATCCTCATCTTTGGACACCCTGTGCGTAGGGGAGAGGGTAGGGCTGAAGATGTCCTGGTTGGGTTGCTCCTGGGCCTGGCCAAGCTGGCCATCCGCGAGTCAAGGCACCAGACGGTGGAGGGCTCTACCCGAGCCGGCTGCCTGGCCCTTTTCCGGGGATACGTCCGTGCCCGGTTGCGGTTAGAAAGGGAATACGCCCTGTCTACGGGCACCCTGAGGGAGTTTCAGGGCCGCTGGGCTCCGCAGGGTGTAGAATGTATCCTCAATAAGGATTGTATCATAATTGTATAATTGTTTATTATGAATATATGTTTGTATTGTATTATGGTGGTGGGTTCTGGCTTGTTTTATTGTAGTGTAAATATTATTTTTTAATAATGGAATACATTTTTTTGATTAAAAAAAAAGGCGTACAAGTTTGTTGGCTAATTGACTTTGGTAAAGATAGTAAATTGTCCCCAGTGTGTAGGGCAGTGCTAGTGTTTGGGGCGATCACTGGTCGGCTAAAGGCCTGTTTCTATGCTGTATCTCTAAACTAAACTAAACTAAATTAAATACACAAAAACATCAAGAGTTGCAGACCGAAACAGAAATTTGTGGAGCTGCACTTTGAAGAACAGAAACAGGGAGGAATAAGTAGAAGTTAGAGTATCGTATTTCACAGCTAAGGATAAGTTCTGTTTTTAAAGGCTGGCATGCCAGATGGTAGGTATGTTGCAAAGCCTACCTGAAGTGTCGCTGAAAATCTGCCGCTGCGGGTGTGCGCGATTTTGGCGCCGTTTAGAGGGGGCGGGTTTAAAACGCGATTTTCTCTAGGTTGTTCAAATCGAAGATGTTCAGCCTAGTTAATTATTAACGAAAAATCGCTGGAAGACCCCGTCGCAAAAGCTATTATTAGTTTTAAAGGCCTCGTATAATAGTTATAGTAGTTTAAAAATCAATCTCTAAACCCGCGACCACCGACAGCCGTCAGGGTCGCATAGAGCAAACCACAGAAGGTATGCTGCTTATTTTTACATTAAAAAGGGCTTCTTAAGATCCCTTTATACAAAGTTTAATATTGCGAGTAGCTCATTTTGGCCCCATTATATCCCGCAGTATTTTTCTGGGCATTTGAGGGCACAAATCTACCGCAATGTGAACGTTCTAAACCAGCGCGTTCACAGGATCCCACTAGAAAGCTGATTTAAAATGGACCTAAATTTACAGCAATTAAACACTAAATTCCTTTCATTTGGCCTATAAATTAATGTAAATGAGATTTAAAAATCATGTTTTATTGTGAATTATTTATGAATATTATTTGCACACTTAGGCTATTTAAAAATGTTAATCATTTATTAAGAAATGGATAGATGTTTAGATCTAGTAATTGAAGTTTGAAATTAGCTACACTTGGGTAACTAACTAATTATATGCTTTAATTTCAGGTCATCCAAGTAAGATTATTTTATATTTGTTTCAGAATGGTTCAATCTATGATAACTGAAAATTTCATTCGGTTCTCTTAATTTTTAAGAATGTTATGGGCTTTTGACTGTCCACGATCACAGCTTTTTTGTTACGTCCATAGAAAATCAATAGGGAACAAGATGCTAATTTCCGAGTATGAAAATGGCCATAACTTTTTAAATACATGAGATATGAAAGTGAATTAGGTGTCAAATTAAATTTCTTTTTATGCTTTATCTGATGGGATAAATTACAGACTTGATTTTTTAAATCTCAAAATTTTGTAACATTGCTACAGATGGTGGGAGTGAGGAAGGGTGGAGAGTTGAGAAGAGAAAGGGATACTGGACAATGAAGTATGAGGAGTAATCAGCCTCGCTATTTTAAGTATTTCACGCAATATATAATTCTGATTATTTCAGTATAAATGTTCTCATTATTGTCTTTCATCATAATGCTCCATACAGTCTATAATAAATCTACTCTTGTCACCATTGTGACAAACGTAAGGTACATTTTTCCATTGTTAGAATAGTTTCAGGAAACATACTTATGGTATTTTCAGGCAGGTTTTGCATCATTTTGTATTTTCACTAAAATTAGCAAACAGTAAAAATATACTTCTTGGAAATCACTTAAAAAATAACGAAAATATCAAAGCACTTCAATAACATGACAGTAATTGTTTTAGAAGTGAGAATACAATCAATCCTGCTTTTTAATGCTGTTGCCTGGTTTATGCTGTCAATATAATTCTCTCACTCACAGAAACAGTATCTTTCTGTAAAAGTTGGTTTGTTGGCTTGCCCCAGGAGGAAGGATTATTCGTTGAGAAGAACAATTACAATATTCATTTGAATAACATGTTTAGTTTAGTGACACAGCACAGAAACAGGCCCTTCGGCCCACCGAGTCCGCACCGACCAGCAAACTCCGCCAATTAACACTACCCTACACCCACGAGGGACAATTTTTTACATTTATACATTTACACCAAGCCAATGAACCCTGCAAACTTGTACATCTTTTGAGTGTGGGAGGAACCCGAAGACCTTAGAGAAAACCCACGCAGGTCACAGGGTGAAGGTACAAACTCCTTAAGGGCCTGTCCCACTTACGTGTCCTTGGCACGCAAATTACGCGACCTCATGGTCGCGTTGAGGCGCACGGGCATCGTATGGCCGCGCGGGGTCGGTCCCACTTAGAAGCGTGGAGGGGTATGTAGTTGTGCGCGACATCGCGCGGGGCTCCGAAATTTTTGTAGTGAACAAAATCTTTGTGCGCCAAAGGCCTGTCGCGTAACTGACGGCCAAAGTGGGACAGGCCCAAGACCCTGGCGCGATGCAACGTCTCACCTTCAACAGCAGCAGAAGCAGGCAAACGATCGCCGAACTCGGCCTGGGGCTCACGGCCGTTGCGGATCCGGATCAGCCCCCACTTCTACTCCCAGAATGAGGCCAAGAAAATTGAAGATAGACACAAAATGCTGGAGTAACTTTTCAGACTGAAGAAGTCTCGACACGAAACGTCACCCATTGCTTCTCTCCAGAGATGCTGCCGGTCCCGCTGCGTTACTCCAACTTTGTGTCCATCTTCAAATGACGTCACGCGCTCCAGACGGCTGTGCGTACGCATGAAATCGCGCCCGACCTTCGCGGGACCTTCGCGGCTCAACGCGACCACGAGGTCGCGTAATTTGCATGCCAAGGACACGTAAGTGGGACAGGCCCTTTACAGACAGTAACCCCAGTCAGGATCGAACACGGGTCTCTGGCGCTGTGAGGCAGTAGTTTTACCGCTGCGCCACCATGCTGCCCTCTGATTAGAATACTCCTGACATGCACGGACAGTGAGTGAGTTTCTTTAAGGGAGCCATGTTTAACTCACATGTATGGCTCGGAGATGACTAACAGCAAATTGTTAATCTAGAATATTGGTCCGAAGTAACAGATGTGGCCTTCAGGCTTTGGAAAACATGTAGACAACATAAAATAACGACAGGACCATCATTCATATCACTCTGAGCTATCCAGAATGATGGTACACTTTGATTTATATTCCTTGGTCTTATAAGTAATAGGTTAGACATACTTGCAGCAGATTATTACTTGGAATGATAGGGACGGCATAGTAGCGCAGCGGTAGAGTCGTTGCCTCACAGCGCCAGGGTCTCGGGTTCGATCCTGACTACGGGTGCTGTCAGTCTGGAATTTGTACATTCTCCCCATGACCGCATGCTATTTCTCGGGCGTCCCAGTATCCTCCCACACTCCAAAGACGTACATGTTTGTAGGTTAATTTGGCTTTGGTAAAAATGATAAATTGTCCCTAGTCTGTAGGTTAATACGGCGATCGCTGGTCGGCTTGGACTCAGTGGCCGTAGGGCCTGTTTCTGCCCTGTATCTCTAAAACTAATACAAAATCAAATGATATCAACTCTATGCCACAGGGTATGTACATTTATTTGCTTATCATCAAACATTAAATCTGCATTGGTATTAAAAACACATTACAATATTTCTTGGCATCTTTAATGGTGACCTGGTGCAGTTTGCTTAAGATAGCTTTCTTCACGGAAGAAGACACTAAAAAAAACCTCCAAGAAATACTGGCAAAGCAAGGGTCCAGTGCGATAATTTTTATGAAATAAATTTGTATTAGTGCAGAGATACAGAGAGGAAAGTTAATGAGCCTGAAAACACATAAATGCCAAAGGCCTGACAATCTGCATCCCAGAGTTTTGAAAGTAGTGGCTTTCATTGCCCCAGACGGCTGTAGAGGCCAAGTCAGCGGGTATTTTTAAGGCGATTATTGATTCGTACGGGTGTCAGAGGTTATCAGGTGATGGCAGGTGAATGGGATTGAAAGGGATAGATCAGCCATGATTGAATGACAGAGTAGACTTGATGGCCCGAATGGCCTAATTCTGCTCCGGGAACGTATGAGTTTATGGAGATTGCAATGCCCTGGTTATCAACAACGGATATTCCATAGATTTTAGAATGGTTCATGCAGATAGGAGGATAGAATTTTGACCTCGTTATTTAAGAAAGGAGAAAGAAATACAGAAAAAGGAATACGAGATCAAAACTCTTTGAAATGGGCGGCACTGGTGGAGTTGCTGCCTTACAGCGCCAGAGACCCGTGCTCGATCCTCACCATGGATGCTGTCTGTACAGAGTTTGTACCTTCTCCCTGTGACCTGTGTGTGTTTTCGCCGGGAGCTCCTGTTTCCTCCCACACTCCAAAGATGTACAGGTTGTAGGTTAATTGCCTCAGCAAAAGTGTAAAATTGTCCCCAGTGTGTGTCGGATAGTGTTTGTATTCAGGGATCGCTGGTCGGTGCGGACTCGGTATGCCGACGGGACTGTTTCGGAACTGTATCTCTAAACTAAAGCTAAACTAACTAAATAACATGATAGATTAAAATCAGCATGGTTTTATGGAAGGCCAGACTAATCTATTTAAGATTTATTGAACAGGGAACAGGGACTGAGTAATGGCCATTGAAGGTGAAGGAGGACGTGTTTAAGGACCGATGCCTGGGGCTCAAGTAGATCAGGCGCCGTTCCAAGTGGCCGAGAGTGCGGTATGGACGCGGCCTGCAGTGGCACGGAGCAGTAGCTAGCTGTAGAGGGCATCTACAACTACACACCTGTAGACCGCCATTGTCTGTTGTAATTCGTGTTATTATCCTTTTGCGAGCAGAGCACCAAGGCAAATTCCTTGCATGTATGCATACTTGACCAATGGCGTGATGCTCTGCTAGCAGTCGCAAATCTTTTAGCTCCGCTGAAAAAAATCGCGATTGTTCGCGTAAAAATCGGGTCTGGAGGTCGGGACCATTTTTAAAAACCTACCGGAGCACCGGGTCGCTGTGCTGATGACATCATCAGTAAGCGCCGTGAATTTAACGGAGGGAAAGTCATTTTAAATGAAAAACACGTCTCCAGGTCAGAGCCCACAGAGGAGAGCTACAAAACACCTGCTGAAGACTCAGAAACCTCAAGAAACTGCACAGCTGACCTCTGAAGTGGACTCCGGAATGGCTACACGATCTAAGACTGAGATGGCCACAAAAGAGAAACCCGAAATGGAGGAGATAAAGAGCTCGGTAAGAGACTTGAGAAAGGAAATTCAAACTGGAAATTTAAAAATGATGGAAAACATGGAAGCCGGTAATCAAAAAATCCTTGAGGGCATTGGGGCTCTGCAAAAAAGAGTTGAGGTTGTGCAAGAAGAATTAACGGGGAAAATTAATAAGGTGGCAGAAGAGACCACAAAGATGTTTGAGGCTGTGCATGAAACTGTTTCTGTAAATGTAACTGCAGTGAAAGATATGGAAGCTGTTGTGGAAGAGATGACCGGAGATATGCAGGCGTTGAAGTTAGAATTAGACAGCCTCAAGAGTCAACTAACAAAAGTCTCTGATAAATGTGTCGACCTCGAAGCTCGCTCAAGACGCCAAAATATACGAATACGTGGAGTAACTGAGGGAGCTGAGGGGGACAATGCCTGTGAGTTCACTGCCAATCTAATCAAACACGTACTCAAGCTACCTGAGGCACCTGTAATTGAAGTAGCACATCGACTACCCAGATTTAAACCAAGATCACAAGGAGACCAAGCTTATCCACGACAGATCATAATCAAACTTCGGGATATCTCAACAGTGGAAGAGCTGATGAAAAAAATTAAACACGGAGAGAAGATGATGTACAGAAATGATTCTATCAAACTCCTACGGGACTACCCTTACGAGATTGTGCAAAAGAGAAGAATGTTCTCACAGACAAGAGAAGCTCTTTACGGTGTCAAGGAAGTCATATGCGGAGTGCATTATCCGGCCAGGATGCGTACTACTTACAAGGGAGTTTCAAAAACATTTACTAATTCGGTAGCATCTCTTAAATATGCTCAAGAAATCGTGGCAGAACTCACAGCGTAGGAAAAGGGACGTTATGAACAAACTAACTTGCTTATTCCCTCAAAGAGAATATTAGAAGAAAAGAGAAATAACACCAATCTTTAAAAATTATTAAATGCAACAGCTTTTCCACGAGAAGTGTCTAGACATTATTATCTCCCCTTGGACATTGTGGAATTCAACTCAAGGACACTTTGTGTTCAAACGGGGAAAGACTGAAAAACATGGGAGTGACGATCTGCTGAGCTGAATGGGGAAAACATTACAAGGACAAGTGTCGCTTTACGATCTTACATAGTTTCACAAAATATAGAGAATTAATAATAATTAATAACTAACAATACTAATATAGAAATAGTAATGGAAACTATTGTAAAAATGCGTTGCCTGCTATATAACGCAGACAACACTAATCTTATGTGTTTCGCAGCTTGAGTGGGGAGGGGAGGAGACTCAGACACCTGGCATAATTCCAGGAGCCTGACTCTGGTTAACCCTTTCAGCGAACAGCTCACTATTAACAAAGCTAAAACCGATTATAAATAGTTAATAGATAAAGAGTGAGGAATATAGGTAATTGAATATATGATTAGATTTGATAAGTCGGAATGAAACATATATATATAGTGTGACTGGGTGAAATAGAACTAATTTGGAAATGGTATCGATCCCCCTAGGTTTAGGGTAATAAAGGCAGCGGGGCTAACTTCATAACATCTACACCGGAAGCGGTATGTCGAATCCCACAGACGAGTGGGACGCTCACTACAGTGTCGAATACTCAGACACTGTAAATTTACTTGTTCTATTTTTTTTTTTGTCACAATAGGTCACATCTATGTGGTTTTTTTTCAAGGAAAATCGCGGAAGGGAGCTACCAAATAAGTCTATAATATAAACGCCCCCCAAATAACCAGAGTCCTGAGGTATGGATGCACCGCAATAAATAAGGTCATTAAAATTGGTAAAAATGCATGACGACAATCAAAAGAAAATGGGAGGAATCACACTATGTAGTTGGAATATAAGGGGTATTAATGAACCTATTAAAAGGGGTAAGATACTAGCTCAGTTGAAATCATACAACACGGACATTTCGTTTCTACAAGAAACGCATCTTAAACACCAAGATCAAACGAGACTGAGGGCGAACTGGATAGGCCAAACATTTCACTCTTCATTCACTTCCAAATCTAGAGGCACTGCAATCATTATTCGTAAAGGAATACCATTTAAATCAAAGAATGTTATATCAGATAAGGAAGGGAGATACCTTATAGTAACAGGAGACATCAATACTACGCCAATTACACTGGTAAACATTTATGCGCCCAATTTTGATAATCCTCAATTTTTTAATAAAATTTTGAATATAATTGCAGAATTTAATTATCAAAATGTTATAATTGGAGGAGACTTCAATTGTGTTTTAGACCCTTATCTAGATAAATCGATGCAAAAACAAAGAGGTAACATGAAATCTAAAACCAGTGAACTCTTACATACATATATAAAAAACACAAATATAGCAGACGTTTGGAGGATTGCTCGTTTTATTCAACGGTACACAAAACATACTCACGTATAGACTATTTTCTAGTGGATACAAAATTAATTCCGCCTACTATGAACCCTAAATACCACATCAATGCGATCTCAGACCACTCTCCGTTAACTTTTGTTTTAAAATTAGAAGGAATGTTTATGAATAAATCGTTCTGGAGGTTTAACTCGCAAATTTTAAAAGACCCACAAGGGAGTATATATCTAAAAAAACAGATGGACCTATTTTTTGAGATAAATGATACACCAGATATATCCCCCACGCTATTATGGGAATCCTTCAAAGCATTTATTAGAGGAGTCATTATTTCATTTCAAGCTTTTCAAAATAAAAAGAATAAGAATGAACAAAGACATTTAGAAGAACAAATAAAACAATTAGATACAGATAATGCTAAAGATCCAACTATGGATAAACATAATAAAATTCTACTATTGAAATTCAAGCTAAACAAATTGTTGTCAGAGAAAGTTATAACACTATTTCAAATTACTAAACAAGAACATTTTGAATTCGGGGACAAACCCCACAAACTTCTAGCACGCCAATTGAAAAAACGGGAAAAAGAGAATGCAATACTAAAGACTAAATCAGATAGAGGGGAATTATTAACACTACCCAAGGATATCAATAAAAGATTTGCTCAATTTTACCAGAATCTATACACATCTAAAACGTCAATATACAATAATAAAGTCTCAGAATTTCTGGATAATTGTAATCTCCCTCAATTAGAACTGAGGGAACAAGAGGAACTGGGAGCTAAGGAGATAGAAGACACAATAAACACACTTAAGAACGGAAAAACACCAGGACCAGACGGATTCAGTAACGAATTCTATAAATCCTTTTATGACATAGTTACTCCACGCCTACAGAAAATGTATACATATGCTTTTAAAGAGCAAAGATTACCTGAAACATTATCAGAATCAACGATCACATTAATACTTAAAAAAGATAAAAATATAGAAGAACCAGGATCATATAGAGCTATTGCTCTGTTAAATACGGATCAAAAAATAATAGCGAAAACACTAGCCAGAAGACTAAGCAGGTATGTTAGTAGATTAATAAATGAGGATCAAACAGGATTTATACCTAAGAGACACTCATTCAATAATTTGAGACGCTTGCTTAACATAATGCATTCACATAAATCTCATGACCAAGAGTTATCTATCATTTCACTGGACGCAGAAAAAGCGTTTGATCAAGTAGTATGGGATTATATGATTAAAGTATTGCAACAATTCCAAATGGGAGAGAACTTCATCGCATGGATAAAATTATTATATAACAAACCCACGGCTAGAATACTAACTAATAATATACTATCCACGAAATTTGAATTATCAAGGGGTAATAAACAAGGATGTTCATTATCACCGCTGTTATTTGCTTTGGTAATTTAACCCCTTGCTGAAAAAATAAGAACACACCCGGATATTTATGGTTATAATACAAAACACTCAAATAACATAATATCTTTATACGCCGATGATGTACTATTGTACATCACAAAACCACAAATTAGTATACCAAACATATTAAATTTAATTGAGGACTTTGGATCCTTCTCAGGATATAGAATAAAATGGAACAAAAGTGAAATTATGTCGATAAAACCAAAAGACTCAACACACCTCCGGAAATTCCCCTTTAAAATAGCCACAGAAAAATTCAAATATTTGGGAATTGAAATTACTAGAAACTACCATGATATGTTTAAAGCCAATTATAATCCCTTACTTAAGAAACTAAATAATTTGATTAAATTCTGGAAAACACTTCCGATGTCCCTAATAGGCAGAATAAACGCTATAAAAATGACCTTTCTACCACAAATCCTATACCTATTTCAATCAATACCTATATATCTCCCAAAAAAGTTTTTACTCAGACATTACAAATTTTAGAATACAAAGAGCACACCTTAATAAACGAAAAGAGTTGGGGGGTCTAGCGCTCCCCAACTTTATGTATTATAATTGGGCAGTAAATATTAAAAATATGATTCACCTGCTGGACAATTCTGCCCAGCAGGTGGACTGGATTGTAATGGAAAGAGAGGACTGCTCTCTGTGTAATATAGGAGTGACTCTCCTCTCACCAATACATCTGAATAACAAAAATTATAATAAAAATCCAATTATACATAGCACAATTAGAACATGGAAACAAATAACGGAACATAGAAATTTTTCGGTAGGGGGCGCTGCACTGGCAGCGCCTGTCGGCAGCGTGTCCGTCTTTTTTCAATTTTTTATTTTTTTAGTATGTTTAAAAGTCTGTTTTTAATGTTTCTTTGTGTGTTATGTGTGGGGGGTGGTGTGGGGGGGTAAGGGGGAAACCGTTTCGGCCGCCTCTTCCATGGAGAGGCGACTTTTTCAGGCCGCCTCCCCCGTGGCCTAACAGCATGGATCGGCGCCGACTTTCCCGGAGACGCGCCCGGAGCTTCAGCGGCGGGCACAGCGTGGACTCTCGGCGCGGAGCGGGTGAGACCTCGTTGGAGGGGAGCGCTCCGTTACGCTGGCCCGCGGCAGCCGGCAGCCTGAAGCAGCGGTCTGCAGAACTCCAGCTGGTGCGGCGTCCACAGCCCGGGATCTCACGTTGGGACCCGGGGGGAAGAAGAAGCTTCCACCGCCGGCCCGCGGCCATCTTCTACCGCGGGCGCGGTATGGACTTAACATCACCCCTGGAGGGGAGCTTCGACCGCCGGCCCTGCAGACTGCGGTGCTTCCGGCTGCGGCACGGCAGGTACTTTAAAACTTTGACCGCCGGCCTGCGGCCTACTCCAGCCTGAAGCCGCGGTCTCTGGTTGGGAAGAGCCGATCCTGGACTCACCTTGACTTTGACTTTGTCCCTTACCATCTGGACGCCCGCAGCAACGGCTGTGGAGGGTGGAGGTCCCGACCACGGGGGAAAATGGAGGAGGATTGGCCAAGCTCTGTGCCTTCCACCACAGTGATGAATGCTGTGGTGGATGTTTGTGTAAAATTTTTATTGTGGTTGTGTTCTTTATTATTGTACCGCTGCTGGCAACCCAAATACCACCGACCTTGGTTGTGTGGCAATTAAATTAAATTATTTCATTTCATTCATAAAACAGAACCTAAAATTAAGAAACCTATCTCTTTTAATACCAATAGTTAATAATCCATCGTTTAAACCATCAATTATAGACAAATCATTTATACAATGGGAAAGAATGGGAATCAAAACGCTCGGAGATCTGTATGAATTGGGAAAATTACTATCATTTCAACAACTACAACTGAAATATAATTTGAAAAATAATCAATATATTAAATATCTTCAAATTCGTGATTATCTGAAAAAATACACAAAAGACTATCATAATATGCCTACAGACTTACTGGATGAAGCAATGAAGACAAAGGCGGAATCAGCGAATCTAATATCGTACTTATATAACATCATCTTAAACATAGAAATACCCACAACTGATGGAATTAGAAGAGACTGGGAACAAGAATTAGCTATAAAAAATTCAAAAGAGAGCTGGGATAATCACTTACTACAGGTGCATAAATGTTCGATCAACGTACGACATACTCTCATCCAATTCAAAACATTACATAGACTATATTATTCAAAAACTAAAATAAATAAACTCTTCCCTAATGTCTCACCCATTTGTGATAAATGTCTGTGTCAAGAAGCTACCATAGCGCATTCTTTCGTTTTTTGTACAAAAATACAAAAATTCTGGAATGAAATATTTGACATCTTTACAAAATTAATTAAAATAAAACTGGTACCAAAACCAGAATGGATTATTTTTGGAATATCGGAAGGTAACCCTGAACTAAACGTGTTTAAGAAGAATTTACTCAATTATGGGCTAATAAATGGAAAAAAGCTCATACTTAAATTCTGGAAAAATGCGCCTACACCAACAATAAAAATGTGGATATCAAATAAATTTGAAACACTACATCTGGAAGAGATGAGATTCCTCTTAGCAGGCAAAGCAGACCATTTCCAAAAGACGTGGTCTACGATTTTGGAACTATTATAAGCATAAGGTGCAATAGTAATTAAAAATAAAGAAATAAATAAATAAATAAATAAATAAATAAAAGGTGCCAGTATCTGGTAACGGGGTGTAAAAAAAAAATTAAAAAAAAACAAAACTAAAAACAAAACAACAAAATAACAAAACCAGACTTGGTTGGTAGTCCCCTTTCTGCGGAGTTTAATGTTATAATAGAGCGATTGTTTCTCCTTTCTTTTTCTTTCTCTTCTAGGGTCTTCTTTCTTTCTTTACTTCCTTCTCTAACTTCTTTTCTAAGGGGCTTTCTTTTCTCAACACTCTCTTGCACCTTCACGACTCTTGCGCACTTTCTTTACTTTCTTTACTTCTATCTTTTTCTTAAAGCTCAAAAAATGAAGCGGTACAAAAAATGTATTAAGATATATGTGTTGTGTAGTATTGTAATTTACCGTACTTCTAATTAAAAAAAATCAAATGATATCAACTCTATGCCACAGGGTATGTACATTTATTTGCTTATCATCAAACATAAAATCTGCATTGGTATTAAAAACAATATTTCTTGGCATCTTTAATGGTGGCCTGGTGCAGTTTGCTTAAGATAGCTTTCTTCATGGAAGAAGACACTAAAAAAAACCTCCAAGAAATACTGCCAAAGCAAGGGTCCAGTGCGATAATTTTTATGAAATAAATTTGTATTAGTGCAGAGATACAGGGAGGAAAGTTAATGAGCCTGAAAACTCATAAATCCCAAAGGCCTGACAATCTGCATCCCAGAGTTTTGAAAGTAGTGGCTTTCATTGCCCCAGACGGCTGTAGAGGCCAAGTCAGCGGGTATTTTTAAGGCGATTATTGATTCGTATGGGTGTCAGAGGTTATCAGGTGATGGCAGGTGAATGGGATTGAAAGGGATAGATCAGCCATGATTGAATGACAGAGTAGACTTGATGGCCTGAATGGCCTAATTCTGCTCCGGGAACGTATGAGCTTATGGAGATTGCAATGCCCTGGTTATCAACAACCGATATTCCATAGATTTTAGAATGGTTCATGCAGATAGGAGGATAGAATTTTGACCTCGTTATTTAAGAAAGGAGAAAGAAATACAGAAAAAGGATTATGAGATCAAAACTCTTTGAAATGGGCGGCACTGGTGGAGTTGCTGCCTTACAGCGCCAGAGACCCGTGCTCGATCCTCACCATGGATGCTGTCTGTACAGAGTTTGTACCTTCTCCCTGTGACCTGTGTGTGTTTTCGCCGGGAGCTCCTGTTTCCTCCCACACTCCAAAGATGTACAGGTTGTAGGTTAATTGCCTCAGCAAAAGTGTAAAATTGTCCCCAGTGTGTGTCGGACAGTGTTTGTATTCAGGGATCGCTGGTCGGTGCGGACTCGGTACGCCGACGGGACTGTTTACGAACTGTATCTCTAAACTAAAGCTAAACTAACTAAATAACATGATAGATTAAAATCAGCATGGTTTTATGGAAGGCCAGACTAATCTATTTAAGATTTATTGAACAGGGAACAGGGACTGAGTAATGGCCATTGAAGGTGAAGGAGGACGTGTTTAAGGACCGATGCCTGGGGCTCAAGTAGATCGGGCGCCGTTCCAAGTGGCCGAGAGTGCGGTATGGACGCGGCCTGCAGTGGCACGGAGCAGTAGCTAGCTGTAGTGGGCATCTACAACTACACACAGGCCGGGATAATGGCCTTTACGGCCAAGTTAAGACTCTAACATTTTTTTTTAAATTTCATAATTTCATAATTTGAATGGTACAAGATGGTGCCTAAAATGTGGCGACTCTTGCATACTGACCCAGTGTCGTTTACGATCATACACTCCTATATTTAGTATGATTGTTCCCAATCTACAGTGGGATTGTCATTGAAGTGTATGCAAAGCAAATATTTCATTGTACATAGGTACTAGTAGCAAAAAGGTTCCATTGATCCATTGCCTTCTGTAAAGTGCCCTTAGTGTATAGGATGTGAAAGTGTGAAGATATCGCACTGGTGCATGGGTGATCGATGGTTGGCATGGACTCAGTGGGCTGAATGGCCTGTTTCCACATTATATTATAAACTATATATTTCCACTTCTTATCCCGAAAATGGTGTGGGAAATTGCAACCTTTATGTGGTCCACCCTGTTTCGACTAATGCAATCAACCCAAAATGCACAAGCAAATGGATTCTTGACGATTCAATGGCTGTGGAGAACAGGAAGGAGAATGGTGCTGAGTCTAAAGATGTTCAATAACAGAAAAAGACACAAAGTGCTGGAGCAACTCAATAGCTCAATCAGCATTTCTGGAGAACATGGACATATATATTTGTAGATTGGTTATTTCCTACTAACCAATTGTAGTGCTTGTTAGTAATTGCTCTGCCTAATATGCGATTCATATTACCAAGAGCTTGCCTACGCCATTCAGTATGAGTAGCTGCTATGAACTGTAATGTCCTACAGACCGATGCTGTAAGTGGACTTTAATAAACATGTGTTGTATCTTGATGAGTGTTTGACTCGACTCATTACATATCCAAGACCGGAAGGAAGTGCAGAGAACTATAGACGCAACCCAGATTCTCACACAAACCAACCTCCCTTCCAGTGACTCTATTTACACTTTACGCAGCCTCGGCAAGGCCACCAGTAAAGTCAAGGATGAGTCTCACCCCAATCCGCCTTCTTCACCCTCCCATCAGGCAAGATGTACAGAAATGTGAAAACATACACCTCCAGATTCAGGGATAATTTCTTCCCCGCTGTTTTTAGGCAATGAAACCATCCTATCAACAATGAGCGAATGGTCCTGAGCTACCATTCACCTCATTGGGAGACCCTCAGACTATCTTTAATCGGACTTTATCAGACTTTTTCTTAGGCCCCCTTCGGTCATGGCTAACAATGGGTGTCCCCAGAGTGCTATTCCCTAAATGGAGGATGCCTGTGCGTGACTTTATTTACCGTGGGGAGACTGGTGCACAGACAGCCACCCCGCGGTCCTTGACAGATCTGGGTCAGGATCCAGTGGCATGGAGTCCAAGACGACTGGAGATCCTTTTCTGCTGCAGCCCTCAACCGCCTTCCCAGCCGTCGTGACGCTCCACTAGGGTCAGCCATCGTCCTCCACCTGTTGCACCGTTGAGGTCTTGGTTGGAAAGCTCTTTGTCCCCCTCGACCTTACTGCCATGGGTGACCCTGCCAGGAGCATAGCTCCAGACCGCATTCCTCTCAGGATCTCAGGTTCACACAAGCGATAGGGTGACAATCCACGGAGACAATCCACAAGACTTTATCTTGCGCTAAATGTTATTCCCTTTCTCATGCACTGGTACATTGTGGATGGCTCCATTGTAATCATGTATAGTGTTTCCGTTGACTCAGCCCGAAATGTCACCCATTCCTTCTCTCCAGAGATACTGCCTGTCCTGCTGAGTTACTCCAGCATTTTGTGTCTAAACTAGGTGATGTATTGGATCGGGGGGACCCTTCTGTTGAATAGTACAACGTGTTAGCGCAGCTGAATGGCCTACTCCAACACTTATTTCTCCTTGTCTCGTGAAAGCAATTTCATCACAAAATCCCTGAATTTCATTCACCATCTGTGTGCCTCCCAGTGTTAAATAATTCAAGGTATTTTCAAAGATACATAACGGAAATGTTTCAACTCTGAAAGCGTGGTGGCCAGTTGCCTCATCAATATTTTAAAGCTTTGATATTTGACAAAATATGTCTTTGCACCTAAACAAAAATAAATTTTAATTTAAGAGCCTCCTTGGAAAATCAGCAGGATTATTCATGTGAACTGGGGATAAGGCCAGTTTTACAGGCGCCTCTGACTTCCAGCAGGAGATTTGAAATAAAATATTGCTCCCACTGAAAAACCAAATCTGATTGTAATTCTATGTTTCAACCAATGGTTTGGATGACTTCAGGAGAATTGTGCTGAAATATGGATATGAAGAGGGAGAGTCTTCCGCTTCCACTAATGGGAGAGTCTAGGACCAGAGGCCTTATCTCTGTTTGCTTTGTTGATACCTTCCCCGAGCTAACAATGATCTATTCCACATGTTCCTTGATCTCCATCCCCTTTGTCTTGTTTTCACACCTTACGATGCCCTACCAAGCCCGGCAAGCCTCCACATCTGGGGCAAGAGCGAGACACTTTACTGCCCACCTTGCTCTGGAAGAGAATCATTAGAATATCTCCTCAGCAGCTGCCCAAAGTCCCTTGGGGAAGGTCGCTATCGGTGGCGCCATGACCAGGTGCTCAAGGTGGTTGCTGAGAGCATAGCCACTGCCATCGGTAACAGCAAACACCACCACGTCCCAAAGAAATCAATTACTTTTGTCAAAGCTGGAGAGAAGCCTTGACCACAACCAAAAACAAGGACGGGCCTCCTCTACACAGCCAATGACTGGCGGCTGCACGTCGATCTGGGCAAACAGCTAAAATTTCCACAGCACATCACAGCAACATCACTCCGGCCGGACATGGTCATCACCTCCGATGTGACAAAACAGCTGATCATTCTGGAGCTGACAGTGCCCTGTGAAGAGCGTATTGAGGCTAATGAGAGGAAACGCGCAAAGTACCAGGAACTGGTGGAGATGTGCCAGGACCAGCGGCTGGAAGACATACTATGAGCCCATAGAGGTGGTCTGTAGAGGGTTTGCAGAACGCTCACTCTACCATGTCCTCAAGCAGTTGGGCATTACGGGGCTGGCAAAGAAGAGGGCCCTTCAATCCACAAGCGAAGCTGCTGAGAAAGTCACTAGGTGGCTTTGGATTAAGAGGGTTGATCCGTGGGCGGTTGCTGCTGGGACGCAAGGCGGGGCTTGATCAACCCCCGGCTGGGTCGCCTGGGCGAGGGTGTCTGATGTTGTGAGACCCGAAACATCAGATGACCCCAGGTCACATCACTGAGGATGCATCCCAGCGCATCTAGAAGATGTATCTTTCACAATCACACACTTCCTTATCTCTGTATCTACCTCTCCCCTGACAGTCTGAAGAAGGGTCTCGACCCGAAACCACACCCATTCCTTCTATCCCGAGATGCTGCCTGTCCCGCTGAGTTACTCCAGCCTTTTGTGCCTATCTAGGGCCAGAGGCCACAGCCTCAGAATAAAAGGACATACCTTTAGATAGATGAGGATGAATCTCTTCAGTCAGAAGGTAGTGAATCTGTGGAATTCTTTGCCTCAGAAGGTTGTGGAGGCCAAGTCAATGGATCATTTTAAGGCAGAGAATGACAGATTCTTGAATAGTATGGGTGTCAGGAGTTATGGGAAGAAAACAGGAGAATGGGGTCAAGAGGGAAAGATAAATCGGCCATGATTGAATGGCAGAGTAGACTTGATGGGCCGAATGGCCGAATTCTGCCCCTATCACTTCTGAACATGAATAAATCTGCCCATCCACAAAGTCTGTTAACTTTAGCTTGTCTGTGAGATTCCATTAGGACAGAATTATCTTCAGCTTGCTTTAATCTTCTGAAATAAGCTGAATTCTTACCACTCTGCACATTTTCACTTCATCAGAGAAATTATTAATGGTTTCATTAATGTCTTATCTGAACTGTTAATGAAATGAAAATGAAAATAGACATTGAGGCAATCCCAATAACATCTGTATTAGAAACAAGCATTAATTAAAATAAATTAAAATCAGTCATGAGAACATTTCTCCTAATCAGTTGCTCAATGTATTCAAGGGAGAGTTAGATATAGCTCTTAGGCCTAACTGAATCAAGGGATATGGGGATAAAACAGGAACGGAGTACTGATTTTGGATGATCATATTGAATGGCCGGTGCTGGATCGAAGGACCAAATGGCCTACCCCTGCACCCATTTTCTATGCTTCTATGTTTCTAACTATACCACCAGAGATCCTAATGTGATTTGTTATTTGAGAACAAGGGTAGCTTGGTGGCACAGCGGTAGAGATGCTGCCTTACAGCACTTGCAGCACCGGAAAACTAAGTTTGATCCCGACTACGGGTGCTCTCTGTATGGAGTTTGTACATTCTCCCCGTGAATGCGTGGGTTTCACAGAGATCTTCGGTTTCCTCCCTCACTCCAAGGACGTACAGGTTTGCAGGATGATCGGCTTGATGTAAATTGTCCTTAGGTGTGTGTAGGATCGTGTTAATGTGCGGGGATCGCTGGTCGGTGCAGACTCAGTGGTCCAAAGGGCCTAATTCCACACTGTATCTCAAAACTAAATTAAGCTAAATCACATCAAAGACAAATCTTAGTTTTTATCCATCTATCCCTTCAACATGACCTTCATTTTGTTGTCGTATAAAATCACTTATTTTCTGGAATAGTTTATTGAACTATTTTTATGGAAATGAAAGAATACATCAGGAATGGAATTATCACCATCACCATTCTGGGTTGCATCCTTTAAGCTCTCATTTATTAATTTAATTATTAGTATGTCCTAAGATAATACTTGGAATATCTAATTGCCTGAACAAAAGATTGTAAATCACACACCTTGTATGATAAGTAACAATGCAATACAATACAATAAAATACAATACAACCTCAACAAGGTTCAAATGAAATGTTGTTTCTGCAGTCATACATATAAAAAGAAATAGACCCAAGACACAACACAATTTACACAGACATCCATCACAGCGCATCTCCTCGCTGCGATGGAAGGCAAAAACGTATCTCTCCCCTGCACTCCCCTCTCCCCCCCCGATGTCAGAGTCAAAGCCCCCGGCGGGCGATGGTAATTGTTCCGCGGCCATTAAAGCCACGCCGGGTGATGCAAGGCCGCGCTCCGAGTCTTGTTGTTGGAGCCCCCGGCCGGCGCTAGCAAAGTCCCGCGGCCATTCCAAGCTGCGCGGGGCGATGATGTAAGGCCCCGCTCCAGGTAATCTTCAACCCCGCAACTCGGGCGGGAGAAGTCGCCGTTGCAGAAGCCCCGAAAATCGGTCTCCCAGCAGAGACCCGCGGGCTCTCGGTGTTCCTGTCTGCCAGACCTGCGGTTGGAGCCTCCGAATCTCCGGGGGTCGGGTCACAGCAGCGCGCCACCACCGCTCCACCCGCTCCGGTCTCGGCCAGCTCCGCGACGGTGAGTAGGTCCGCAGCTCCGTGACTGGAACCCCAGGCCGTTCCTGTTGGAGGCCGCTCCACGTTGCAGCCCCAACGACAACGGAGAATCGACAAAGAAAAGGTCGGGTCTCCCGTGCAGGGGAAAGAATTTAAAGTTTCACCCCAACCCCCCGCCCCCCACACACATCCACCGTCAAAAAAATAAATAAAAACTACATTAAAACGAGACAGAAAATAATAAAAAGACAGACAGACTGCAAAGGCCGCTGCGACGTGAGTCGCGCCGCCCACCGGAATGACTCTCACAATAGAGTCATAGTCAGAGTCATACAGCGTGGAAACAGGCCCTTTGGCCCAACTTGCCCACACCGATCAACATGTCCCATGTACACTAGTCCAACCTGCCTGTGTTTGGCCCATATCCCTCTAAATTCCATCAACCATTCCTCAGCCCAACCAGCCAACTGATCAAGATCCTACTGCAATTTCTGACAACCATCTTCACTGTCCGCAATACCACCCACTATCGTGTCATCTGCAGACTTGCTAATCTTACCATCATACGTTCTCAACCAAAATCATTGATAGAGATGACAAATAGTAATGAGCGCAGCACCGAGCCCTGAGGCACATCTGGTAACAGGCCTCCAGTCCGAGAAGCAACCTTCCACCATCACTCTCTGCTTCCTTCCATTAAGCCATTTTTTCTATCCCTTCAGCCCTCATTCCTTGGATCCCATGCAATCTACTTCAGTTGGAATCATTATAATAAAAGTCAATGAAGAGCTTGTGATTTGTGTATAAGTTTCAGTTGCCATATTGCATAGAACACATAACAACACATGAATAGGCCTTATGGATCACACCAAACATAATGTTGTTAAACTAATCTCCAATGGCAACCCGTGATCCATATCCCTCCATTCCTTGCATATCCATGAGACAATCTAAAAGTCTCATAAGTGCCACCATTGTATCTGCCTCCACCACAAACCCTGACAGCACTTTCCAAGCACCCATCACCCACTGTGTAAAAAGACTTGGCCCGCACGTCTCCTTTAAACTTTGTCCCTCTCACCTTACAGCTCTGCCCTCGAGTCTAAGATATATCCGCCCTGGGACAAACGTTCTGACTGCAGACCTTATCTGTAACTCCTATAATTTTACAAACTTCGATCAGGTCATTTCACCCCTGCCTTCGGGAAGAAGGTACAGGAGCCTGAAAGCTGTAACGTCCAGGTTCAGGAACAACTTCTTCCCTATAGCCATCAGGCTATTAAACACTACAACCTCCATTAAGCTCTGAAGTACATAGACTATTATGGTTATTAGTGCACAATTATTGTTGTCTGTTTTTTTATATATATATATATATTCACTGTAGCTTCACACAACTTTGATGGCGGCATGGTGGCCCAGCAGTAGAGTTGCTGCCTTACAGCACCAGGGACTCGGGTTCAATCCTGACTATGGGTGCTGTCAGCACGGAGTCTGTACGTTCTCCCCATGACCGCGTGGGTTTTCTCCGAGATCTTCGGTTTCCTTACATGCTCCAAAGATGTACAGGTTTGTCGGTTAATTGGCTTGGTGTAATTGTAAATTGTCCCTAGTGCGTGCAGGATAGCGTTAGCGTCGGTGCGGACTCGGTGGGCCGAGGGACCCGTTTCTGCGCTGTATCTCGAAAAAGAAACTTCTGCATTTCCGTGTTCATATCTAACTTCATAAATTGTTGATGAATCCTAGTAACTCCACTGGGGCTTCCTCAACTGCTGAGCATTTCCATATATTCGGAGGGTTTCAGTATTCACAGACTCTTGGTTTTGTATTTTCGCATTTGTGTCATAGTTATAGTTACTCCAAGATGTCATGAAATGTTTCACAGCTAAGACAGCACTTCTTGAAATGCGGTGATCTTTGAAATATGAGCAACATTGAAGACAGCATGCTGACACAAAAAAAATAACACTTTAAACTTTAGATGTGTCTGGACAGGACTGTAACCAGCCCAAGGGGAAAGGTAGGCAGCAGATACATAAAAAGTATTGATCGTCTATGTTGGGAAATGAGTCTCTTCCTGCCAGTATCAATATTCCTTTTTCCTGACCTCCCTTCATCTCTTGATGGTTGTCAATAATGCTGCACAACTTCACCAAAAATGTGTGATCCGTCATAAGTGCTGAAAGCAATATCTTGGGACTGAGTCAATGGAAATAAATTCATAAAGCAGAATACAACAAAGAACCAGCTCTTGATTCTGCGGCGAGTTCAAATGGCTGAGTCCAACATTCCTACATTCTGTTTTCTATAATTCTTGCACAATCTTTTTCTTTTAACATTTGATTGCGCTAAACATTATTTTCTTCTCATGTATCTGTACACTGTGGATGGCTCGATTGTAATCGTGCCTTGTCTTCCCGCTGACTGGATAGTATGCAACAAAAGCTTTTCACTGTACCTTGGTACTCGCCCCACCCATCTAAATATAACTTGCACTTAACGTGTTGCCTTCCTTCCTGATGTTAGGAGAGATTCCCAATGTAGAGAGGAAGTAACTTCTTGGCCTATTGATCTACCCATTGGGAACGTGCTGTTAGAACAATGATGAGAGCAGCAGAATAAAAAATGGAAGGGGAGTTTGATGTAGGTATAAAGCCACACTAGGAGAGGACTGCCCATCCACCTAGCTTACTTATGAATAAAACTGCATCATGATGAATGGCCAACACAGCACCAGTGTTTTAGCCCCTGATTATACTACATCAACTCTCTGGTCACAATAGCTGGGGATGGAAGAGAGTGGCAGGACATCATGAAGCAGATGGCATCACTCAACCCTGAGTTGGAGAGAATGCGATAGATAGATAGATAGATAGATAGATAGATAGATAGATAGATAGAGAGAGAGAGAGAGAGAGAGAGAGAGAGAGAGAGAGAGAGAGAGATAGAGATAGAGCAGAGCAAGAGTATCGAGAGGAGATGATAGTGAGATAGATAGATCTAGGCCTCTAGATTCGAGTCTCTAGATATCTGCTCCTCTCGCTGCCTCGCGCTCGGTCGCTACGCTGCTCCTCTCGCTCTCTCGCTCGATCGCTCGTCGCTAGCTCGCTCATAGTCTCTCCTCGCTCGCCGCTAGTCTGCTAGCGCTCGCGCGCGCTGCGCGCGCGAAGCGCTCGCCGCGCTGCGCGCGCGGCCGCGCGCTGCTCGCGCTCGCTCGCTCTCTCGCTCGCTAGCTCGCTCGCGCTCTCGCGCGCGCTCGCGCGCGCGCGCGCTCGCGCGCGCGCGCTCGCGCGCGCTCTCTCGCGCGCTCGCGCGCTCGCGCTCGCGCTCGCGCTCTCGCTCGCGCTCGCTCTCGCGCTCGCTCTCGCTCTCGCTCGCTCGCGCTCGCGCTCGCGCTCGCTCGCTCGCTCGCTCGCTCGCTCGCTCGCTCGCTCTCGCTCGCTCGCTCGCTCGCTCGCTCGCTCGCTCGCTCGCTCGCTCGCTCGCGCGCGCGCGCGCGCGCGCTCGCTCGCTCTCCTCGCTCGCTCGCTCGCTCGCTCGCTCGCTCGCTCGCTCGGTCGGTCGTCTCTCGCTCGCGCTCGCTCGCGCGCGCGCTCGCGCGCGCGCGCGCGCGCGCGCTCGCTCGCTCTCGCTCGCTCGCTCGCTCGCTCGCGCGCGCGCTCGCGCGCGCGCCGCGCGCTCGCTCGCGCGCGCGCGGCGCGCGCGCCTCGCTCGCGCGCTCGCTCGCTCGTCGCGCGCCGCGCGCGCCGCTCGCGCGCGCGCGCTCGCGCTCGCTCGCGCTCGCGCTCGCTCTCGCGCTCGCGCTCGCGCTCGCGCTCGCGCTCGCGCTCGCGCGCGCTCTCGCTCGCGCTCGCGCTCTCTCGCTCGCTCGCTCGCTCGATCGCTCGCTCGCTCGCTCGCTCGCTCGCTCGCTCGCTAGCTCGCTAGCTCGCTCGCTAGCTCGATAGCTCGCTCGCTAGCGCTCGCTCGCTCGCTCGCTAGATCGATCGCTCGCTCGCTCGCTCGCTAGCTCGCTAGCAGAGAGACGTCGACGAGAAGCGCTGATCGATAGATAGATAGATAAGCGATCCACCAGATCAGGTGTCTACGTTAGTAATAATACAGACAAGGGCAGCATGATGCACAGCACTTATGTTGCCAGAGACCGGGGTTCGCTCCCGTCTACGGGTGCTGTCTGTACGGAGTTTGTACGTTCTCCCTGTGACCCTGCATGAGTTTTCTCTGAAATCTTCGGTTTCCACCCATACGCCAAAGACGTGCAGGGTTGTAGGTTAATTGGATTGGTATCAACATGTACATTGTCCTTAGTGTGTGTAGGATCCTGTTATATGTGGGGACCGCTGGTCGGTGCAGACTCGGCGGGCCGAAGTGCCTGTCTCCGCGTTGTATCTCTAAACTAAACTATATCTCCGACTTATTCAATAGGCGACTTATGTAAACTCACATGTACATAAACACACGTTGAACTTTATTTTCTCGCTTATTATATTATCTACAGTGTATCATGTCTACATATTCTGTTGTGCTGCTGCAAGTAAGAATATCATTGTTCTATCTGGAACATAGCCATAAAACTCTTGACTCTTGAATTCTGTACTCAGTCCTTCGTGCAACCAAGGCGGTTTGTAATTTAGACTACACAGTACGATCACTTAAGTTTACATTGGAAACAAGATGGTAATGGCGGCTGTGCTTACCCAGAAGGCCGAGTGCTGAGGAAAGTGCCCCAAGGGCGAGATGGATGTCAAGCAGGCAATGGCGGCAGTGTTTACCCAGAAGGCCGCGCACCGCAGAAAGTGCCCTGGAGGCAGCCAGATGCCACTGAGACAGTTAATACTCTCAATTAGTTATTTTATGCTGCGGTTAGGGATGGCGATTCGGACTTGTGTCAAATCTGATTTACAAGGGTTTACAGAACTTTTGTGAGCAGTTCTGGGCCCCATATGTGAGGAAGGGTGTGCTGGCGCTGGGGAGGATCCAGAGGAGGTTTACGAGAATGATCCCAGGAATGAGTGGGTTAACATATGGACTCTAGAAGGATACAATGCGATAACATTTTATTTATCCCAGGAGGGATATTGATCTTATAACAGTCGTAAAACACAAGATACTTGTAACATGAAATTAAAGTGACGAGTGGAAAGGATTGGGGATGTGCAAAGGATGGGGAGTCGGAGGGAGGGGGGGGGGGGGGGGGGGGTGAGGGAGGGAGGGTGGGGGGTGGAGACTAGAACATAGAACATAGAACAGTGCAGCGTAGGTTCACGAGGTTAATCCCTGGGATAGTGGGACTGTCATAAGAGGAAAGATTGGAAAGTGGGCTTGTATTCACTGGAATTTAGAAGGTTGAGAGGGGATCTTATGGAAACATATAAAATTATAAAAGGACTGGCCAAGCTGGATGCAGGAAACATTTTCCCAATGAAGGGGGAGTCCAGGACCAGTCTAAGAATAAAGGGGAGGGCAATTAAAACTAAGATGAGAATACACTTTTTCACCCAGAGTTGTGATTTGTGGAATTCTCTGCCACAGAAGGCCAATTCACTGAATGAATTTAAAAGGGAGTTCAATAGAGCTCTTTGTGGCTGGCGGAATCAAGGGATATGGGGGGAAGGCAGGCACAGGTTACTGATTGTGAATGATCAGCCATGACCACAATGAATGGCAGTGCAGGCTCGAAAGGTCAAATGACCTCCTCCTGCACCTATTTTCTATGTTTCTATGTTTCGATGCTTCTAAGTAGAGCACAACAACAGGAGATGCTGCCCATATAATTGACACCAATCAGAACCCTCAATATTCATTCTCTCCATTACTGGTGAACAATGTCTGCACAAAACACCATCAACAAAATGTAATGTAGTTACCTACCCAGGCAAATTAAACTGCACCTCCGAAACCTATAGGCTATAACTCTAGAACATGGAACAGTACAGTATTAATGTAACAGAAAGGAACTGAAGATGCAGATGGTTTATACCAAAGATAGATGCAAAATGTTGGAGTAACTGAGTGGTTCAGGCAGCATCTCTTCAGACAGTACAGCACACAGGAACAGCTCCTTCAGGCCACAATGTCTGTTCTGAACATGATAGCAAGATAAACTAATCTCATCTGCCTGCATATGATTCTTATCCCTCCATTCTCTGCAGACCGTGTGCCTATCTAAAAGCCTCGCAAACACCACTACCATAGCTACCCTTGGCATTATGCTCCCAACTGTATACAAATCATGGACTGCACACCATCTTTAAACGGTGCCCCTCTCATCTTAAAGCTATGCACTCTTTCCTAGTTAAATGCATACCCAATTTTGCTTTGAATGTTACTATTAAATCTGTTTCCATCACCCTTTCTGGCAGAGCATATCAGCTTATCAGACACACATATATGTGGTGACAATATATCTCTCTAACGCTGTGGATGCTAGTGCCACTCAGAGTAAGGAGAGCTAGTCAAGGGTCTCGACCCGAAACATCACCCATTCCTTCTGTGCAGTGATGCTGCCTGTCCCGCTGAGTTACTCCAGCATTTTGTCTCTATCTTAGTAATGCATCATTATGTATTGAGGATAGCTAAACAGTGTCTGGTGCAACAACATATGCAGTTCACATCAAATGGTGCACTCATTCATAAAAACAACATAAAGAAAAAAGGGGTGGCACGGTGGTGCAGTGGGAGAGTTGCTGCCTTCCAGCACCAGAGACCCGAGATTGATTCTGACTACGGGTGCTGTCTGTACAGAATTTGAACTTTCTCCCTGTGACGGCTTGGGTTTTCCCCGGGTGCTCTGGTTTCCTCCCACACTCCAAAGACATACAGATTTGTAGGTTAATTAGCTTTGGTAAAGATTGTAAATTGTCCCTGTGTGTAGGATAGTGTTAGTTCACGGGGATCGGTGGTCGGCGCGGACTTGATGGGCCGAGTGGCCTGGTTCCGTGCTGTATCTCTAGACTAAACTCCACCAGACCTTAAATTTGCATACACCACACTGGGTTAACAGAAATTATCCCTCCCTCAGGTCATTTTTTCTCAATTAAACCTCTGTCCACTGCTTATTGATCTTTGCCAACATTGGACATTTTCCAACAGAGAAGCCATCATGATGATCAATGATTTCAAAAGTGTCCAGTGTATATTTTTAACAAAACAAAAGGAGTGCTGGAAGAACTCGGTGGATCAACCCACATCTATCGAGGCAAATGGTGAAAGACAATGTTTAAGTTGAGACCATGAATCAGGATATGGATGCTGCCTGACCAGCTGAGTTCATCTAGCCATAGAGTCATAGAGTGATACAGTGTAGAAACAGGCCCTTCGGCCCAACTTACCCTGACTGGCCAACAATGTCCGAGCGGCACTAGAGCTACTTGCCTGTGCTTGGTCCATATCCCACCAAACCTGTCCTATCCATGTACCTGTCTAACTGTTTCTTAAACAATGGGATAGTCCCAGCCTCAACTACCTCCTCTGGCACCTATTTCCATACACCCACCACCCTTTGTGCGATAAAGTTACCGCTTGGATTCCTATTAAATCTTTTCCACTTCACTTTGAACATATGTCCTCTGGTTCTCGAATCCCCTACTCTGGGCATCTACCCAATCTATTAAATCTTTTCCCCTTCACCCTGAACCTATGTCCTATGGTCCTCGATTCCCCTACTCTGTGCATCTACCTAATCTATTCCTTTCATAATTTTGTACACATTTTATTTTCCATTCCAGATTTCAGCATCTAGTCTTTTTTTTTTGTTTTCATATAGTTTTAGCATCTTAATTGGGCCTTAACAACTGCCAATTTCCCTCTTATCCAAATTTCTATTTCACCGCACATCTGACAGATGTATTCAAGAGATAGTTAGATATAGCTCTTAGGGCTAATGGAATCAAGGAATATAGGGAGACTGCAAGAACAGGGTACTGATTTTGGATGATCAGCCATGATCATATTGAATGATGGTGCTGGCTCGAAGGACGGAGTGGCCTACTTCTGCACCTATTTTCTATGTTCCTATGACCCTTATGTGTTGGTTTCAGGTTAATGTAACAAACATTTAGCATTGCAATCCTACAGAAGTGATGTCTCCTTCTTCTTATGACAATCAATTGAGGTTAATGACTTGCTTCCACCCAGATTTTGTAAGTCCCAAGGTGATTGATGAGACCAATAAGGGACTTGCAAATTCTGCTGCAGAGAGATTAGGAAGAGCTTGGTAGAGCAAACAGGGGGAGGGTGACACAAGCCTTCCTACATTTTGGCCATACTTCCATATGCTTCCTGCAATGAAACTCCAGGGCTTTAGTGCCAAAAGCTATTTCTTTAATTTGAGCAGTCAAACCCTCACCAACGTCTACACATGTGCCGTAGAAAGCATTGTATCGGGATGCATAACAGCACAGCTTGGGAACAGCTCCATCCTAGGCAGCAAGACATTCAAGTTCAAGTTCAAGTTCACATTTATTGTCACATGCACCAATTAAGGTACAATGATATTTGAGTTACCATAGAGCCATACAAGTAAAAAGAACACCATAGACAATAGAATTTAACATAAACATCCACCACAGTGGAATCAGCATTCTTCACTATGATGGAAGGCATTAAGGTTCATTCATCTTCCTCCTTTGTTCACCCGTGGTCAGGGCCTTGAACCCTCCACAGCCGCCGCTACAGATGTTCAGGCCCCCTTGTTGAGATGATTGTAGGGCCGAGATGGCCTGTTTCCGTGCTGTGATTGTTATGTGGTTATATGGTTATATGATCAACACTCCGATGTCGGGACGGATAGGAGCACACTGTGGAGTATTGTGGACGCAGCCCAGTTCATCTCCCTTCCATTGACTTCATCTACACTTCACACTGCCTCAATAAGGTCACCAGCAACAAGGACTAGTCTCACCCTGGTCACGCTCTCTTCTCCATTCTCCCTTCAGGCAAGAGGTACAGAAGTTTGAAAACAGATATATCTTGATTCAGGGATAGTATCTTCCCAGCTGCAAACAGACAACTGAACCATCCTCTCACCAACTCGAGAACATTCCCGACCTCCCATCTACCTCATTGGAGACCTTCGAACGATCTTTAACCGGACTCTACTGGACTTAACCTTCCATAAACATTATTCCCCGGATCCTGTATCTGTATACTGTGGACAGCCTGGTTGCAATCAATATTACCATTTCGCTGACTGGATAGCACGCAACAAAGTTTGTCACTGTATCTCGGAACACGTGACAATAATAAGGCAATAAATAAACAAGCAAGCAAACAAATAAGCAAATAATCAACTAAATATTTAGATAAATAAATTAATAGATAAATAAACAGATATAAATATAAATACATAAACAAATGAGATAGATAAATAGATAGATAGATAGATATATAGATAGATAGATAGATAGATAGATAGATAGATAGATAGATAGATAGATAGATAGATAGATAGATAGATAGATAGATAGATAGATAGATAGATAGATAGATAGATAGATAGATAGATAGAAAATGAAAGATATATAAACAAATGAGGCAGACAGACATATGGACAGACGGACAGACAGACAGACAGACAGACAGACAGACAGACAGACAGACAGACAGACAGACAGACAGATAGACAGATAGACAGATAGACATAGATAGATAGATAGATAGATAGATAGATAGATAGATAGATAGATAGATAGATAGATAGATAGATAGATAGATAGATAGATAGATAGATAGATAGATAGATAGATAGATAGATAGATAGATAGAAAATGAAATAGATATATAAACAAATGAGACAGACAGACATATGGACAGACGGACAGACAGACAGACAGACAGACAGACAGACAGACAGACAGACAGACAGACAGACAGACAGACAGACAGACAGATAGACAGATAGATAGATAGATAGATAGAGACAGACAGACAGACAGACAGACAGACAGACAGACAGACAGACAGACAGACAGACAGACAGACAGACAGACAGACAGACAGATAGATGAATGGATAATACCTGGGTTTCTCTTGAAGCAGTGAGGATGCTAAACCTTTTCAAGGCAACTTTGAGATCCAATGAGGTGTTTCTCAAACCTCCTGTCAACCTCTTACTGTGATGGAGTTTAGAGTAAAACTCTGACTTCACAAGTCTTGCTTCAAACATGCAAACTGGGCACATGGTGGTGAACAGCATCACTCACAATAGGTCACACCTTACACTTCCTTATCTTTGTATCTTCCACTCCCCTGATTCTGTCTGAAGAAGAGTCTTGACCCAAAACGTCACCCATTCCTTCTATCCAGAGATGCTGCCTGTCCTGCTGAGTTGCTCCAGCATCTTGTTTCTATCTTCACGCACATTAGGTCGTTGAGCCAAATAGACCATCTAAGTAGGATTTTGAAGGGCAGAAATCTGACGACTTTATGCTTCCCTAAATATTTTGGAGGTGTGAATCCTTCTAGGATGGAAGCTGAGCAACGTTAAAGTCACACGAGACAGGAAGAATTGCCTGAATGTCACATCGTTACAGAGAATACCAATGAGTGTGGCTTCTTCATGCAGGGTTGCATTTTAGTCGTCAATCTCTGCAGTCAAATGATGACTTTGGCTTTCTACAGTGGAAATGATAGCCCATGATTGGTTTTGGCTGCAACCCATCACTTTGCACAAGAATGACTTAGCGCCCTGCATCATCAATCTTAACTATGGTTTATAGGGGTGGGGTTAGGGTTAGCCGGCTGTACGTGTACAGAAGGCTCCGCTCCTTCAACATCTGCATTAAGATGCTGCAGATGTTCTACCAATTGATGGTAGCCAGTGCCAGCTTCTTCGCTGCCGTGTGCTGGGGCAGCAGGGCGAAGGCCGCGGACGCCAATAGGATCAACAAACTCATCAAGAAGGCTGGCTCCGTCCTGGGGGCGGAGTTGGATTCATGGGAGGTGGTCCTGGAGGCGAGGATGCTCCTCAAACTGTGGAGCATCCTGGACAATACAGCTCACCCCCTCCATGACACACTGGTCAACCTGAGGAGCACCTTCAGCCACAGACTGGTCCCAACAAGATGCAGAAGAGAATGCCACAGGAGATCCTTCTTACCTGTGGCTGTCAAACTGTACAACTCTGTCCCCTTCTGTCGTGCGGTAGACTCCCTTCCTTTCCCCCTCTACCCAATCTTTGCACATCCACAATCCTTTCCACTCGTCACTTTAATTTCATGTTTCATACACAATACACAATACACAAAACAATTTATTTGTCACTTGAACGTCATAGAGGCTCAAATGAAATGTTGTTTCTGCAGACATACACACAAGAAAAAAAGACCCAAGACACAACACAATTTACACAGACATCCATCACAGCGCATCTCCTCTTCGCTGTGATGGAAGGCAAAAATACTTATCTCTCCTCTGCACTCCCCATTCCCCTCCCGATGTCAGAGTCAAAGCCCCCGGCGGGCGATGGCAATTGTCCCGCGGCCATTAACGCCACGCTGGGTGATGCAAGGCCGCGCTCCGGGTCTTGTTGTTGGAGCCTCCGGCGGGCGCTAGCAAAGTCCCGCAGCCGTTGAAGCCATGCCGGGCAATGATGTAAGGCCCCGCTCCAGGTACTCCTCCACCCCGCGACTCGGGCAGGAGAAGTCGCCGTTGCGGAAGCCCCGAAAAGCGGTCTCCCAGCAGGGAGCCGCGGGCTCCCGATATTACTGTCTGCCAGACCTGCGGTAAGCCTCCGAATCTCCGGGGGTCGGGTCACAGCAGCGCGCCACCACCCGCTCCACCCGCTCCGAACTCGGCCAGCTCCATGATGGTGAGTAGGTCCGCAGCTCCGCGACTGGAGCCCCAGGACGTTCCTGCTGGAGGCCGCTCCACGTTGCAGCTTCAACGACAACGGAGACCCGACAGGGAAAAGGTCGGGTTCTCCGTGCAGGGGAAAGATTTTAAAAGTTTCCCCCCCCCCCCCCCACACACACACATACCCCATCAAAAAATAAAAACTACATTAAAACGGGACAAAAAATAACAAAAAGACAGACGGACTGCAGAGGCCGCTGCGACGTGAGGCAAAATGCAACATCTATTTTGTGTTATGACTGTTGGCAGATCAATTTCCCTCCTGGATAAATAAAGTTCTATCGTATCGTATGGTATCGTAGCATGTCAAAGGACTGCAGTGGGTGTGATTAGGTGGCACAACAGCTCAGCAAACTCAGCCTTCCACCTTGGGGATGTGAGCTTCATGCAAGCTGAAGTTCTGAGGATCGGAAGCTCTCCGCTTTGTCAGGTGTGAAGGTCTCTAAGTGAAATGTGTTCAGACAGCATTAATGGAGTCTCAGCCAAGAGTACAATATCTGCTCGTAATGCGATGCAGGCTTGACAGTTTTGTTTGGAGAGGTCACACGGGCATGCGGTGTGGGGAAATGGAAGTGCCACAATGATGCAGTAAGCAGAGTTCCTCTCGAGCCGCGTGATTTTGAGTAGGATGGAGGGTTCCAAACACAGCGAGCACTTCAGGCTGACAGTTCGTTCATATGCAGATGTATTCCGCATGACACTGCACACATCCCACACCTGGAAAACAAAACAAAAAAAATCCAAAACGTCAAATAAAATTGGTGAAAGGATAGGCGGCCCAAGACAGATGAGGGGTTGGACAGGCTAGATGCAGGAAGATTATTCCCGATGTTGGGGAAGTCCAGAACTAGGGGTCACAGTTTAAGGATAAAGGGGAAGTCTTTTAGGACTGAGATGAGAAAATCATTTTTTACACAGAGAGTGGTGAATCTGTGGAATTCTCTGCCACAGAAGGTAGTTGAGGCCATTTCATTGGCTATATTTAAGAGGGAGTTAGATGTGGCCCTTGTGGCTAAAGGGATCATGTGGTATGGAGAGAAGGCAGGTACAGGATACTGAGTTGGATGATCAGCCATGATCATATCGAATGGCAGTGCAGGCTTGAAGGGCCGAATGGCCTACTCCTGCACCTATTTTCTATGTTTCTATGAGTTTAGTTTAGTTTACTTTAGAGATATACAGTGGAAACAAGCCCTTTTGCCCACCAAGTCTTCGCCGACCATGATCTCCCGTACACATGTACTTTTGTACATACTGGGCACTATTTACACAAGCCAATTACCTTAGTAATCCACACATCTTTAGAATGTGATGTTCTCATACAGTCATAGAGTCATACAGCTTGGAAAAAGGCTCTTCAGCCGATCTTGCCCAATGCAATGTTGTTTCCTTTGGTGGGAGAGTCTAGGAGCAGAGGCCAAAGCCTCAGAATAAAAGGATGCACCTTTAGAACGGAGATGAGGGGGGATTTCTTTAGTCAGAGGGGGGGGGGGGGGGGGGGTAAATGTGGAACTCATTGCCACAGACGGCTGTGGAGACCAAGTCAATGGATGCTTTTAAGGCGGAGATTGACAGATTATTGATTAGCTCGAGTGACAGGGCGAAGGCAGGAGAATGGGGTTATGAGGGAAACATAGATCAGCCATGATTGAATGGCGGAATAGACTCAATGGGTCAAATGGTCTAATTCTGCACCTAGAACTTATCAACTTCAACGAATCTCTGTATATTTACTGCTCAATGTGATGAAGGATGGTATTGAGAGCTTTGAATTTATGGGGCAAGGCCAGCGGACATAGCAGAAGGGGCGTTGCACCTCATAGACCACCATCCCGTATCTGCTGACAGGGGCTTCTGGTCCATTTGTAGAAGAGACTGTGACACTCTCTTGGGTTTCATTAGTCACGTACGAACCTACAAAACTGAGGCCAGCATCCTCAATCCCAATGGAATGACTGCCTGTGAAGAAGTGAAAAATACACATTCAGAGTTCATTTACTTTGACTCAATTATTCTCCGAGATAAAAAAACACAGCCAAACACAGCAGGTTCTGCAGGATTATTTGCTAATGATGGCGTGAATATATCAAGCACATTATACAAACAGGGATGATGCATCTTGGAATTTAGAAGATTGAATTAATTAATTTGATTGATCTTTTTTTTGGGGACTATTCAGGTGAATTAAGAGAGGGAATTTCTACTAGTTCACGTTCACAAGTTATAGGAGTAGAATTAGGCCATTCGGCCCATCGAGTCCACTCCGCCATGGCTGATCTCTGCCTCCTAATCCCATTTTCCTGCCTTTTCCCCCATTGACATAACCCTTGACACCCGTTCTAACCCAGAATTTGGCTATATCGGCCTTAAAAATATCCACTTGGCCTCCACAGCCCTCTGTGGCAATGATTTCCACAGATTAACTACCCACTGAGGAAGTGAGGACCAGGAAACGCCATCTAATTGTCTGAGCAGGACTTTGGGGGAAATCTTTATGCTCTATACTATCATTGGATAGTAGAAATGTCAACCTTTCTTCAGCAAATGTGTATGTCAGTCTACTTCTAACTTTAGAATTTATCCTTTTTAATTGAAGATAGAAATAAAGTGCTTAAGTAACTCAGCAGGTCAGGCAGCAGCTCTGCAGAAAAAGGATTGGTGACTCATGTCAGAAGGGTTCCGAACCGAAACATCACCCATCCTTTTTCTCCAGAGATGCTGCCTGATCCGCTGAGTTACTCCAGCGTTTATGTCTATCTTCAGTGTAATCCAACATCTGCAGTTTCTTTCTACACTTTATTTTTTAAATAGAACCCTGGTATTAATACAATATTAGGGAACATAAGTGTGGATCTATATTGTAGATCAGCAAAGGCTTTGTTAACCATAAGATTTGAGTGGGCCTACTCACGTCTTACGGTTAACAAAGCCTTCACTGATAATGTCGCCTATTCCTTCTCTCCATAGATGCTGCCTCACCCGCTGAGTTCCTTCGATTTTTCCAGCGTCTGCAGTTCTTTCTTAAACACCTCACTGAATAGAGGTCATGTTACAAGATAACGCTGATGATCACGACTGATCATCTAAAATCAGTACCCCGTTCCCTGCTTTTTCCCCATATCCCTTGATTCCTTTAGCCCGAAGAGCTAAATCTAACTCTCTCTCGAAAACTTGCCTCCACTGCCTTATGTGGCAGAGAATTCCATAGGTTCATGTTTTTACCCTGAGAGTTGTGAACCTATGGAATTCTCTGCCACATAAGGCAGTGGAGGCAAGTTTTGGAAGAAGTCCTATTTCTTCAGCCTGGAACTTTCTCTACACTATGAAAGCTGGTAGAGTATTCTTGTTTCAAATTCAAATTCTTTTTCTCGAGAAGCCTAATCCTAAGGATCAGTCAGCAGCAGAAGATTGACAGTCAGGATAATTTCCTTACACAGTGTTACAGTTCAGCAATTTCCAACAGATCCTACTAACAATCACAACTAATGCATGGTTCAGTTATGATAATATATGACCTTGAGGATGAGAAGCATCTGTGGAGATAAGATTTCTCTCAATAATAACAAGTTACCAATGTCCAGAGTTGAACCCTTCTGTCTATATAACTTTTAATTAAAACCTTAGCTTGGGGAAGAATGATTGATAGCTAGGCGAGTGAATTTAATGTTTTCAACCCGATAAGCAGAAAGTACTTAAAGACAAAGAGGTTTTTTTTTTTTGCCTGGATTTCAAATTGTTTCAATCGAAGACAGGGCCAGGAAAAACATTGTCGGTGAAATGTGAAGATTGCCCGGCAGATTGGTTAGAGGGGAACAAAATCGGAAATAGGAACATGAAGGACGTTCGGAAACAAAGACTGGAAACAAGAGCAATTTCAAAAAGACTTAAGAGTTTTCAGATGAATAGAGGTCACTTGAAGGTTGGGGCAGCAGGTACAGTATCCTTGGAGGAGGTCAAAGGTGCTCAGCTCAGCAAAAATAATTGCTCTGCAGTTTAATTACATACATTGACATTGGAAATCGTTTTTATTTTCTGGAGTGAATTATTGCATTGACCATTTTCGGGTCATTTCACATCACTTTAGAAAGTTGACCATCCACTCGTGGGTGAGTCTAGGGCCAGAGGGCAAAGCCTCAGGATAGAAACATAGAAACAGAAACATAGAAAATAGACGCAGGAGTAGGTCATTCAACCCTTCGGGCCAGCACCGCCATTCATATATGATCATGGCTGATCATCCAAAATCAGTACCCCGTTCCTGCCTTCTCTCCATGTCATTTGATTCAATCAGCCCTAAGAGATATATCTGACTATCGGCCTGATTCCATGCTGTATGACTCTATGAAATGAGTTAGCTACTCCAATGTACTTATAAAATGAGTAAGGATGTGCAGATATTTAATATATGCAGTGGTAATTAAGGAATGAATACCTGCTTGGCAAACCTGATGAGGTCTCTTAAACGTGTAGGAAGGAATTGCAGATGCTGGTTTACACCGAAGATAGACACAAAATCCTGGAGTAACTCAGCGGGACAGACAGCATCTCTGGATAGAAGGAATGGGTGACGTTTTTGGGTCGAGACCCTTCTTTAGGTCTATTAAATGTTTGGAGCTCCTAAGTGATGATTGTAAGGCATTATATCTCCAGTGCCAAAGGCACCTCCTCACTTATCTTTTGCAAAATCCCAAATACTCGAGAACCAGAGAACATCGGATTAAGGTGAGAGGGGAAAGATTAAATAGGAGCCTGTGGGGGGGGAACATTTTCACACAGTGGGTGATCGGTATATGGAATGAGATGCCAGCTGAGGTAGTTGAAGCAGTTACTATTACACTATTTAAGAGACATTTGGATAGATGCATGGATATGTAAAGTCTAGAGAGATATGGCCAAACGTGGGCAGGTGGGAGTAATGTAGATGGGGCATATTGGTAGGCTTAGGCAAACTGGGCTGAAGGGCCTGTTTCCATGCTGTATGACTCTATGACATGTGTAAACAATTATGAGGAATAGACTGGGTATAAGCACAGAGTCTCTTGCCCAGAGTAGATGAACCAAGGACCAGAGGACATAGGTTTAAGGTGAAGGGGAAAAGATTTAATAGGAATCTGAGGGGTAACTATTTCACACAGATGGATGATTGGAACAAGCTGCCAGAGGAGGTAGTTGAGGCAGGGACTATACCAATGTTTAAGAAACAGTTGGACAGGTACATGGATAGACCATGTTTGGAGGGATATGAGCCAAATGTCGAGATTAGTGTAGCTGGGACATAAATGTTGGCTGGTGTGGGCAAGTTGGGTAAAGGGCCTGTTTCCAGACTGTATCACTCTACAACTCTAAATTACTTTCTTTTTTTACCCTAAGATCCACTTGCCATGGATCCATTAATGAAAAATGGAAAAGATTAGGTAAATGCATGCTTCAAAAACAAAAGATAACAGTGATAAAAAACACATTATGTGACATTCTTGGAGCAATTTCTGTTTGAGATACATCAACATGTGCAAGTTCAGAATAAATTGTTCTTCTGATTATCTTGTCAGATCAGTACATTTCAAATAAATTGACCTGGGAAAACAGAAAAAAAATTAAACAAGAGCAAAAGAAATTTAAAAATCTGCAATTTTATCATATTCCCGCAGGATGATATTTATAAAGACAATAAAGTATTCACTCCTTGAAGTCACATATTGTCAGAGTATCAACATAGTTATTGGAGAAAAGTTTGCATTGGTGCTCCCCAGAGGTCATTGAAGAGAGACTTTGCTTTTTTTTTAATATATATATATGTACGTACAATAATATGCAAGGCATCTTTTTTAAAGTCTTCACAAGACTTGTAACGAACAATGTCATAGCTAGTTGTAGACTAAACATAGAGCACAGGGCATGGAACAGTACACGATGCTAAGACCAAAACGTATCTGATTCCATATAATCCACATCCTTCCACTCCGTGCATATCCGTGTGCTTAGACAAACGTCTCGTTAATTCCACCATCGTATCTGCTTCCACCACCACCCACAGCAACGCGTTCCAGGCTCTCACCACAACTTGGTGTAACATGTTTTCCCGTGCAATTAATCCCTCTCATCTTAAAGTTATGCCCTCTCGTGTTAAATACTGTAAACCCTCGTTATAATGGTGGGGGGAGAGGGGAATGGTGTCCATTATTGCCGATTGTCCGTTATAGGCGAGTAAAGTATTACCGTCGTATGTAGTTGAAACAAAGAACAACAGATGATGGTTAGTACACAAAAGAGATTCAAAGTGCTGTAGCTACTCAGCGGGTCAGGCGGAATTGCTGGAGAACATGGAAAGGTGACGTCGGGACCCTTCTTCAGTCTGCTGCGTTACCCCAGCACTTTGTGTAGTTTCACCTTAAAACTCGGCGCCGGCCTAATTGGTTGGTCTGCACCAACGAGCCCTTCTTCACTGGTTCACGCTGCTGTATTTGCGGCTCACGTCGTAGCCCTGGGAACACTGCCTTCTCCGGGATGCTGCCAACGACAGGACGCACTCGGTCACCATGGGGTTCCCTCCACTCTCACCTGCTGCCGTTGTCAAGTATGTTGGTGACTCCGGGGGGAGAAGGAGGAGGGGATGGCGCCCCCACATCCTTCCTGCAATGAGGTGGCCAGAACTGCATGCAACACTCCAAGGGCGGCATGGTAGCACTGGCAGTAGAGTTGCTGCTTTACAGCACTTGCAGCGCCATAGACCTCGAATCGATCCTGGCTACGGGTGTACAAAGTTTGCACGTTGTCCCCGTGACCTGCGTGGGTTTTCTCCAAGATCTTCGGTTTCCTCCCATACTCCAAAGATGCACAGGTTTGTAGGTTAATTGGCTCAGTATGAATGTCAAATTGTCCCTAGCATGTGTAAGGTATTGTCATTGTGTGGGGATCGCAGGTCGGTGCAGACTCGGGGGCTGAAGGGCCTGTTTCCGCGCTCTATCTCTGAACGAATTTAAACTCCATATGTGGCCTAACTTAAGTTCTATAAAGCTGACGTCAGAGCAGAGACTCGTGAAATAGGTTTTGTTGGAGCAGATAAACGTTAGAAGCTGAATAGATTTATTTTTTGCTGAAGGAATATGGAGAGGCCTTGTGAGAAAAAAGATAACCATTTTAATTTGGGTGAAGGACCGAAGAGCCTTGGTCATTCAAAAGGCTTTGAATGTTGCAGGATAAACTCAGATGCTGGAACATTGAGTTTATCCTTGGTGCAGAATAAATCTAGGAATAAATAGAGGAGAAAAATTACGAATGGACAAATGTTACAATTAAACTTAAAAAAAATACCGATCAGGCATGAGATGAGCAATTGAGGTGATTGCATGACGATGGCAAGGATTACAAGGACTCGGACAAGATATCTCAGAATTTACTGGTGACAGAGATGTACGCCTCCTGTTAGATGAGAAGAGTCACAAGTGCATGTGTGTATACATATATATACACACATATACATTATAAATACACATAATAGATAACAGGTGCAGGGGTAGGCCATTCGGAGACAGCACCACCATTCAATGTGATCATGGCTAATCATTCCCAATCAGTACCCTGTTCGTGCCTTCTCCCCATATCCCCTGACTCCGCTATCCTTAAGAGCCCTATCTAGCTCTCTCTTAAAAGTATCCAGAGAACCGGCCTCCACCGCCCTCTGAGGCAGAGAATTTCACAGACTCACAACTCTCTGTGAGAAAAAGTGTTTCCTTGTCTGCATTCTAAATGGCTTACCCCTTATTCTTAAACTGTGGCCCCGGTTCTGGACTCCCCTAAAATCAGGGGATGTATATATATATATATATATTACTAGACTAAGTGGGACACATTGGGTCCCATGTTCACACGGGAGGGCTGGTCCCCCAACACAATATTCCACCTCTCTACCAGTTCAAATATTGGTGGCCAGTGTGGGGGGGGGGGGGCGAGACTTTCTGGAGTGCTAGTATGGGTGTTGTGGGCCAAAGGGACTGGTTTCCAGAGGGCTGGTATGGACATTGTGGGCCGAATGGATTCATAGGCTGGCAACTCAGTCACTCAGGGCTGGTGGGCTGGCAACTAAGTCACTCAGGGCTGGCAGCTCAGTCACTCAGGGCTGGTGGGCTGGCAGATCAGTCACTCAGGGCTGGTGGGCGGGCAGCTCAGTCACTCAGGGCTGGTGGGCTGGCAGATCAGTCACTCAGGGCTGGTGGGCGGGCAGCTCAGTCACTCAGGGCTGGTGCGCTGGCACATCAGTCATTCAGGGCTGGTGGGCTAACAGTTAACTCACAGCTGTTTAAGAAGGAACTGCAGATGCTGGAAAATCGAAGGTAGACAAAAGTGCTGGAGAAACTCAGCGGGTGCAGCAGCATCTATGGAGCGAAGGAAATAGGCGACGTTTCGGGCCGAAACCCTTCTTCAGGTCTACCAGGACAGTCAGGTTTGTGGATTTTGGGGAGAAGGTAAAATCGGGCCGTGTGGGGCTGGGGAACGATGAGGTTGGAGGCTCGGGGGGGGCAGGGACCGAAGTGGATGAAGTCAGTGACGGTGCTAGAGATAGTGGCCTGGTGCTCGTCTGTGGGGTTATGGTCCAGGGGGTAAGTAGGAGGAGCTATCCGAGAGTTGGCTCGTGGCCTCAGCTTTGTAGAGATCGACGTGCCAGTTTACCACGGCACCTCCCTTGTCGGCGGGTTTGATAGTCTGAAGAGAGGTTTCGGCCCGAAACGTTGCCTATTTCCTTCGCTCCATAGATGCTGCTGCACCCGCTGAGTTTCTCCAGCACTTTTGTCTACCGTTAACTCACGGCTATTCCTTGAAATTCCATTTCAAGTAGAGTGCAGGCCACCAAATTCAATTTCATAGCATTTCAAGCAGAATGCAGACCACCAAACTCAATTTCACAGCATTTCAGGCAGAGTGCAGGCCACCAAACTCAATTTCACAGCATTTCAGGTAGAGTGCAATCCACCAAACTCAATTTCACAGCATTTCAGGCAGAGTGCAGGCCACCAAACTCAATTTCATAGCATTTCAGGTGAAGTGCTGGCCAACAAACTCAATTTCATAGCATTTCAGGCAGAGTGCAGGCCACCAAACTCAATTTCATAGCATTTCAGGTGAAGTGCTGGCCAACAAACTCAATTTCATAGCATTTCAGGCAGAGTGCGGGCCACCAAACTCAATTTCACAGCATATCAACCAACAGGGGGCGCTGACCTGTGCGCGGCTGCCCAGCCTGCAGCTGTCTGTCTTTTCATCTTTTTTTTATTTTTAGTTAGTTAAAGTGTTTTTGTTTCTGGAGTTCTAGACTTTTTTATGTGGGGGGTGGGGGGGGGGGGGGAAGGGGGAAACTACCTTTCAGGGTCCCTACCTGGTCAGAGAGGCAGCTTTTCTCCGGGCTGCAGCTTCGACCCGTCCTCGCGGCCTACCAGCGGGCCTGGAGCGGCGTTTCCTGTCGGGCACTGCCCAGAACCACGGCTTCGGCAGCGGCACAGCGCTGGAGCGCTATCGTGGAGCGGGCGATGCCTTGCCTGGGTCGCCGCGCTGGAGCTCCGGTGAGCTGAAGACCGCCGAGTAAACCATCGCGGAGCTGCGGGTTTGAGGAGCGGCCAGCTGCGGGCGGCGGCGCCGAACTGTACATCGGGAGCCTGGGATCTCTAGATGAGATCGCCAGTAGTGGAGCTCCAACCGGCGCGGCCTTGTTGGCTTCGGAAGCCGCGGCCTCCAGTACGGAAGCGGCCGTTCCAGGTGTCCCAAGCCGCTGCGAGGATTCTCCCGACGCCGGAGCAACATCACCCGGCGAGAACGGCAGGAACATCGGGCCTCCGTAGAGGCAACTGTGGAGGCCTCAATGGGCCCGACTATGGGTGAACTGGGGTTGGGGACTGGACTTTGTGCCTTCCCTCATGGTGGGAGCCATTGTGGGGGGATGTTCTTTATGTTTAAACCTCTTATTAATGTTATGTCTGTATTCTTTCTTTATGTGCTGCACTGGCAAGAAGCATTTCACTACACCTAGGTGTATGTGACTAATAAATAACCTTTGAACCTTTTTGAACCTTTTTTTTCAGGCAGAGTGCAGGCCACCAAATTCATTTTCACAGCATTTCAGGCAGCGTGCAGGCCACCAAATTCGATTTCACAGCATTTCAGGCAGAGTGCAGGCCACCAAACACAAATTCACTGCATTTCAGGCAGAGTGCAGGCCACCAAACTCCATTTCACAGCATTTCAGGCAGAGTGCTGGCCAACAAACCAACCACCACCAAATATTTGCTGTGCTTTAGTTCAATCCAACCACATTTTCATTTTCAAACCACATTAAGGGCACTCACGGTCAGTAAAACCACACTCACAGTTTAGTAGACATGTGTTCAGTGTTATTCACAGCTCAGACTGAGATACGTGACCCTCTCACTTCCCCCATCTTGCAGAGACTGACTGAGGCACTCGACACTTCCGGATTTTATAGGCCCTCCGGAAGGAGCGTGGCCTTCAGGGCAGAGAATCTCACAATTTTTTAAACACTAATAACTCTTTTATTTTTCATCGATGGGAAAAGTCCTCTTTTCCTGCGCAGCGGTGGGGGATTCTGAGTAAGATGGCCAAAAATCACAGCCGTAAGTGGCAGCCTTTTTTCTAAAATCAATATACAGAACAACAGGAAGTGGTCAAGATCAGACTTTTAGTAATATAGATGTCACACAGGGAAGTCATACATGATTACGACAGTTAATGCAAAAGAGAAAGGAGACTGAGTGCAGAGTATAATGCTACAGCTACTTAGAAACCACAGGTAAAAAAACGTGTAAGTACCGATTCAAGGTCACGGGGAGAACGTACAAATTCTGTACAGACAGCACCAGTAGTCAAGATCGAACCCGGGTCTCTGGTGTTGTAAGGCAGCAACTCTGCGGCACCGTGCTGCCCTGTTATTGAGTCAGGTGGCACTTACGTTCAAACTTTTATATCATCTCTCTGACGGGAGCAGAAGATGAAAGAATAACTCGGGTGTTGAATCTCGGCTGCTTTCCCGAGGCATTGTGAAGTGTAGATGATCACGGGGTGGTGATGGATGAGGGTGGGGGAAGCAGTTTTACTTGATGATCGGCGTCTATGGCTCTCTGCGATTTATTGCAGTCTTGGGCCAAGTAGTTGCCAAACCAAGTTGTGATGCCTCCCAATAGGATGCTTTCTTACAGACAAAATCAATTAGGAGATTCAGGATATAATTAATCATAAGCACAAGATGTTCTTGGATCAAAAATTCCACGAGGGTTCAAGAGAAATTACAAGGTAGAAAGACAAATGAAGGTTGAAGTCCAACAAAAGACATGAACATCATTACAAGTGGTGATGGAATGAAGACAGAACTTGATGAATAGGACATTTCTGGACTGTTTAAAACCCCTGTCCCACAGTACGAGTTCATCCCAAGAGTTCTCCCAAGTTTGCCCTGATTTGAACTCGGAGATTTACGGTAATGGCCACTCGTCGGTACTCGGGGCTCTCGTGGACATATTTCATCATGTTGAAAAATCTTCACGAGTCTTCCGTGCTTACCTGCCATTAGCGAGTCTTCCCGAGTACCTTCCGTTAACGTTACGAGGCGCCAAGAGATGTCCCCGAGCTCCAACGTACCCGCTACGTTCATTCTCCGTGCTTCCCATTAGTTTGATTTTTTTTAATTCCGGGAGAGCTCTTGGAATAAACTCGCACCATGGGACAGGGCTATTAGGCTGTTGAAGCTGTTCAGAGAAGCCAAGAAGGAGAGATTCTAGGAGCAGAATTAGGCCATTTGGCCCATCAATTATACTCCTCCATTCAATCATGGCTGAGCTATCTTTCCCTCTCAACCCCATTCTCCTGCCTTCCACCCATCTCCTCTAATACCCGTACCAATCAAGTATCTGTTAATCTCCGTCTTGAAGATATCCATTGACTTGACCTCTACAAGGTGCAGTTAGAAAAAGCACCTTGACCACCTCTGAAACTCAGAGCATATGAGAAAGATGCTTCATCCTGTGAATCTCTGGCGCACAGCTACTTAAAATGGACAGACAATGCTTAGGTAATGCAATAGGTCAGGCAGCATCTCTAAGGAAATGAATCTGTGACATTTCAGGTCAGAATCCTTCTTTAGTCTAAAGAAGGGTCCCAATCCAAGATCTCAACGATCCTTTTTCTCCAGAGATGTTGCCTAACCCACTGAGTTACTCCAGTATTTTGTGTCTTATGTTGGTATAAAACAGCATCTGCAGTTTCTTTTTTATAATATTTTGTCTGCTTCAAATGGGGACTGAACATCAGGGAAGGCACTGAGCTCCGCGTGTCTCGATGGCAACTCATCTGCACTAACTGCCACAACTGCTGCAGATTGCGCGAATTCTTCATGAAAAAATAAAATGCAGGAAACTGTCAACACATCAGGCAGCAAATGTGGAGCGAGAAACCGAGTGCATGTTTCAAATTGAACGGCCTTCATCCCAAACCAGAATGAGAAGTGTCCAACAACTCTCACCAACTTCCTCAGATGCGCCATAGAAAGCATTCTATCAGGATGCATTACATCACGTTTTCAAGACCACCAGAAATTGCAGAGAATTGTGGACACATCCCAGGCTATCAAATAAGCCAACTTCGCTTCCATTGACTCCATCTATACTTCACGATGTCTCGGCAAGGCCACCAACATAATCAAGGATGAGTCTCACCCCAGTCACTCCCTCTTCTCCCCTCTCCCATCAGGCAAGAAGTACAAAAGTGTGAAAATGCACACCTCCAGATTCAGGGAGAGTTTCTACTCAATTATTATCAGGCAACTGAACCATCCTACCAACAACTAGAGAGCTGTCCTGAGCTACCTCATTGAAGATCCTCGGACTATCTTTAATCGGACTTCACTGGACTTTATCGTGCACTAAACATTATTCTCTTTATCATGTTTCTGTACGCTGGGGATGGCTCGATTATAATTATATATAGTCATTCCGCTGACTGGTTAGCATGCAACAAAAGTTTTTCACTGTATCTCAGTGCACATGACAATACACTGAAACTAAACTAAACTAAACTGAGAGAAAACAAGTTAACTTTAAGCTGTAAGGAGGATGAGGGGGGGATGAATAGGATAAGGTTATCATGTGATCAAAGGTTTGCGTATTATTTTCTTGAGTATGGATCCAACATAGGACACATCGTTTGATGGCACTGGGCCTGTACTTGGTAGTGTTTAGAAGGATGAGGGGACACCTCATTGAAACGTATCGAATAGTGAAAGGCTTGGATAGAGTGGATGTGGAGAGGATGTTTCCACCAGTGGGGGAGTTTAGGACAGGGGTTCCCAACCTTTTTCATCACGTTTACCCCTGGCAACTTTAGTACCACGTAAAAGGCCATTCTCACGTTACGAGCTGACGCAAGAGGTAACCCGAGTGAAGGGGTCGTGGTTGAGCACGATATAACAAGTGAAAGATCAAGAGGTTAACCGAGTTCCCACGGGTAGACGGCAGTTTCCCGTTTACTTGTCATTTCTGCGATGTTCCAAGTTCGTCTCCCGAGTTACTCTTGAGCCAATCCTGAATTAAGTTTTGTTTTAATAAGCAACAGTGTTATGTTTTAATAAGTAACAGTGTTAAAGAAGACCTCTCCATCCTGCGGCTTTGTTTTAAAGATATAATTCAGAGCGGCCGCATCTATTGATGTGACCTACAAAGGGAAAATGCGTACCATCCAGTGCCAGAGCAGTTATACTTATGATTTGTTTGAAACACATAGGTTTGATATGTTTTAATTGAATTTACTGCCATGTCTACACACTGCGGGGAGACGGAAGATTAAATCTTAGAATGCGGACGGATGTGCACATCAGATTGTTGTGAGACGGTGCTCAAGGTTCGCCTCCTGAGTTGCTTTGGTGCCCAGGCGTGAGTTGAGATGGAGAGAGGTTGGGGGGGGGGGGGGGGCGTCATTAATCTGTCTGGGGTGACATGGCTCTTGGGTTAGGCTGGGATCATTCTCTGCGGGGTGATCTTAGTGCGGGAGACAAGTGTAGGAGAGGTGTACTGACTGTGTGGGCAGAACTTTGGAAGTGATTGCCCACCATTCTCAAAAGCCGCTGTGTCTCCCTGTCCCTGGGATAGCAGGGGGCGATCAAACAGCACAATACCCCCCTCCCCCTCCAACTCCAGAGGAATCCGCTCCCCGATGGGCCGCTACGGCGACAAGTGGCAGTTCGCCCACAGCCCGAGCTGCGCCCCCTCATCCGCCACCCCAAGAACAAGACGTACCTTGCACACCATCAGCTTCTGCCCCTACGGAGAGCGTGTTCCTCTGGAGTTGGAGCGGGGCTGGGCTGGAGTTGCTGCTGGCTGTGGGTCTCTGGGATCTCCGTGCTTGCAGTGGGCCTGGGGGTCGGTGTCCCGTTGGTCCTGACGTCTCCGGCCACCCCCCTGGACAGGAGCTGAGACTGGGAACTGTACCGCCCTTGCCCCCTCCCTCTGCAACTGCAAACAACCACACTCTCCTGCTCACCTGCAAGGGCGGTACAGTTCCCAGTCTCAGCTCCTGTACAGGGGGGTGGCCGGAGACGTCAGGACCAACAGGAACCCGCTCCCCGATGGGCCGCTACGGCGACAAGTGGCAGTTCGCCCACAGCCCGAGCTGCGTCCCCTCATCCGCAACCCGGGTTCCTCTGGAGTTGGAGCGGGGCTGGGCTGGAGTTGCTGTTGGCTGTGGGTCTCTGGGTTCTCCGTGCTTGCAGTGGGCCTGGTGGGCCTGGTGGGCCTGGGGGTCGATGTCCCATTGGTCCTGACGTCTCCGGTGACTGGCACGGACCTGCTGGCATCGCCGACGTGAAGACAGTGCAATGCCCCCGCGCCGGTACAATGGGCGGGGAGCTGGAGAGGGGAGGGAAGGGGTCACACACATGGCCGGGAAGCAGAGGGGTGTAGGTGGGGGTGGTGACAGATGGGGCCAACAATGAGTGGAGAAAGACAGAAACACCGACGTGCAAAGGAGACCTACAACAGTGCATGATCTCTCTCGCGTTATGGCAGGTGACTGTCGCTGGGAAACTGAAGGGAGTGACAATCTGCTGCTGCCTGCCCGCTGAGTTAAAGAGTTCCCACGGTAGACTCACGATACACTAAGGTAAACGCACGGGCCACTATGTTCTTAAATCGAGTTAAAATGTTTCAATTATTAACCACAAGAGTAAAATTGACTTGTGGAAAATTTCAAACATGTTTGATTTTTTGCAAGAGTAGACAAGTTACACGAGAACCTGCCATTAGCGCCACGATGCACTACGTTGCGTCCACGAATGTCATACGTTAATCGTACGTTATTACCACGAGGTTTAACTCGGGTTACCTCTTGTGTCAGCTCGTAACGTGAGAATGGCCTAACAATGTTATTTCACTTCTTTATGATCAACTAATGATGAACAGATACCGGTATACCAGAACCAAACACAGTCAGTCAATGAGAAAAAATATGTACAAATCCATAATCAACAAATTTACCCCCAGGGTAGGCAAATTGTACCCCTGGGAGCCCTTGGTCTAGGACTAGAGGTTATAGCCTCAGAATTAAAGGACGTTCCTTTAGGAAGGAGATGAGGAAGAATGTATTTAGTCAGAGGGTGGTGAATCTGTGGAATTCTTTGCAGAGAAGTCTGTAGAGGCCAAGTCAATGGATATTTTTAAGGCAGAGATAGATAGATTCTTGATTATTACGGGTGTCAGGGGTAATGGGGAGAAAACAGGAGAATGGGGTTCAGAGGAAGAGATAGATCAGCCATGAATGAATGGCAGAGTAGACTTGATGGGCCGAATGGCCTAATTATGCTCCTATCACGTATGACCTTATGACTTTATGATCAACAACTGAAAGATCTGGAGTGAGAGCAAGTCATCCTCAGTACTGAAGGAATGTCTAAAAAAACACTAACAGTGACTTGCAGAATAAACTCTTTCACTGGTTGGAAAGCTAACAGACTATTGAACCAAATACACAAAGCCCAAAATAATCCTTTTATTGGAAAACTATGGACACCAAGCTGTCCGATCAAAGATCCTGTCCCATTCTCAAGCAAGAATGTCAGTCAGTGAATTGCCAATAGGTCTTCAGGGACCAAGAAGTCCTGTCTACATTTGAGATGGAAGGCACTGAAAATACAGTTTGGTTTCAGCCTTAGAGAATATTGCACTAATCTCCCCCTGGCAGTTTATTTATCTCAGAGTTTGATTCACCCAGTGTATGATAGCCTATGATAGCTGTCGTCTATTCATTGTTCCAGTAAATTCCAGTTTTAGTTTCAGTTTTTGTTTTAGTGTTACAGCACAGAACCAGGCCCTTCGCCCCACCATATCTGCGCCGACTAGTGATCCCCGTACATTAAGGGCGGCTCCGTGGCGCAGCGGTAGAGTTTCTGCCTTACAGCACTTACAGCGCCAGAGACCCGGGTTCGATCCTGACTCTGGGTGCTTGTCTGTATGGAGTTTGTTCGTTCTCCCCTTGACCTGAGATCTTCGGTTTCCTCCCACACTCCAAAGACGTACAGGTTTTTAGGTTAATTGGCTTGGTATAAGTGTAAATTGTCCTTTGTATACGTGTTGGGTAGTGTAAATGTGCGGGGATCGCTGGGCGGCGCAGACTCGGTGGCCGAAGGGCCTGTTTCCGCGCTGTATCTCTAAACTTATACTAAACTTATAAACTAGCACTATCCTACGCACAAGGGACAAATTGCAATTTTTACCGAAGCCAATTAAACTACCAACCTGCATGTCTTTCGAGTGTGGGGGACAGCACCCGTGGTCAGAATCGATCCCGGGTCTCTGGCGCTATGAGGAAGAAACTCTACCACTGTGCCCTTGTGCCGCCCTTTAAGAAGGAAACTCCTGCATACCTTCAGGCTTCAGGCATTTGCTCTGCCACGGTGCTGGTCTGTCAGCACGATAACACGACGGTGACAAATGGGTACATTTTGCAACATTTCCAGATGATTTGACGATCATGCTTCAGGGCCACCATCAGCATCAATCTGACAGAGCTTTATCCTGAGGGTTTCACCCATCCCAATACGGAACCTATGACCATGAACAATCTAGACAGACACAAAATGCTGGAGTAACTCAGCAGGTCAGGCAACATCAGAAGAAGGGTCTCGACCCCAAACGTCACCTATTCTTTTAATCCAGAGATGAGTTACTCCAGAATTCAGTGTCTCTTTGGTGTAAACCAGCATCTGCAGTTCTTTCCTACACACCATGCACAATGTGTTGGTCGATGGTACACTCAAGGAGTCATAGAGCACAGACACATGCCCTTTCACCCATCATGTCCGCATCGGCCTTTCTGCCCAGCTACACGAATCTCACCTGTCTGCATTAGGACTACATCCCTCTATACCTTACCTATTTAAGTGTCTATCTAAACGCTTGTAAAACATAATAATTATATCTGATCCTAATGTCTCCTCTGATAGTTCATTCTAGATATCAGTTTCGTTTTAGATCATAATCATACTTTACTTTATTAGCTACGTATGTTTTGCAACATACGAGGGATTTGATTTGCCATACAGTCATACCATTAAAAAGCAACAAAACACACAAAATACATTTTAACATGAACATCCACCACAGTGACTCCTCCACATTCCTAACTGTGATGGATGGCGAAAAAAGTTCAATCTCTTCCCTTCTTTGTTCTCCCGTGGTCGGGGCCCCATGCCTTCCGTTGATGGGATGTTCTTGGCTCCCGTACCCGGCGGTCGGGCCCTCCGCGTCGAGGCGATCAAGCTCCGCATCGGGGGGGGAGAGTCACCCCGATCCCGGGTCAGGGCTGCTCGAACCTTCTGCGTCGTTTGGAGCTTCCCGGCATCGGTCTCTACCCAAGACTGCGAGCTCCTCGATGGTGAAATCCGCAGGGCGCGGTTGCAATGTAGATCCCAGGGACGGGATCGACTCCGATGGTAAGTCCACACCGCGCGGTGGAACTCAAAGCCAGACTCGAGCAAGGCCGCCGGCTCAATGATGTTAGGCCGCAGAGCGACCGGGGATACGATCCGGAAAACAATTTAAACCAACATCTGCAGTTCTTTCCTACACATATTCAGTTTAGTTTAGGGTACACAAAATTGCTGGGGAAACTCAGCGGGTGCAGCAGCATCTATGGAGCGAAGGAAATAGGCGACGTTTCGGGCCGAAACCCTTCTTCAGACTGATTCAGTTTAGTTTAGTTTAGTTTAGTTGATTGTCACTGTACCTCAGTACAATTACAAGTTTTTGTTGCGTGCTATCCAGTCAGCAGACAGACAATACACAATTACAATTGAGCGATTTACAGTGTATAGATACATGATAAGGGAATAATGTTTAGTGCAATGTAAAGCCAGAATAGTCAGGTCGAGGTGAGTCCAAGGATCACCAAAGAGGTAGATAGTAATTCAGTATTGCTTTTTGGTTGAGGTAGGATGGTTCAGTTGCCTGATAATAGCTGGGAACAAACTGTCTCTGAATCTGGTGTGTGTTTTCACACTTCTATTCGTTTTGCCTGATGGGAGATGGGAGAAGAGGGAGTGGCAAGGGTGCGACTCGTTCTTGATTGTGCTGCTGGCCTTGCTGAGATAGCGTGAAGTATAAATGGAGTCAATGGAAGGGAGGTTGGTTTTAACTTTCCTCTCTCTCATAGAACCAATGCTCTCTGTAGCAATGTTACAAAATTTTGAGATTTTAAAAATCAAGTCTGTAATTTATCCCATCAGATAAAGCATAAAAATAAGTTTAATTTGACACCTAATTCACTTTCATATCTCAAGTATTTAAAAAGTTATGGCCATTTTCATACTCGGAAATGAGCATCTTGTTCCCTATTGATTTTCTATGGACATAACAAAAAAGTTGTGATCGTGAACAGTCAAAAGCCCATAACTTTCTTAAAAATTAAGAGAACTGAATGAAATTTTCAGTTATCATAGATTGAAGCATTCTGAAACAAATATAAAATAATCTTACTTGGATGACCTGAAATTAAAGCATATAATTAGTTAGTTACCTAATTGTAGCTAATTTCAGACTTCAATTACTAGATCTAAACATCTATCCATTTCTTAATAAATGATTAACATTTTTAAATAGCCTAAATGTCCAAATAATATTCACAAATAATTCACAATAAAACATGATTTTTAAATCTCATTTACATTAATTTATAGGCCAAATGGAAGGAATTCAGTGTTCAATTGCTGTAAATAAATGCCCATTTAAATCAGCTTTCCAGTGGGTCCCTGTGGAACGCGCTGGTTTAGAACGTTCACATTGCGGTAGATTTGTGCCCTCAAATGCCCAGAAAAATACTGCGCGATATAATGGGGCCAAAATGAGCTACTCGCAATAGTAAACTTTGTATAACGGGATCTTTAGAAGCCCTTTTTAATGTAAAAATATACAACCTTCCTTCAGTTGTCTGCTTTATGAGACCCTGCGGTTGCTGTCGGTCGCGGGTTTAGAGATTGATTTTTAAACTACTATAACGATTATTCAAGGCCTTTAAACCTAATAATAGCTTTTGCGACGGGGTCTTCCAGCGATTTTTCGTTAATAATTAACTAGGCTGAACATCTTCGATTTGAACAGCCTAGAGAAAATCGCGTTTTAAACCCGCCCCCTCTAAACGGCGCCAAAATCGCGCACACCCGTAGCGGCAGATTTTCAAAGACGCTTCAGGTAGGCTTTGCAACATACCTACTCTCTGGTTCATGATTCCCCTTCTCTGGGTAAAAGGATTTGTACAATGGCACTGTCAATTCCTCTCACAACTTTATAAACCTCTGTAAGATCACCCCTCATCCTCCAGTTCTCCATGATGTTGTACGTTTTGAGAAGGCTCCACTCCATCAACGCCTGCAGTAACTAGCCAGTTCCATCTTCTTTGCTGCCGTGTGCTGGGGCAGCAGGGTGAAGGCCGTGGATGTCAACAGGATTAACAAGCTCATCAGGAAGGCTGGTTCCAGACTGGGGCAGAGTTGGATTCATGGGAGGTGGTCTTGGAGGGGAGCATCCTGGACAATACAGCTCACCCCCTCCATGACACACTGGTCAACCTGAGGAGCAACTTCAGCAACAGGTCGGAGTTGCAGTACAGAATGCCACAGGAGATCCTTCTTCCCTGTGGCTATCAAACTGTACAACTCCTTCCCCTTCAACCGTGGGGTAGACTGAATCCCCTCCACCTCCACCCCCCACTGCCCCCAATCTTTGCACATCCCCAATCCTTTCCACTCATCATTTTAATATAACGTTTCATGTATCTTGCGTTTTATGTCTGTTGGCATTATTCTTGTGAAATCTTCTCTGCACCTTTTCCAGCTTTCCTATAACAGGGTGACGAAAACTGATCACAATATGGCCTCAACAATGTGAGTCACAAACACTTAGGCGCAAACGCAACCAGGGGGTGAAAATAAATGTAAGACAGAGGCACAAGTAACTACAGATGCTGGAAAAAAAGTGGGGAGTGGAGAAGGTAACAAATTGGAAGACGTGTTCAGGTAAAAGGGTGGAGAAGTTGGAAGGACTAAAGGTCATTAAGCTGGAACAGTACAGAGAAGATTTACGAGAATGTTGCCAGACTTCAAGGGCCGAAGCTATAGGGCAAACTAAGACTTGATTCCTTGGAATAGAAACATAGAAAACCAGAAGATAGGTGCAGGAGTAGACCATTCGTCCCTTAGAGCCAGCACTGCAATTCAATATGATCAAGTTCAAGTTCAAGTGAGTTTATTGTCATGTGTCCCTGATAGGACAATGAAATTCTTGCTTTGCTTCAGCATAACAGAACATAGTAGGCATTGACTACAAAACACATGAATAAATAAACTGATAAAGTGCAAATAACAGATAATGGGTTATTAATGTTCAGAGTTTTGTCCGACTCTGATGATCACGACTGATCATCCAAAATCAGTACCCCGTTCTTGATTTTTCCCAATATCCCTTGATTCCGTTAGCCCTAAGAGCTAAATCTAACTCTCTCTTGAAAACTGAAATGTTCTGAAACTGAAACATCTTGAAATGTAGGAGGCTGAGGGGTTTTCGTGTAGAGGTGTATAACATCATCAGGGGAATTGTTAAGGTGAATGCATAGAGTCTTTAACCAAGGTCAGGGGATGCAAGAACCCGAGGACAGAGGTTTATGGTGAGAGGAAAAGATTTAATAGGAACCCGAGGAACAACCTTTTCACTCAGAACATGGTTTGTATATGAATGAGGTGCCAGAGGAGGCAGTTGAGGCAAGTACAATAACAACGTCTAAAAGACACTTGGGCAGGTGCATATGTAAGATAGGTTTAGAGTGATATGGACCAAACATGGGCAAATGGGACTAGCTTAGCTGGAGCATTTTGGTCGGCATGGATTCGATGGGCCAAAGGGCCTACTTCCATGTTGTATTACTCTATGACTTACAAGACAATCATTTAATTTGCTGCAATTCAATATGGCTTGCCTTTGTGTGAGGTTGATGGTCTTTAAGAACAACCGTTTTGCAAAATACTTCTTCCCCCTTTGGTTTAATTGGCAAGTTCCTCTTAAATATCAAGCTATTCTGCCAGTTCATTAGGATGACTGCGCTAATGAACAGAACAGATTTAATGTTCATCAGCTCTATAGAGAAGAAAGGCTTGGCATTTATATTGAACTTTTCATAGCTTCAAGTCATTCCAAATGCATGACATCCTATTAATTACTGTTGAAATGCAGTCAAAGTTTCAAAGTAGGAATAATAGTGATGTGTTAATGCACAGCAAGCTCCTAGAAACATCATTCCAATAAAGATCAAATTACCTTAATTTTGTAAATTTGATTAAGGGATGTTAAGTCTAACTTTGCACTCTGTTACAGTTTAGTTTATTGTCAAGTGTACCGAGGTACAGTGAAAAGCTTTTGTTGCATGCTATCCAGTCAGTGGAAAGACAATAGTGATTTGAGCCATTCACAGTGTATAGATACTTGATAAGAGACTTTTTGATGTGTATTGTGGCCTTTATGTTTATGTTTTCATTCAACATAAGGCATCTCTGATAGTATAGGACAAGACTATGGATAGGAATGAACAGCAGATGCTGGTTTACACCAAAGTTATGGGGCTGTCCCACTGTACGAGCTAATTCAAGAGCTCTCCCCAGTTTAAAAAAAAAATCAAACTCGTGGAAGCACGTAGAATGTACATAGCGGGTACGTCGAAGCTCGGAGCGTCTCTTATCGGCTCGTAACGCTAACGGCAGGTACTTGGGAAACGCGGTAAGCTCGGGAAGACTCGAAGATTTTTCAACATGTTGAAAAATGTCCACGAGAGTCCCGAGTACCTACAGGTATGAATCAGAGGAAACTCGGGAGAACTCTTGAATTAGCTCGTACAGTGGGACAGCCCCATTACTCCGTCATTTTATGTCTATCAGTAAGAGTTGGACTTGGCGTCATCTTGTGGGGTGAAGGGCCTGACAATGTGGGGCAAAGGACCTGTTCCTGTGCTGTATTGTGAAATGCTGTGAAATATTTGGTAGATTTTTTACGTAGAGATTTCATGAACTTCAATTCATAATCTGCTGTTGTTAAAAACTTTTACCATGATCCCAGTCTGATATTGCAGGTATAAATAATATTTTTTTTAAATGCTGATAGCATTCAGCAGTTCAGGCAGCAGCTACATTTAAAAGACATTTGGACAGGTATATGGATAGGAAAGGTTTAGAGGGATATGGGCCAATACGCAATTAGGTGTTGGAACCAGCAACACAACTCCAAATCGGGTTAGTGGGTGATTATGGAGTGAAATCCGCAGCATCAGAAAATCAGGTAGAGGTTGTTGGTTTGGGAGGTGCTGTCGGATTAGTTTTCTTTTAGAGATACAGCGCAGAAACAGGCCCTTTGGCACACCAGGACTGTGCCGACCAGCAATCCCCGCATATTAACAGTATCCTACACCCACTAGGGACAAGTTTTACATTTACCAAGCTAATGTTACATTTGAAGCGAAGATCTCAGAGAAAACCCACGCAGGTCACGTGGAGAACATACAAACTCTGTACAGACAGCACCCGCAATCGCGATCGAACCCGGGTCTCCAGCGCTGCATTCGCTGTAAGGCAGCAACTCTACCGCTGCACCACCATAGCTTGGGTGAGTAACTGTGCATCGCAGCCATTGCACACCAGTAATGGAAGAGATGTACGTCACAGATCCTTTATCCCTGTGGCTATCAAACTGTACAACTCCTCCCCCTTCTGTCGTGGGGTAGACTGACACACCTCCCTTCCCCCCACCCCCCCCCCCCCGTCCAAATATCCTTTAAATATTGTTATTGTACCTGCCTCAACTATCTCCTCTGGCAGCTCCCTCTGTGTGGAAAAAATGCCCCTCAGGTCCCTATTAAATCTTTCCCCCTCTAACCTTAAACCTATGTCCTCTAGTTCTTGATTCCCCTAGGCTGGGTAAGAGACCTACCAATGTGCATCCCCCTATCTATTCTCCTCATGATCTTATACGCTTCTATAAGATTATCCCTCAGCCTCCTGGAATAAAGTTTCTAGCCTGTCCAATCTCCCCCTGTAGCTCAGACCCTGAAATCCTGGCAACATCCACATAATCTTCTCTGCACACTGCCAACAATGGCACAAGATTTACACGGCTGTTGCTTGATGGTGATGCAGTTCTTGAGTGTAGTTGGACTTGCGCTCATCCAGGTAAGTTGATAATATTTCTGAACACTTGGGTCCTGTGAAAAAGTCTTGGGGTACCAGGAAGCAAGTCACTCAATACAAGGCACCCAGTTTCTGACATGCACTGGTAGTCACGCCATTTATGTAGCTGGTCCAGTTGAGTAACTGCTCAATGGTGCCCCCTGTAGGATATGTTCAGTGGTGGAAGACCTGATGATGACAATGTCATTGAACATCAAGGATAAGCATTTAGAATCTTTCTCCCTGCTGATTATCAATGCCTGTTTTATTTCCTGTAGAGTTTGGAATTGAACATCAACAGACATTCCTACTTTGACATAAGAGGGAAGTAAAGTCACAAGTTCACAAGTTATAGGCTGATCTCTGCCTCTCCTGCCTTCTCCCCATAAGTCATTAATGAAGCTGGTGGAGGTGGGTGGACAAGAGACACTACACTGAGGAACACCCGCAGGGATGTCCTATGGCTGACACCATCAATTGCCGTGCTTCTCCTTGATGCCCCCTGACTTCAGATCTACCAATGTGCTTTTGATGTTTAAATTTATTTACTATTGTTATGTTTGTATTCTTTTTAATGTGCTGCAATGGCAACTTGAATTTCACTACACCAATTGGTGTATGTGACAATAAATGAACCTTTGAACCTTTGATGCAACACAAGGACTAATGATGCTTTGAGATAAAGGGAAGGCATTCACACCTTACCTCTGGCAATCATCTCAATTGCCCATGTTTGCAGCAAGGTGTATAACAAGTTCTGGAGTCATGTTGTACTGGTGAAATTTCAAACTGCATCTCACTGAAAAGCTTGTTGGTGAGTAAATTAGTGGTTGCACTGTCAATTACCCCTTTCATCACGTTGATGGTGAAGTCATAAAGTCATACAGCATGGAAAACAGGCCCTTCAGCCCAACCTGCCCACACCGACCAACATGTCTTATCCACACTAGCCCCACTTCCCTGCGTTTGGTCCATATCCCTCTAAACCGATCCTATCCATGTACCTGTTAAAATGTTTCTTAGCATTTACAAGAATGATCCCAGGGTTGAGTAGGCTAACCTATGATGAGCGTTTGGTAGAATGGGCCTGTAACTCGCTGGAGTTGAGAAGAATGAGGGGGGACCTCATTGAAACATGTAGAATAGTGAAAGAGTGAATGTGGAGAGAATGTTTACGCTAGTGGGAGAGTCTAGGGCTAGAGGTCATAGTCTCAGAATTAAAGGACGTTCCTTTAAGAAGGAAATTATGAGAAATGTATTTAGTCAGAGGGTGGTGAATCTGTGGAATTCTTTGCCACAGAAGGCTGTGGAGGCCGTCAGTGGATATTTTTAAGACATAGATAGATTCTTGATTAGTACAATTGTCAGAGGTTATAGGGAGAAGGCAGAAGAATGGGGTTAGGAGGGAGAGATAGATCAGCCTTGATTGAATGGCAGAGTAGACTTGATGGGTCGAATGGCCTAATTCTACACCTATCACATATGACTGCTATAGTGCCTGACTCAACTACCTCCTCCAGCAGCTCGTTCCGTATACCCACCACCCTTTGTGTAAAAAAAGTTATCCCTCAGGTTCCTATTAAATCATTCCCCCCTCACCCTAAACCTATGTCCTCTGATTCTCGATTCCCCTACTCCCCTAGGGAAAATACATGGTTTTGTACACCTCTGTGAGATCACCCCTCATCCTCTTGCCCTCCAAGGAACAGAGTCCTAGCCTGCTCAACCTCCCCCTATAGGTCAAGCCATTGAGGCCTGGCAACATCCTCGTGGATCTTCTCTGCTCCCTTTCCAGCTTGACAACACCTTTCCAAAAACATGGTGCCTAAAGCTGAACCCAAAAGTCTCTAAATGTGATCGAGAGTATTCTGATACTTTATCTGATCAGATTATTTGGATATCTCTCGCCCTGCCATGGACAGAGTTTACCAGGTCAGGTTATCCAAGACATTTTATCTGCGATAGCTCATAGGGAAAAACAATTGTCACATTGAAAACCTCTCGACAAAAGCTTAAATCCTGATCTATTTCCCTGCAGCATTTATGAATTTGCAGCCAAGTGAAGAAAGACAGTAGACCATGGATCCTGCATTGAAGATGATTGATTGCGATGTAATGGAAATAAAACTGAAAGAAAAAAAATCTCTTCTGGTCTTGGATCTGCTTATTTTCTACATTCCTGCATTATTATTATCTAGACTACACTTCTTCCCACCCTGCTTCCTGTAAGGACTCCATCCCCTACTGCCAATTCCTCCGTCTACGCCGCATCTGCTCCCAGGATGAGGTGTTCCACACCAGGACATCGGAAATGTCCTCATTCTTCAGGGAACGGGGGTTCCCCTCCCCTACTATAGATGAGGCTCTCACCAGGGTCTCTTCCATACCCCGTAACACTGCTCTCTCTCCCCATCCCCCCAATCGTAACAAGGGCAGAGTCCCCCTAGTCCTCACCTTTCACCCCACTAGCCGTCACATAAAACAAATTGTCCTCCGTCATTTCCGCCACCTCCAACGTGACCCCACCACTCGCCACATCTTCCCACCTCCCCCCCTGTCTGCTTTCCGCAAAGACCGCTCCCTGGTCAATTCTTCCCTTCCCTCCCGCACCACCCCCTACCCGGGCACTTTCCCTTGCAACCGCAAGAGATGCTACACTTGTCGCTTTACCTCCACCCTCGACTCCATTCAAGGACCCAAGCAGTCATTCCAGGTGCGACAGAGGTTCACCTGCATCTCCTCCAACCTCATCTATTGCATCCGCTGCTCTAAAGGTCAGCTGATCTACATTGGTGAGACCAAGCGTAGGCTTGGCAATCGTTTCGCCGAACATCTCAGCTCAGTCCGCATTAAACAACCTGATCTCCCAGTGGCTCAGCACTTCAACTCCCCCTCCCATTCCGAATCTGACCTCTCTGTCCATGGCCAGAGTGAGCACCACCGGAAATTGGAGGAGCAGTACCTCATATTCCGCTTGGGCAGTCTGCACCCTAGCAGCATAAACATTAAATTCTCAAATTTCCGGTAGCCCTTGCCGTCTCCTCCCCTTCTCAGCTCTCCATCAGCCCTCGGGCTCCTCCTCTTCCTTTCTCCTTTCTTCTCCATTTGGGTAATGACGTGCCATTCTGTCATTTGGCCCAGAAGATTTTATTTTCATTGAACAAAAAAAGCATAAATTTAAGAAAATTATAATCATCTAGAGATGATTTTCTGAGTTCTATTGGCAATGAGAGATTGTGCTGTGGTGTAATTCTAAAACACTGTACAGAGTACTCTATTAATCAGTTTAGAAAGCTATTCGTTCAGTTCAAAGATACAGCGTGGAAACAGGGCATTCGGTCCACTAAGTCCACGCTGACAATTGATCTCAAGTTCACAGGGAGCCTAGGTTATCCCACATTCTGCATACACTCCCGACACACTAGGGACAATTTAGAGTGGCCAATTAACCTAAAAAAAAACCACACATCTTTGGAACGTGGGAGCAAGCCGGAACACCCGGAGTAAACCCGCATAGCCGCAGGGAGAACGTGCAAACTCCACGCAAGCAACACACAAGGTCAGGATCGATCGCAGGTCTCTGGCGCTGTGAGGCAGCAGCTCCAGCAGCTGTGCCACCATATAGAATAAATAGAATAGTTTCTTTATTGTCATTGTAACATGAACCATGTACAACAAAATTGTAAAATGTCAGCCAGTCAGTGCACCATTCAAACATTTCTAAAAGCTAACGATACATACAAGGTAAAATATTTTAAAAAAGATAAACAACTAAAATAAATATCATGAAAATAGCACGCATAAACACCCAGCCCTACATCCTTCTGTCGATTTCACAGTCTCTTAGTATGTATCGCCCCTGCGTTCCTTGGCGGCTACATTTAGTGCCTTTATAGCAGTGGGGTAAAAACTGTTTTTAAGTCTGTTTGTCCTTGTCCTTGTAGATCTGTACCGTCTGCCTGACGGTAACAGTTCAAACAGGGAGTGTCCGGGGTGGGAAATGTCCTTTATAATACTCTGGGATTTTTTGATGCAGCGGGAACTGTGTAAGTCCTCCAAGGTAAGGAGAGGGCAGCCGACAATCCTCTGGGCGTTGTCAATGGCCCTCTGGAGCGCTTTCCATTTGTTCCAATAATTTGGGGGAAAACCTCAGTGTAAGTTGGGATGGTGGTGCAGGGAATACGGAAAGGGGGACTTGGGCAGCTGTCAAATGCTAAAGTATGTTTGTTAAAATAAAATTAGGCTTGGTAGAATTTGGTTCTTTTTTAATCAAAATAATACTTGTTGACGCCTGTATTTTCATGAATATTTAATACTTTTGATAATTCAGGTGTAGGCTACAGGCCAAGAGTTGTTAACATGATTTATTTTTATTATTAAGTCCACAGGGAAACATTTAGGCATTCCTCAGACTCAAGCAAAAGTATTTCCAAAATCAGACATCCCCAAAGGCGGCAGAAAACTTACAGACTTAAGTGCCTTTTTTTTCAGTGACATTAATGGCATCTCCTTGAAAATATCTGATAGTGAAGCAACAGAATCCTGTTTTCTGATGGAAAAGACCTTTAAAAGGGAACGGCGAATGATTTATGCCATTAGAGCAAGTGCAACTCAGTTTTATCTCCACAGTATCAGTTAGTGGTGCTTGACCAAAGCGTTCTTGAGAGTCTCTCGAAGATTGTAGAATTATGTAGGAAAGGATTGATTAAATGAATGAGGTGAAGTGTAACTCTGCAGCTTTTCTGCATTGAGCAGTAGCCTAGTGCTGGAATAGGCACAGATCTATCACCACACTATGTGTAGGAAGGAACTGCAGATGCTGGTTTAAACCGAAGGTAGACACGAAAAGCTGGAGTAACTCAGCAGGTCATAGAAACATAGAAACATAGACAATAGGTGCAGGAGGAGGCCATTCGGCCCTTCGAGCCAGCATGGCTGATCGTCCCCTATCAATAACCCGTGCCTGCCTTCTCCCCATATCCCTTGACTCCACTAGCCCCTAGAGCTCTATCTAACTCTCTCTTAAATCCATCTAGTGACTTGGCCTCCACTGCCCTCTGTGGCAGGGAATTCCATAAATTCACAACTCTCTGGGTGAAAAGGTTTTTCCTCACCTCAGTCAGACAGTATCTCTGGAGAAAAGGAATAGGAGAAAAGAAAAAGGAATGGTGGAGTAGACTTGATGGGCCGAATGGCCTAATTCTACTCCTATGATCATGATCTTATGATAAGCGAAAGCGGAGAGGATAATTGAGAGACAACGGGCAAAATGCAGCCTTCTGACAACAGGTTGCATTGCTTACTTGAGGGCACCTACTTCTTGGGTGTGGTGCAGAGAGGCGACGGCAATTTTGGTCACCATTTTATGCAATGGGGAATGGTCACTTTAAAATACCATTGAAAGGGAATTATGCAAATGGGCTAACAAGTGCAGTTAAAATTAGTGCATCGGGGGAAATTAAAACAGTGATGTAGATTTATAGCGTGCAATATTTGACCTAGAAAAATAGACCTGTACATCAAGCAAGTATCAGATAAGCCAGCCCAAATATATTAAGCATAGAATTTGTTCAAAGAACAATACGTCCAAATGTAGTCATATTAAGTTTGGACAATGAAAATTAGCCTTAACATTGAATTACTGGGGCATAAGTGAATCCCTCAAATTGAGTGGATCTTTAGTTAAATGTTAACTGTTTTTGATTTAGACACTGTTTTAAATTCCATTAATGAATTTTGCTGTTGAGAATGTTTCTCAGAAGCTTTGTGAATAGAAAAGGTATGTGAATGAAATATGACACTCATTTTTTTAGTTTTCATCGATGCCACCTATTACTAGATTAGGTTTGGGTGAAAAATGTATGCAGCCTCAAAAGTTCCACCATTTGATATTGCCGTTGAGAAAGTTTCTCAGAAGTTTTGTCAATCGATAGGGTATCTCAATGAAACATGACACTCATTGTTCCTTTACATCAACGTTACATATTAGATTAAGTTTGTGTGAAAAATATATGCAGCCTCAAAATTCTCAAACGAGAGAGAGAGAGAGAGAGAGAGAGTGTAGAATTTGGTGACTCCGCCCATCAAGTCTACTCCACCATTCAATCATGGCTGATCTATCTTTCCCTCCTAACCCCATTCTCCTACCTTCTCCCCATAATCCCTGACACCATACTAATGAAGAATCTTTCAATTTCTGCCTTAAAAATAACCATTGACTTGGCCTCCACAGCCTTCTGTGGCAATGAATTCCACTATTCTTGTTAAACATGATGTCAAGCCAAACCAATCTCCTCTGCCTGCACATGATCCATGTCTCTCTGCGTATACCCTGCATGTCCACGTGCTGATCCAAAACCCTCTTAAATGCCACTATCATACCTGCTTCCATCACCAGCCTTGGCAGCAGCTGTCTCTGTAGAAGAAAAAACTTTCCGCGCTCATCTTTAAACTTTCCCCCTCTGACCTTAAAGTTACGTCTTCCAGTCTATGTGAAAATCACTTTGTGAAAAAGGTTCTAACTGTCGTCCTTATCTATGTCTTTCCTGAATTTATGTACTTCCATCAGGTCTCCCCTCAACCTCCAACGCTCCAGAGGAAATCTTGGAGCTTAGATGTCACAATTGTAACTGCCTCTACCGCCATCTATGGCAATAGGCTCCAGGAACCCACGACTGTCTGTGTAAAGCATGGTTGGTTGCTGGTTGTGGCGGAAGGCTGGATGAGGGAAATTGGTGCCCACATGTAGGGCAATGTTGCTGGAACCTAGTCCAGGCAAAAAGCAGAGAGAAACAAGTACTGTGGAAAAACGTACTTTTCTTTGCTTGCAAGCTAACGAGAAACAAATTATCAGAAAATAAATGTTATTTGTTTGGACCTCTATTGTCCCACTTCTCACCAATAAGGTAAGCCAAGGTGATGCCAACTCACACTGTGGTTACATTTAAGGGCAAGTTGGCATCTGGTCTGCCCAAGGCCACAGGATTAATAGAGAGATGTGAATGTAGCCTAGTTCATCACACAAACCATCCTTCAGTTATGAAGGAACTGCAGATGCTGGTTTACACTGAAAATAGACACAAAATGCTGGAGGAACTCAGCGGGACAGGCAGCATCTCTGGAGAGAAAGAATGGGTAACAGTTCGGGTCGAGAGTCTGAAGAAAGGTCTCGACCTAAAATGCCACCCATTCCTCTCTCCAGAGATACTAAGTTACTCCAGCAGTTTGTGTCCATCTTCATTTATACTTCCCACTGTCTCGGGAAAGCAGCCAACATAATCAAGGACCATTTACATTTCGGTCATTGCCTCTTTCCCCCTTTTCTATCTGACAGAAACTACAAAAGCTTGAAAACATGTACCTCCAGATTCAGGAACAGGGTCTTCCCCACTATCATTAGGCTACTGAATGGAGTTCTCTTAAGCTAAGGATCTAGTCTTGATCTCCCATACTTCCTCACTTTAGTTTAGTTTAGTTTCGAGATATAACACGGAAACAGGCCCTTCAGCCCACCGAGTCTGCCCTGACTAGCGATCCCCGCACATTAACACTATTCTACACACACTAGGGACAATTTTTACATTTACCAATCCAATTTACCTACATACCTGTAAGTCTTTGGAGTGTGGGAGGAAACCGAAGATCTCGGAGAAAGTCCATGCAGATCACGGTGAGAACGTACAAACTCCGTACAGACAGCACATGGAGTCGGGATCGAAACCGGGTCTCCGGCGTTACAAGTGCTGTAAAGGCAGGAACTCTATTGCTGCGCCACCATGTCACCCTGGCCGAATCATTGACGGTGATGAGTAATCATACAAGGGAAAGATAGAACGCCTAGCTGAGTTGTGCCACAACTTCAACCTCATGCTCAACATCAACTAAACCAGGGAATTCATCATTGACTTCAGAAAGAGGAAGTCAGGAGACCACACGCCAGCTTTCATTGGTGGGTCTTCAGTGGAAAGAGATAGCATCTCAGATGACTGGTCATATGCAGCACATGGATGCAACCAAGAAGAGAGGTGCCTCTGTGCCTCTGCTTTCTTAGAACCTTAAAGAGATTGAGTGTGTTGTTGAATAGTAAGATTAAACGAGAACTTACCAGTTCGAAGTTTGATCATTATTTTATGAGGAGTACGTTGAGGGAATACGTGAAGAACCCCGCCAGGAAGCATGCGTGTCATTCTTCAAAGCAGCGGTGTGAAATCACAGATAACTGTAATGACTTAAACATAGTAAGATTAGAGAAAGAAATACCAGTTGAGTATATGATCATGGGTGGCAGCGGAGGGCACGTATTCCCTCAACGTACTCCTCATAAAATAATGATCAAACTTCGAACTGGTAAGTTCTCGTTTAATCTTACTATTTTACTTCGGAGTCACGTGAGTGACTACGTGAAGATTTCAAAGCTCTGTGATTTCATGCCGTGGAAACGAGTCCATGCATCACATCTGCCTTAATGACTGTAGGAGGAATTGTGTCAACATAATTTAGACATGAATCCGACATTAAAATCCATGAAATTTATTAACACAAATTATAACCCCTATTTATGGGGTAAATTAAATTACAGAACTTAAAATTGTTTCTGCAAACGTTCCAGGTTTCATGACTGGTTTATTATAAAATAGTTGGAATGTTTTTTCCCCTGACCATCCTGCTGCCTTCAGGATTTGGTCCATTGGTACATCCAACTGCATAGCTGCCGATGTAGCTGCAGCCCTGGTGGAATGAGATTTTAAAATATTAGTATCCACCCCAGCCTGGTTAGAACCTGTTTCAGCTATCTTGAGATGGTCTGGACCGTCACTTTTTTGTGTGGTTGCTTATGGCTGACTAAAAGTGCCTTCTCATTGCCTCTGATGATTTTCGTTTTCTCCATGTATAACGACAAATGTCTTACTATACAGAGACGATCATCTGTTGGGTAAGACCTAAATTCGATATTGAGGCCCGCTGATCCCTGTCTGTTCTGCTTTACTAATTCATAAATATGAAACGTAATGTTTTCAGATGAAGAAGTCATGTTGTCCAGTCTTAATTTATGTAATGACTGTACCCTTTGTGCCGTGACCAATGCCATTAGCATGACTGTTTTTAATGTCAGTCTATGTAGGGACAGAGCTGTTGCTGGAGACCAATTCCTGAGCATCTTCAGGACAATACTCACATCCCATATTTGGGAGTACCTGGTTCTTGGGGGATTGGTATTAAAAATTCCCCTCATAAGTTTTGTTACCAGTGGGTGAGTTCCAACAGAGTGACGCTCTGTTCCTTGCCATAGATAAGTTGATAAGGCACTTCTGGCGCAGTTGATGGCACTATAACTGAGCCCCTCATCATAATGGAGGCCTGCCAGGTATTCCAGAACAGACGGGATGTTCATATCTCTGTAGGTGATGCTGTTTTTGTTACAATACATCTCCCACTTCCTGATATAGACCAGATACTGTTTTTTGGTGGACTGTCTTTGGGCCGCCGAAATCATGTTCACTGTTCGGTCCGTCAGTCCCAGCTGTAGTAGAGGTATTTTTAAACTCTACAAATTAATAAATTCAAATAGTTATGGCATGGGTGGCTATCCCTTGTTACGGGATGAACCAACAAGTCTGGTCTATCGGGATGGTGATACATGGTTCTAATACCATGTTCAGTATCACTGTGAACCATGGTTGAGTAGGCCAATCGGGTACTACCAAAATACCAGATGCAGAGTCCTGCTGTATTTTCCTTAATACCCGACTGATGAGGCAGAAAGGAGGGAATGCATAAATAAACCATTTCCCCCAATGCAGCGAAAATGCATCTGTCGCCGCTGCCCCAGGGTCTGGTTCCCATGAAACATAATTTGATAACTGGTGATTAAGCCTGGATGCGAATAGATCGATATCTGGTGTTCCATATCGTGCTGTAATATCAGCAAATACTTTTTATTCAACATCCATTCGGTGTTTTCATTAAATTTGCGTGACCTGGTGTCTGCCACTAAATTTAGTTTACCTGGTAGGTAAGTAGCTGATATCCAAATATCTCTCTGGATACACCACTGCCAAATTGTATTAGCCAGATTGTCACATGATGTCGATTTGTTTCCACCCATGTGGTTGATATATGCTACCACGGTGGTATTGTCAATCTGTAGTTTAACATGCTGGTGATATGACCCAGTACAATATGACTTTAGGCCATAGAATGCATCCAACATTTCCAGGTAGTTTATGCCCAGTGTGAGTAATAATGATGCCTCCTGAGCAGTCCATCTACCTCCACAGCTGGAGATGAAATTGGTGGCACCCCAACCAAGTGCACTGGCATCAGTTTGTAGCACCATTGAAGGGTTGCTGATAATGATTGGATTGAAACAAAGCCAAATGTTATCTATCCACTATTTTTGTTCCATTATAGCTTTGATTGGTAGCTTCATTGGTCTGTCAAAATGACCAGCATTGATTTTGAGTGCTTGTATTTTTGCTCTCTGTAAAGTTTGGTAATGTAAAGGTCCAAATTGTGTGGCTGGAAAGGCAGCCACCATTTTGCCAATTACTTTTGCTACCAATCTGATGGATGGTTTACTGATGTCAATGAGGTTATTGCAAGCCTCTATTAAGTCTATAGCCTTTCCCTTTGGCAAAGTCACCGACATGTGAACTGAGTCAATGGTGAACCCCAAATAGTCCATTGTAGTGGAAGGCGTTAATTTAGATTTAACTGGATGGATAATAAACCCCAGTTTTTCAAATAACTGTTTTGTGGCTGTTACAGTTTGTTTGGCCAATTCCAAAGTTTTGCCCACAATAAGTATGTCATCTAGATATGCCATGACCATGTGTTTTCGTTTCCGTAGAAACGCTAGGGCTGGTTTCAAAATTTTTGGGAACAGTCTGGGGGCTGATGTTAACCCATTTGGCAGCGCTCTATACTGCAAGCGCTGTCCCATCCAGTTGAATTTTAAGAAACATCTGTGGTCACCCCGTATAGGCACTGAATAGTAAGCATCTTTTAAATTGATGCTAGCCATGAAGTAACCTTTGGAAATCAATTGTTTAGCAGTAACAAAGGTTTCCATTTTAAAATGAATATATTGTACAAATGTATTCAATTTGGTCAGATCTAAGATGATGCGACAACCACCATCTTTATTGTTTTTGGTAAATATATTGGACACGAATTCTAGCGGTTCGTGTTGGGATTTTTCAATTGCTCCTTTTGCGTACAGCCGCTCCAGTTCAGCATGCGCTTCTGATTTCTCTTTACCAGAAAGTACGAACATTCGGTTCGGTATATGTTGAACTGGAGGGCTGTACTTGTGTATAAATTCTATTGTATATCCCTGGATACTGCTTAAAATATAAGTATCGGTAGTTAACATGCTCCATGCATCCAGAAAGGAGTGTAATCTCCCCCCAACCTCCATGCTCCCTGTATTTTGTAGGGAACCAGACCCACCTACCTCCATAGTTACCAGTGGCAGGTTTACTTCTTTTTGTAAATCCTTCGTTGATGTTGAGGCGGTGGTGTCTGGGTTTGTGGTTTGGTTGATGTTGGAGGTTTGCGTATCTTCCAAGAAGGCCGGCCTGGGCCATGGCCTAAAAAAGACTCATGTTTGGTGTACCGGACCTTCGAGCTTTCACCAGTCGGTCTTGTTCTACTGGTGGGTGCGTAGGGATGCTGTCTGTGGCTGTAGTGGGTTTTTGATGAAGTCCCTTTTATGAGTCCCAGGGTTTTTGCTTCCTCATCGAGCTCCTTGACTTGTTATGATGGGTTACCTCCAAATAGTAGTATTGGGGGTTTTATGTTCCCAGGTTTGCACAGACCCGCGAATTTCGGATTTAAAGTGGGTCGGATGGCATTCTTCCTGATGCTATTTATCTCGTATTGAGTGTTGCAAAGCAATGCCAGTGCATCCTGTTGGTCCTGGGACATGTCCTTCTCATCCACTGTGCGGGTGAATGCTGTTATCCCTGCTGTTAGGAGTTTTAATACCTTTTGGAGTTTGATATCCATGCCTCTAACTCCTATTCCAATATGTTTCCATATACAATTATTGACTACTGGAACATTCAGGGATATATAGTTTCCCGGTGCCAGGTGTCTTGACGTGGTGTCCAATACAGCCTGTTCTTGTAGCTGGTTAAAAGACATATAGTCTATACTGGCAGCAAGCTTTTGTTCCAGGTTTTGGCCAGTCTGGTCTGGCTGTATGAAGTTGGACACCATGTCCAGCAGATTTTCTCGTTCCAGCATCCCCTGCACACTTGATTTTTCTTCTGCGAACCCCTCTTCAGGATCAGCCCAGTACTGACCCCCAGTACTCCCTTCTGATGAGGGAGAAGCACTGTGCAGCCCTACAAGAGGTGCTGCTGTGGGTTTTACATAGAGCCCACAGTGACTCGACTCCATCTCCCGGAGCCTGTCACGTTGGAGCAAATGCTCCACACACCGCTCCATCCGGCTCCAGCGCTCACGGTCGCTGGCCGCCCGCGGTTGCTCAAAGTCGGACTCCTCTGAGTCCACGACTTTGTTAGTTTTTTGTCTTGCCTTACCGCCCGGCCGCGGAGTGGATCTGGCCGGTGCGGAGGCGACATTGGGCACAGCTGATCTCATTATCGATGATTCAAGTGCCGCTGGCCGCTGCTGGCTGCCCGCTACTCCGCGGTCCTCCCCCAGCTTGTCGCAGCCCTTGTTGCTTTCTTAGACTTGTCCATGCTTCCCACCTGTAAGTTGGTATAGGAAACACACAAAAAGACCGCAGAGTAACTCTTACCTGCTGGTTCCGGCTTTTTAAAACTGCCACTGCGGGGGAACGTCGTTCCACCCCGCCTGACGTTTCGCAATGCATGTAGCGATATGACACGCATGCGTCCTGGCGGGGTTCTTCACGTAGTCACTCACGTGACTCCGAAGTAAAATACACCATCAAACCTCTACAGCTGCACTGTAGAAAGTATCCTGACTGGTTGCATCGTGGCCTGGTACAGCAATTCCAACATACAGGGCGGCACGGTGGTGCAGTGGTCGAGTTTCTGCCTTACATCACCTGCAGCACCGCAGACCCGGGTTGGATCCCGACTACGAGTGCTGTCTGTACGGAGCTTGTACGTTCTCCCTGTGACCGCGTGCGATTTAACCGAGATCTTTGCTTTCCAGGTTTGTAGGTAAACTGGCTTGGTAAATGTAAAGATTGTCCCCAGTCTGTGTGTAGGATAGTGTTAATGTGCGCGGATGGCTGGTCGGCGTGGACTTGGTGGACCGAACGGCCTGTTTCCACGCTGTATCTCTAAACTAAACTAAACTAAACTAGAATGTAAAAGGGTGCAGAGAGCGATGGACTCCGACCAGTTCATCACAGACCCAGCCGGCCCCATCAAAACCATCTACATGAGACATTGTCTCAAGATGGTGGCGTTTATCATCAAGGATACCCACCATCTGAGACACGCTCACTCCTAACAGTTCAGTACGGTTGGGCCAATTGCCTGTTGGAAGTGTGAGACAATCACCTAAGGCATCTCCTGTCCTTGGAAGTAGAGATGAGTGCTTCAGCAGCCCCGGTTAAACCAAAACAAGGTGATTCAGAAGCTGCCCTGACTAATATTCATCTCCCAATGAATATGACTAAACTAAGATTAGGTCATTTATCTTGTTTGATGACATTTTGGGAAGAATTTGCTTCTTTTCTGCATATCACAACTCTGACTACACTTCTAAAGTAATTAATTAGCTATCAAGTATTTTGGGATGTCTTCAGGCCATAAAAGGCATCACATCAATGCAAGAACTTTTATTCACATGTGACTTACGAATTTGTAACTGTAAAATATCACATCACAGAAACATCTCCCAGTTCTTCAGTTGCAATATTTTAACCAGTTTCTGTACTTACTAGGAACTATGAACCAGTCAGCTAACCAGTCAGCAGAAAGACAAAACATGATTACAATCGAGCCATTTACAGGGTAAATGGATTAACGTTTAGTGCAGGGTAAAGCCAGCAAAGTCTGATCAAGAATAGTCTGAGGGTCACCAATGAGGTAGATAGTAGTTCAGCACTGCCCTCTGGTTATGTTAGGATGGTTCAGTTGCCTGATAACAGCTGGGAAGAAACTGTCCTTGAATCTGGAGGTGTGCGTTTTCACAATTCCATACCTTAGCCTGATTGGAGAGGGGAGAAGAGGGAGTGGCCAGGGTGCAACTCGTCCTTGTTTATGCTGCTGACCTTGTGAGGTATAAATTGAGTCAATAGAAGGGAGGTTGGTTTGTATGATGGTCTGGGCTGCGTCCACAATTCGCTGCAATTTCTTGTTGGTGAGAGGCAGGCAAAAGATGTCCCATCAGATAGAACATGATGTCTAGAGTACACGGGGTGGTGCCACCAGCAGTGGCTGCCTCGCCAACAGTCTGTCTGTTCTTTCTTCTTTTTGTTATTTTTAGTATGTGTTGAAACGTATGTTTTAGTGATCCTTGAGAAGGGTTTGAAGAAGGTTCTTGACAAGAAACATCACCTATTCCTTTTCTCCATAGATGCTGCCCCTCCCGCTGAGTTTCCCCAGCATTTTTTGTCTACTTTTAGTGATCCTTGGTCTGGTTTATGTGAGGGGATGGGGAAGGGGGGAATTCTTCCCAAAATGTCATCAAACAAGATAAATGACCTAATCTTAGTTTAGTCATATTCATTTAGTTTAGTCATATTCATAATCCACGAGTTTAGAAGAACCTAGACGAGTTTAATAAAATGTCAAGGACGTGTTGACTGGGGTGGTGGGCTGGGGTAAACTTTTTCTTTCAATCTCTTACCTCGATAGAGATGCAATTTTTCTCCATATCGTATCTCCGCCCCCACTGCGGCCTAACATCATGGAGATGGCTGCCTTTCCTGGAGACCGACGGACGCTCCAAGCCGCAGGAGTCTGCGGAACTTTGACATCGCGGAGTTTGTGATCCCTTTGCTGGGAAGATTGAACAGTAAAGACTTAGACTTGGTAAACAGTTAGACTTGGACGACCTAATCCACGAGTTTAGAAGAACCTAGACGAGTTTAATAAAATGTCAAGGACGTGTTGACTCGCCAAAGTAAAAGACCTCCTACGACTATATCTCTGACCTCCTATGACTATGTCTACGACCTCCTACGACCCCCCTCGACCTCAGTCTTCCACACCTCAGACCAACTACGACTAGCTACAAGTGGAAAATGATCACATGATAAAATGATGTCATGTTTGCATTTTCTTCTCGTGCCAGTTACTGACCTACGACTACCTACGACTTTCTACGACCTACCTACGACCTGCCTACGAGTAAAAAGTATCAATTTGTTCCTTGCCAACCTTTTTTTTACTCGAGGACATTTTTTATCAGGCTGGAAAAAACGCCGCGACCTACTTGAGGCCACGAGTACGCGGAGACCACTAACGAGCATGAGACCACTAACGACAGAGTTACGAAGACCTCCTACGACCTCCTTCGACCTCATGGCGACCATGCTGTGAGTATGTCAAGGGCAAACTCGGCAGAGGTCGCCAATTAGGTTGTGAAAGTGGGACAGGTGCTTAAGTAATATGGAATCCACTGTGGTGGATGTTTAAGTTAACTTTTGTGTGGGTGTGTGTCTTGTTGCTTTTCACTTGGTATGGCTGTATGGTAACTCAAATGTGTTACAATAAACTGACCTCGAAACCTTGAAACCTTGAAAAATAAGTGTAGTTCTTTTTTTTCAATAGACAATAAACAATAGGTGCAGGAGAATAGTTTTTCACCAACTTTGAAGCTTCGTCCCTTCTATCACCTGCACAATGTGGTTAATAAAAATGTACTGCCGTCAAGGTAATTCCAACTGCACCTCCCAAATTCACAAGCCCCACCACCAAGAAGGAGACTGAAAGGGAGATTTAAGGGCCTGTCTCACTTTCTCGACTTAATTCATGACCTTTTTTTACTCATGGACATTTTTCATCAGGTTAGAAAAAACGCCCCAACCTACTTGATGCCACGAGTACCTACGACTAGCATCACGGCCTGCTACGACCTACCTACGACCTCCTACGAACTTGTGACGACCATGCTGCGAGTATGAGTCAAGGGCAAACTCGGCAGAGGTCGTGAATAAGGTCGTGAAAGTGGGACAGGCTCTTTACTTAAATATAAAACAATGAGAGACCTAGATGGGTTATACAGAATGGAACTTATTTTGGTGTGCAGAGAACTCAGTAACTAGGAGGCATAAACCTAGATTAATTGCAAGAACAATGAAAATAAAGTTGATTAAAAAATTTCAGACAATGAATTATGATGGCTTTGCAATCTCAGAAATGGTAGAAATCCTCACCACATTCAAAAGAACTTAGATAATTATTTGAAGTGTTGGAACCTACACGATCAAGAGCATGGAATTAGGATTTAAAATGGCCATTTTTGGTCAGCATGCACTTGAAATTTTCCATGCCCTAGAATTCTTTGATTCTAATATTGTGCAAAGTGGAAGATTGTGCTTCTTTTTTCAGAGAAAGTCTCGAGTGCTAATGAATTTCCAGGTTATTTCTCTGACTCTAGAAATTAGAAGAAAACAGATGAATGGGAAATTGTTGTTTACAGGGGCGGCATGTCGGTGGAGCGGTAGAGTTATTGCCTTACAGCGCCAGAGACCAGGGTTAGATCCTGACCACGGGTGCTTGTCTGTGCTGAGTTTGTACTTTCTCCCTGTGGCCGCGTGGGTTTTCGACCTGACCACATGAGTTTTCTCCGGGTGCTTCGATTTCCTCCCACATTCCAACGACGTGCAGGTTGGTAGGTTAATTGGCTTCTGTAAATTGACTTTTGTGTGTGAGGTAGAACTGGTGTATGGGTGAAAGCTGGATGGTATGAACTCATTGGGCCTAAGGCCCTGTTTCCTATAAAATAAATGATGAATGAATGAATGAGGATTCAGATGATGAGGATATTTATAGGCAACGACCTATGCTGTATGTAAGGCAAATATTCTCTTGCGTAAGTTTGGTGCATGTACAGATGTGGTGAAGTTGTTGCTGTTTAGAGCATATTGCACACCACTCTATGCTGCGCACCTGTGGTCGAACTACGGAAAAACAAATTTGCAGAGACTAAAGGTGGCCTACAATTATGCCATGAGAACACTGCTAAGGAAACCTAGACGGTGTAGTGCTAGTAACATGTCTGTGGCTGCAGGAATCAGTACTTTAGAAGCTATCCTAAGAAATCATATGTATACATTCATTTACAGGATAAATGACTCTAAAAATGTAATTATCGTGGCCTTGTCAAAAACAAGGTTTAGCACTACACGCTATGAATCCCAGTTGTGGAGACACTGGTATTGCTGTCTCGTTGTAGGATATTGATCTTCCTTTTTTATTCTGGATTTTAAATCATGTTTTTTTTTTTTTTAATATATAATTTATGATGCTTTTTATAAGTGATATACTAAGATTTTATATGTATTTTATGATGTTTTTATTTGCAATGTATTTTTATGTAATGTTGCCCTTTGTCTGGACCTTGAGTCCAAAATAAAGATTATTGTTATTATTATTATTATTATTATTATTATTATTATTATTATTATTATTATTATTATTATTATTATTATTATTATTATTATTATTATTATTATTATTATTATTATAATGAATTACACTTTATTATCACATGTGACATGTCACCGTGAAATCCTTTATTTTGCATACCATACACGAGGTATGGAAAGAGTCTCCACGTATAGGAAGCCGACAACGATACAAAGTTTTCAATGTAGTCTCGATGGTCCCTCTTTGTTCTCGGTGCCCCCCCCCCCCCACACCTGGTCCCTAAACTAAACTAAACTAAACTAAACTAAACTAAACTCAACTCAACTCAACTCAACTCAACAAAACTAAACTAAACTCAACTCAACTCAACTCAACTCAACTCAACTCAACTCAACTCAACTCAACTCAACTCAACTCAACTCAACTCAACTCAACTCAACTAAACTAAACTAAACTAAACTAAACTAAACTAAACTAAACTAAACTAAACTAAACTAAACTAAATTAAATTAAACTCAACTAAACTCAACTAAACTCAACTAAACTCAACTAAACTAAACTCAACTAAACTCAACTAAACTCAACTAAACTCAACTACACTAAACCAAACAAAACTAAATGAAAGCTAAACTAAACTATCACCACATTGTCACTTTAGGAGAGGGTACTCTGTTGAAATGACACTTAATTCTACTGGTACTTGCCTTTCTTTAATGGGCTTTTCCTTTTCGGATAAAATCTTCGCTCTGTGGTAAAAGGTATCCTCTGTGGAGCACAGACTACAGACTACAGACAATTTGAACAGCGAGAGGAAACAGAGCAAGGAGAATGCATATCCACTGGTTAACATTGATTTCTGAGTAATGGGATGGGATTTTTTTTAAATTAAAAAATTGCATGCTGAGTGTTGTTGTAGGTAGACCCCAGCAGGGGTCCGGCTCAAAGGAAAATGATGATTCCCCTAGCAGGCTGCGTTAACAAATTGGCCATAAACCGCTGTGCTCATATTAATGTCCAGTGCTTGTTGTTATAAAGATGTCAGAGAGGCTGCTTACTTTCAGCCAATGGTGGCCCTAAGTGCTTCTTGACTCCAACATCTGCTGGTGAATTTGCGTCCATTGAGATGAGAATGTACGAGGTTCTGGCCAGGACTATGGGGGCCTGTGCTATAAGGAGAGATTGAGTAGGCTGGGAGTCTTGGAGTGCAGGAGGGTGAGGGGTGATCTTATAAATCATGAGTGGAATCGATTGGGTGGATGCTCAGAGTCTCTTGCCCAGATTAGATGAATCTAGGACCAGAGGACATACAATAAGTTTAAGGTGAAGGGGAAAAGATTTAATAGGAATCTGAGGGGTAACCTCTTGACACAGAGGGTGGTGGATGTATGGAACAAACTGCCAGAGGAGGTAATTGAGGCAGGGACTTTCAACACATTTAAGAAACACAGGGTACATGGATAGGACATGTTTGGCGGGATATGGACCAAAAGCGGGCAGGTGGGACTAGTGTAGATAGGACATGTTGGCCAGTGTGGGCAAGATGGGCCGAAGGGCCTGTTTCCACAATGTATGGCGCTGTGATTCTAATTGTCAGGCACGGAAACCAAATCGTCAACTTTGTTATCCACTGTTACCATTCATCTCTCTCTGATCAGCTCTAGCACAGTTGGATGCACAGTACAACTTCCTCGACTCTTCTCCTCCATCACCTTCAATTAACATCAAAATATCGACACTGTCAGTAGGTGTTCTCACTTCCGCGCCGATCTGGTGTCTCTCTCCTGAATGGAAATGCACAAAACACATTATGAAAACTGAGATGGCGGAACATTGTTGTTTTCATAAGGGGACAAACCTGCTCATCTTAGGAACATCACTGATGCAATGTACAATAGGCGCAGACCAATTTGTAAGTCCCTCCTATGTCATAGAAACATAGAAAATAGGTGCGCAAGGCCATTTGGCCCTTCGAGCCTGCACCGCCATTCATTGTGATCATGGCTGATATGGGGAGAAGGCAGGCACAGGTCACTGATTATGGATGATCAGCCATAATCACAATGAATGGCGGTGCAGGTTTGAAGGGCCAAATGGCCTCCACCTACACTTATTTTCTGTGTTTCTATAAGATAGGACTTACAAATTGGTCTGTGCCTTTTGTACATCACAGCAGTGACGTTACAAAGATGTGCAGGTTTGTCGGTTAATTGGCTTCTGTAAACTGTACCAAATGCATAGGATGGAATTAGGGCAGCACAGTAGTGTAGCAGTAGAGCTACTGCCTTGCAGTGCCAGAGCCCTGGGGTCAATCTTGACTATGGGAGCTTGTCTGTACAGGGTTTGTACGTTCTCCCCTTGACCTGCGTTGGTTTTCTCCGAGATCTTCGCTTTCCTCCCACACTCAAAGATGTACAGGGTTGTAGGTTAATTGGCTTAGTGTAAATGTAAAATTGTCCCGAGTGTGTGTAGGATAGTGTTAGTGTGCGGGGATCACTAGTCGGTCCGAGAACACTAATGTAATTATCAAGAAAGCTCATCAGCGCCTCTACTTCCTGAGAAGATTACGGAGAGTCGGATTGTCAAGGAAGACTCTCTCTAACTTCTACAGGTGCACAGTAGAGAGCATGCTGACCGGTTGCATCGTGCCTTGGTTCGGCAATTTGAGCGCCCTGGAGAGGAAAATATTACAAAAAGTAGTAAACACGGCCCAGTCCATCATCGGCTCTGACCTTCCTTCCATCGAGGGGATTTATCGCAGTCGCTGCCTCAAAAAGGCTGGCAGTATCATCAAAGACCCACACCATCCTGGCCACACACTCATCTCCCTGCTACCTTCAGGTAGAAGGTACAGGAGCCTGAAGACTGCAACAACCAGGTTCAGGAATAGCTACTTCCCCACAGCCATCAGGCTATTAAACCTGGCTCGGACAAAACTCTGATTATTAATAAACCATTTTCTGTTATTTGCACTTTATCAGTTTATTTATTCATGTGTGTACATATTTATATTATGGTATATGGACACACTGATCTGTTTTGTAGTAAAGCCTACTATGTTCTGTGTGCTGAAGCAAAGCAAGAATTTCATTGTCCTATACAGGGACACATGACAATAAATTCACTTGAACTTGAAGGGGTAAAAGGCTTGTTTCCATGCTTTATCTCTAAAACTAAAAGCTAGTCTAACACTAATTGATAGAAAGTCATACAGAAAGATATGCCATGCATCCAACTGTCCTCTGGTATCTTCAGGGAAGTTGTTTTAGACATGGAAATCTTGCTTTCTTTTTCTTTTCAGGGTCAATGATAACATTCAGTAGAGCTCTTGTTGGTAAAATGTTGCTGGCAAAATAGTGTTGATTTCAAATGTCAGGAGGACAATCCTCTGATATGGAACCTCTCAAAATATTCATATACAGTATCTTTCACTACTCATATCACCTGAGAATAACCATGCCAAAAGCAGGCACATCTAAAGAAACATTTGGACAGGTACATGAGGTGCAGGCTTAGATGGAATTAATAGAAAGGAACTGCAGATGCCGGTATATACCGAAGATAAACACAAAATGCTGGAGTAACTCAGAGGGTCAGGCAGCATCTCTGAGAAAAAGGATGTGTGACGTTTTAGGTCGAGACCCTTCTTCAGATTTCAGTCTCGATCCAAAAACATCACCCATCCTTTTTCTCCAGAGATGCTGCCTGACCTGCTGAGTTACTCCAGCACTTTGTGTCTTTCTTAGCTTTACAAGGATTTGGGCCAAACACAGGCAAATCCTCTCCCCATTTAGAAAATAGTCTACACCTTTGTTCCTTTATAAAATGCGGTCTGACCAGTGCCTTATAAAGCCTCAGAATTACTTTGTCTTTTTTTGTATTGTGCCAAATTGTGTTGTGCTCCGGTTTCCTCCCACATCCCAAAGACGTGTGGGATTGTACGAGTCATAAAAAGCATGACCCTGGAACCCAAAACTCAACAGTGAATTAAGGCTTGAAGTTAATGACATTTATTTATAATTAACTGATATTTTAAAAACGTGCATTCTTGGCGGAGGCAATTATCCAAATGCGTTTTCAAAAGAACTTCCCCAACGGCATTTGCGGGGGGGGGGGGGGGGGGGGGCGTGAGAAGAGGGGAGAGGAGGAGGAGGAAACGGGATAGATTTGGGAGGGAAAGGAGAGCGGGGTAGGGGGTGAGAGATGGGGAGAGAGATGTGGGGGAGGTGGGATGGGGAAGATGGGGAGGAGGGAGGGAGGGGGAGAGGGGTAGGGGAGAGAGGGGAAAGAGTGGGGAGGGAGAGTGGAGGGGAAGGGGAGAGAGTGGAAGAGTGGGGAAGGAGGAGGAGAGGGGTAGGGGGAGTGATGGAAGAGGGATAGGGGAAGGGGGAGGGGGGGAGAGGGAAGGGGGTGGGGTAGAGAGGAAGGGGGTGGGGTAGAGAGGGAAGGGGGGTGGGGGAGAGAGGATGGGAGAGGGAGAGGGGTGAGGAGTGAGAGGGAGAAGAGAGAAGGTGGAGAGAAGTGGAAGAGTGGGGAGGGAGGGAGGGGTAGAGGGGTAGCGGGAGTGGTGGAAGAGAGACGGGGGAGTGGTGGAAGAGGGACAGAGGGGTAGGGGAAGGGGTGGGGGAGAGAGGGGAAGGGAGGGGAAGAGAGAGGAGTGGGGGTGGGAGAGGCGTGGGGTAAGGGGATAGAAGTGGATGAGTGGGGAGGGAGGGGTAGGGGGAGTGGTGAAAGAGGGACAGAGGGGTAGGGGGAAGGGGATGGTGGTAGAGAGGGAAGGGGGTTGGGGGAGAGAGGGATGGGTGGAAGATGGAGAGGGGTGAAGAGAGGGAAACATAGAAGCATGGAAATTAAGTGCAGGAGTAGGCCATTCAGCCCTTCGAGCCTGCACCACCATTCAATATGATCATGGCTGATCATCCAACTCAGTATCCTATACCTGCCTTCTCTCCATACCCCCTGATCGCTTTAGTCTCAAGGGCCACATCTAACTCCCTCTTAAATATAAACAATGAACTGGCCTCAACTACCTTCTGCGGCAGAGAGTTCCAGAGACTCACCACTATCTGTGTGAAAAATGTTTTCCTCATCTCAGTACTAAAGGATTTCCCCTTTATCCTTAAACTGTGACCCGCTTGTCCTGGACTTCCCCAACATCGGGAACAATCTTCCTGCATCAGACAAATGCAATTCAGGACTTTTCTCTTCACAAGCAAAGTCAGAATGACGGTTAGTGAAGAATTCGAATAATCGCTGAGCGTTCAGATGCTGCGCGCGCCTCCTGCACCAAAGGGGGGGGGGGGGGAGCGTGTGTCGTCACACACAAAGATCTTGTAGCGGAGAGCTCCGCTATAAGATCTTTGGTCACATACTAAGCACGCGCCTCCACAAACAAATGAGCGTCTTCTTGAATGGAGAGCGCGTGGCTGCCTCCACAAACAGTCACACACACTGAGGACCCGCCCCCACAAAAAATATTATGTGAGGAAGGGGAGGAGGAGGGTGGAGAGGGAGAGGGGGATGGGGGGGGGGAGAAGAGGGGGAGGAGAGGATGGGGAGAGAGGTGAAGGGGGGTGGGAGGGGTTGGAGCGGGCGTGCATGAGTCGAGAGAAGAGAAAAGGGCAGAGAGAGAGAGAGGCTGGTACAACATCAAAAAAGCTGGACAAACTCAGCGGGTGCAGCAGCATCTATGGACTGAAGGAAAAGGGCAACGTTTTTGGCCGAAACCCTTCTTCCGGGTTTCGGCCAAAAACGTTGACCATTCAATTCGCTCCATAGATGCTGCCGCACCCGCTCAGTTTATCCAGCTTTTTTTATGTCTACCTTCGATTTTCCAGCATCTGTAGTTCCTTCTTAAAGACAGAGAATGTGCACGGTAAGGGAATGAGGAGGGAGAGGGGGAAGAGTGTGGAGGGAGGGGGAGAGTGGGATGGGAGGGGGAGAGGGGTGGGGGCAGAGAGGGGAAAGAGTGTGGGGGGGGAGAGAAGTGGAAGAGTAGGGAGGGAGGGAGGGAGGGAGGGAGGGAGGGAGGGAGGGAGGGAGGGGGAGAGGGGTAGCAGGAGTGGTGGAAGAGGGACAGGGGAAGTGGTGGAAGAGGGACAGAGGGGTAGGGGAAGGGGTGGGGGAGAGAGGGGAAGGGAGAGGGAGACAGGGGTGGAGGAGGGAGAGGGGTGGGGAAAGGGGAGAGAAGTGGAAGAGTGGGGAGGGAGGGGTAGAGGGACTGGTGGAAGAGGGACAGAGGGGTAGGGGAAGAGGGCGGGGGGAGAGAGGGAAGGGGGTGGGGTAGAGCGGGAAGGGGGGGTGGGGGAGAGAGTGATGGGTGGGAGAGGGAGAGGGGTGATGAGAGGGAAACATAGAAACATCGAAATTAAGTGCAGGAGTAGGCTATTTGTCCCTTCGAGCCTGCACCATCATTCAATATGATCATGGCTGATCATCCAACTCAGTATCATGTACCTACCTTCTCTCCATACCCCCTGATCCCTTTAGCCACAGGGGCCACATCTAACTCCCTCTTAAATATAGCCAATGAACAGGCCTCAACTACCTTCTGTGCCAGTGAATTCCAGAGATTCACTACTCTCTGTGTGAAAAATGTATTTCTCATCTCGGTCCTAAAAGATTTACCCCTTATCCTTAAACTGTGACCTCTTGTTCTGGACTTCCCCAACATCTGGAACAATCTTCCTGCATCTAGCCTGTCCAACCCCTTAAGAATTTTGTAAGTTTCTATAAGATACCCCCTCAATCTTCTAAAATCTTGCGAGTACAAACCGAGTCTGGGGCTGATTCTATGGGTGAGATGCCAGTTTTTTTTTAAACATTTGGTGGGGGGGGAGGATTTGATTAAAAATGTGTACATAAACACGACGAAATGTAATCAGGAGTTTCTATAAGATCCCCCCCCAATCTTCTAAAATCTAACGAGTACAAGCCGGGTCTATCCAGTCTTTATTCATACGAAAGTCCTGACATCCCAGGAATCAGTCTGATAGATGATATAGATATAGATATGCCATTTATTGTCACTATACATGTACAATGAGATTAAAAGCATCTCGTACTCAGTGCATACATATAATTTAGTACAAAAAACAGGAAACTGAAAACAAAACAAGGGGGGGGGGATAGGTGCACAATTCTGCGGCGCTATATCCATATCTATAAAGGCAAAATGGTGAACGATGAATAGGTAGTATTCTTAGGCAGATTTTTAAAGTTATATTAAAATATTAAAAATTATTTTAAAAATATTAAAAATTACAATTACAATACACATTACAATTCCAAATTTAAGTACGTGGATAGAGTAGATGGAAGTCCGGGTGTTGGGCTGTGAAGTCAACGCATGTGTGAGTTAAGAGTAGTTATGACTTTCGGAAAACAACTGTTCCTGAGTCTATTTGTCCTAGTTTTGATGCACCTATAGCGCCTTCCAGAGGGCAGCAGGTCGAACAGTCCAAACGCAGGATGGGAGCTGTCCTTCTCTGTACTCCCTCTATGGCAACAATGTATTTGAGCATTGGACATTGTGACATCACACGATGGAACGTTCACCATTGGCTCGGGCTCCTGCAAAGGCATATGTAAATGAATCCATTCCGATTGGACATATGTGAGCATCGGGCATTGTGACATCACACGATGGAACGTTCACCAGGGGCTGGGGCTGGTGCTGCTTCTATGGGTGTGAAGCCAGTTTATTTTTGAAATATTGGGGGGGGGGGGGGGGGGTGAAGGGTTTGATTAAAAACGTGTACTTAAACACGACGAAATGTAATTAGGAGCGGATACTTAGAAAGAAAAGTGAAATCTCTACCGAAATGGAAAAGATGTCGGCGATTCTGCGTCTGGTTTCGGAGTTGCAGTGAATCAAAGGAAGAAATGCAGCCGGCAGCCGTACATGTAAATGGATCCATTCCGATTGGACATCTGCGAGCATTGGGCATTGTGACATCACACGATGGGAACGAATCAAAAGGCAGAAAGGCAGCCGGACGGCAGCCGGACGGATGGGACGAGAGTTTTATATATTAACTAGACCAAGTGCAGACCCGTTGGGTCTGTTTCCCCAACTGCATTTGCGGGTGGGGGGGGGGGGGGTGAGAAGAGGGGAGGGAGGGGAGAGGAGGAGGAGGAAACGGGATAGATTTTGGAGGGATAGGAGAGCGTGGTACTGGGTGAGAGATGGGGAGAGAGATGTGGGGGAGGGGGGATGGGGAAGATGGGGACGAGGGAGGGAGTGGGAGAGGGGTGGGGAGAGAGGGGAAAGAGTGGGGAGGGAGAGTGGAGGGGAAGGGGGAGAGAAGTGGAAGCGTGGGGAGGGAGGAGGAGAGGGGTAGGGGGAGTGATGGAAGAGGGACAGAGAGATAGGGGGAAGGGGGTGGGGGGGAGAGCGAAGGGGGTGGGGTAGAGAGGAAAAGGGGGTGGGGGAGAGAGGGATGGGAGAGGGAGAGGGGGAGGAGAGAAGGGGGAGAGAAGTGGAAGAGTGGGGAGGGAGGGAGGGGTAGAGGGGTAGCGGGAATGGTGGAAGAGAGACGTGGAGTGGTGGAAGAGGGACAGAGGGGTAGGGGGAAGGGGTGGGGGAGAGAGGGGAAGGGAGGGGAAGAGAGAGGAGTGGGGGTGGGAGAGGCATGGGGTAAGGGGATAGCAGTGGAAGAGTGGGGGGGGAGGTGTAGGGTGAGTGGTGAAAGAGGGACAGAGGGGTAGGGGGAAGGGGGTGGTGGTAGAGAGGGAAGGGGGGTGGGGGAGAGAGGGATGGGTGGGAGAGGGAGAGGGGTGAGGAGAGGGAAACATGGAAGCATAGAAATTAAGTGCAGGAGTAGGCCATTCGGCCCTTCGAGCCTGCACCATTCGCCATTCAATATGATCATGGCTGATCATCCAACTATACCAGTATCACACACACTGAGGACCCGCCCCCACAAAAAATATTTTGTGAGGAAGGGGAGGAGGAGGGTGGAGAGGGAGAGGGGGAGGGGGGGGGGGAGAAGAGGGGGAGGAGAGGATGGGGGAGAGAGGTGAAGGGGGGTGGGAGGGGTTGGAGCGGGCGTGCATGAGTCGAGAGAAGAGAAAAGGGCAGAGAGAGAGAGAGAGGCTGGTACAACAACAAAAAAGCTGGATAAACTCAGCGGGTGCAGCAGCATCTATGGACCGAAGGAAAAGGGCAACGTTTTTGGCCGAAACCCTTCTTCATGGACTTTGTCCCTTCGAGCCTGCACCACCATTCAATATGATCATGGCTGATCATCCAACTCAGTATCATGTACCTGCCTTCTCTCCATACCCCCTGATCCCTTTAGCTACAGAGGCCACATCTAACTCCCTCTTAAATACAGCCAATGAACAGGCCTCGACTACCTTCTGTGCCAGTGAATTCCAGAGATTCACCACACTCTGTGTGATAAATGTTTTTTTCATCTTGGTCGTAAAAGATTTCCCCCTTATCCTTAAACTGTGACCCCTTGTTCTGGACTTCCCCAACATCTGGAACAATCTTCCTGCATCTAGCCTGTCCAACCCCTTAAGAATTTTGTAAGTTTCTATAAGATACCCCCTCAATCTTCTAAAATATTGCGAGTACAAACCGAGTCTGGGGCTGATTCTATGGGTGAGATGCCAGTTTTAAAAAAAATATTTGGTGGGGGGGGGGGGGGAGGGTTTGATTAAAAATGTGTACATAAACATGACGAAATGTAATCAGGAGTTTCTATAAGATCCCCCCCCCAATCTTCTAAAATCTAGCGAGTACAAGCCGAGTCTATCCAGTCTTTATTCATATGAAAGTCCTGACATTCCAGGAATCAGTCTGGTGAACCTTCTCTGTACTCCCTCTATGGCAACAATGTATTTGAGTATTGGGCATTGTGACATCACACAATGGAACGTTCACCATTGGCTGGGGCTCCTGCAAAGGCATATGTAAATGGATCCATTCCGATTGGACATATGTGAACATCGGGCATTGTGACATCACACAATGGAACGTTCACCAGGGGCTGGGGCTGATGCTGCTTCTATGGGTGAGAAGCCAGTTTATTTTTGAAATATTGGGGTGGGGGGGGGGGGGGGGGGGGGGGGGGGTGAAGGATTTGATTAAAAACGTGTACTTAAACACGACGAATTGTAATGAGGAGCGGATACTTAGAAAGAAAGGTGAAATCTCTACCAAAATGGAAAAGGTGTCGGCGATTGTGCGTCTGGTTTCGGAGTTGCAGTGAATCAAAGGAAGAAAGGCGGTCAGCAGCCGTCCATGTAAATGGATCCATTCCGATTGGACATCTGCGAGCATTGGGCATTGTGATTGGACATCTGCGAGCATTGGGCATTGTGACATCACACGATGGAAACTAATCAAAAGGCAGAAAAGCAGCCGGACGGACGGCAGGCGACAGGCACAGATTTTTATATAATAGATGATGATAGCTCAATGCAGTTGACAACTCCATATGACACATTGTGCTTTGGGAAATGATGATACACACTATTACATTTACACACAGACCCTGTCCAGGTGATCGCATAGTTGTAGTGTCAATTTGTTGGCATGGGAATAGATATCTATGTCTTGGTATTCTATGGGATGTTATTTTTTTTTGCAAGTGTCTTAGGGGCGGCACAATGGCGCAGTAGTAGTGTTACTGCCTTACAGCGCTTACAGCCAAAGAGACCCAGGTTCGATCCTGGCTAAGGGTGCTGTCTGTACCGAGTTTGCACGTTCTCCCCGTGACTACGTGGGTTTCCTCCGAGAACTTCCGTTTCCTCCCACTCTCCAAAGACATACAGGTCTGTAGGTTTATTGGCTTGCTATGAAATGTAAAAAATCGTCCGATTGTAGGATAGTGTTAATATGCTGGGATCGCTGGTCGTTGTGGACTCGGTGGGACGAATGGCCTGTTCAGTCAATATAAGCTATGGTATTTACAGTTATCATAAGGTCATAAGCGATAGGAGCAGATTAGGCCATTTGGCCTATCAAGTCTACTCCACCACTCTATCATGGCTGATCTATCTCTCCCTTCTAACCCCATTCTCCAGCCTTCTCCCCATAACCTCTGACACCCGCACTAATCAAAGAATGCATGAGGGGAATTCCTCTCTGATCCGTCTCCAGATTTGCTGCCTCTCAAACAGTGCTCTTAATTATATCAGCACAGGGCATGGATAACATAGCCATCAGCTTCACAAGAGGTGGATGAGAGGTACTATATCGTACCAGCAGAATTAGGTCATTTGGCCCATTGAATTTACCCCGCCATTCTATCATGGCTGATCTATCTTTCCCTTTCAACCCCATTCTCCTGCCTTCACCCCATGACACCCTTATGCCCCTGTCCCACTTAGGAAACCTGAACGGAAACCTCTGGAGACTTTGTGCCCCACCCAAGGTTTCCGGAGGTTGCAGATGGTTGCCGGAGGTTGCAGGTAGTGGAAGAAGGTAGGGAGACTGACAAAAACCTCCAGGAAACTCCGGGAACCGCACGGAAACCTTGGGTGGGGCACAAAGTCTCCAGAGGTTTCAGTTCAGGTTTCCTAAGTGGGATAGGGGCATAACTAATCAAGATTCTGCCAATCGCCACCTTAAAAATACCCAATGACTCGGCCTCCACAGCCATCTGCGGTAATGAATTCCATAGATTCACCACCCTCAGCAAACAGTGGCAAATGGGACTACTGTGGATAAGGCTCCTTGTTGGGCGAGTTGGGCTGCATAATTATAATTGAAGAATACTTTAATAGTTGTATGGGTTTTGGGAGTTTTGAATGTGATTGGGAAGGCACTACAAAAAAACAAAGGCATCCTTCAAGTTATATTTTTTTTGTGTGGTGTTCTATTAGATCCTCGATTTGCCGAAATGGGCAGAGTGCATGACACACTCATTTGTGGTGGGTACAATATGTTGCAGGCATTCTATTATTTAAGTGAAGCTCTTGTATGCATAGGCTGGGACCATTGTGAATAGTTCTTAAATTGCAACCTGAAGCATCACCCCCCAAACAAATGCTCATCAGAGAGAACTGTTGTTCAGTGTTCCAGTTCATCAACCAGACATTCTGTGCAATTTCACTGCACAATTATTGTTATGCTATTCATTGTGTAGTGTATTTTTTAAAGGCAATTTCTTTGACAAAGGGTTTTTCCCATTATCATTGACATTTTTCCCATTGTCTGCTGTTGTACTTTCCCAGTACTGAGTTCAGAGTTTAGTTTAGTTTATTGTCATGTGTACCAATGTACAATGAAATAGCTTTTGTAGCATGATAGCCAACCAGTGGAAAGACAATACAGTACATGATTACAATCGAGCCATTCACAGTGTACAGATATGTGATAAAGGGAATAACATGAATAATGTTTAGTGCAAGATAAAGCCAGCAATGTCCGATCAAAGATAGTCCGAGGGTCTCCAATGAGGTAGATAGTAGTGCTCTCTAGTTGTTGGTAGGATGTTTTGTCTTGCATATCTTTCATTCATTTGTTCTGTTTCTCTCTATATCACCGTCTATATATCTCTCGATTCCCTTTCCCCAGACTCGCAGTCTGAAGGAGGGTCTCGACCCGAAACATCACCTATTTATTAGCTCCGGAGATGCTGTCAGACCCGCTGAGGTAATCCAGATTTTTGGGTCTATTTTAGGATGGTTCAGTAGCCTGATAGTAGCTGGAGAAGAAACAGTACTAATCTACAGCAAGCATCATACATCCCTGCTACAAATAAAGTGGGAAGTTACATTTGTTAAGAAATGTAACAAGCACTTGCCAAAACTGTCCCGATCCTCACAAGCTAGTAACACAGAAACATAGATGCAGGAGTAGGCCATTGGGCCCTTCAAGCCAGCACCGCCATTCAATATGATTATGGCTGATCATCCAAAATCAGTACCCCATTCCTGCTTTTTACCCCATATCCTTTGATCCAATCCATTCCAAAACCAGCGATCGCTGCACACTTATGCCCCGGTCCCACTTAGGAATCCTGAACGGAAACCTCTGGAGACTTTAATAATAATAATAATGGATGGGATTTATATAGCGCCTTTCTAATACTCAAGGCGCTTTACATCGCATTATTCATTCACTCCTCAGTCACACTCGGTGGTGGTAAGCTACTTCTGTAGCCACAGCTGCCCTGGGGCAGACTGACGGAAGCGTGGCTGCCAATCTGCACCTACGGCCCCTCCGACCACCACCAATCACTCACACACATTCACACACATTCACTTTGGGCCCCACCCAAAGTTTCCGTACGGTTCCCGGAGGTTTTTGTCAGTCTCCCTACCTGCTTCCACTATCTGCAACCTCCGGCAACCACCTGCAACCTCCGGGAACCGCACGGAAACCTTGGGTGGGCGCAAAGTCTCCAGAGGTTTCCGTTCAGGTTTCCTAAGTGGGACAGGGGCATTACAGTATCCTACACACACTAGGGATAATTTACAATTATACCAAGCCAATTAGCCCACAAACCTGTACGTCATTGGATTGTGGGAGGAAACCAGAGATCCCGGAGAAAACCCAGGCAGATCACAGGGAGAACGTACAAACTCCATACAGATGGCACCCGTGATAAGGATGGAACCCGGGTCTCTGGCGCTGTAAGGCAGAAGCTCTACCGCTGCACCACGCGTGCTGCCCTGAATGAAGCAATGCTTTCCACACTGAGCCCTTCTCTAACCTCACTGGAGCGAATTACTCAAAAGCCTGAAAGTCTTAATCCCCTAGACAGATGCAGAATAAACTGATGGAGGATCCATACATCAAATCAGAGTATGTGTAGGAAGGAACTGCAGATGCTGGTTTACACCGAAGATAGACACAAAATACTCAAGTAACTCAGCGGGACAGGCAGCATCTCTGGATAGAAGGAACATGTGACATTTCAGGTCGAGACTCATCTTCAGACTGAGTGTCAGGGTAGTGGGAGACACAGAGATAAGGAAGGGTGAGGTGTGAAAATGAGACGAATCAAGGAAAAATGTAGACTAGATAATTGTTAGCTCAGAGAAGGTGACAATGAAGTATACAGAGATAACATTTAATCAGGGGGGGCAGTCAGACTGGTCGGAGAACTAGGAAGGGGGAGGGATGGATGGAGAGAGAGGGAAAGCAAGGGGTCAATATTCATGCGTGTGAGGGGGAATATATGTTCACACATCTAACCAGCAAGCTCTCTGTCTCACCTCTCCAGCAATGGAGGGTTGAGGTTATTAGCAACTACACTTGAAAACACTATAATAGATCTTGATATCACATGCTCAACCAAAAAAGGATGGGCAGCCTCATGACAAAGGACATCTTTAGAAAGGAGATGAGGACAAATTTCTTTTTTCAGAGGGTGGTGTACCTGTGGAATTCACTGCCACGGGCAGTTGTGGAGGTCAAGACAGTGGATATTTCTAAGGAGTGGATAGATTCTTGATTGTTAAGGGTATCAGGGGTTATGCGGAGAAGGCAGGAGAATGGGGTTGAGAGGGAAAGATAGATCAGCCACGATTGAATGGTGGACTAGACTTGGTAAACGAAAGCCTAATTCCGCATCCTATATCATCAGAGACCACCATCATGAACACCGGGGTCCCACAGGGATGTGTGCTGAGCCCTCTGTTGTTCACGCTGATGACACATGACTGTTGTGCCAAACACAATTCGAACCACATCATCAAGTTCGCAGATGACACAACAGTGGTGGGCCTCATCAGCCACGATGACGACTCAGCCTACAGAGAGGAGGTACAACTCATCAACTGGTGTGACAGCAATAACCTTCAACTCAATGTCAATAAAACAAAATAAATAACTGTGGACTTCAGGAAGAAACAGACAGCACACACCCCACTCACCATCAATGGCAGTGCAGTGGAGTCTGTGAAAAGCACCAAGTTATAGATACATAGATACATAGAAAATAGGTGCAGGAGTAGGCCATTCAGCCCTTCGAGCCTGCACCGCCATTCAATATGATCATGGCTGATCATCCAACTCAGTATCCCGTACCTGCCTTCTCTCCATACCCCCTGATCCCTTTAGCCACAAGGGCCACATCTAACTCCCTCTTAAATATAGCCAATGAACTGGCCTCAACTACCCTCTGTGGCAGAGAGTTCCAGAGATTCACCACTCTCTGTGTGAAAAAGTTTCTTCTCATCTCGGTCCTAAAGGATTTCCCCCTTATCCTTAAGCTGTGACCCCTTGTCCTGGACTTCCCCAACATCGGGAACAATCTTCCTGCATCTAGCCTGTCCAACCCCATAAGAATTTTGTACGTTTGTACGTAAGTTCCTGGGAGTGCACATCACAGATGATCAGACATGGTCCACCAACACCATCTCCCTAGTCAAGAAAGCATAGCAACGCCTCCAATTCCTTCGACGGATGAGGAGAGCCGACCTCGCCCCTTCTGCCCTCACCACTTTTTACAGGGGTGCCATTGAGAGCATTCTTACCAGCAGTCTCCCAGTCTGGTATGGCAGTTGCTCTGCTGCTGACCAGAAGGCCCTACAGAGAGTGGTGAGGACAGCGGAGAAGATCACCAGATCACCCCAACCAGCAATCCAGGACTTATACCCATCTCGCTGTCGCAAGAGAGCAACCAATATCATCAAAGACACCACCCACCCAGCACACAAACTGTTCACCCTCCTACCATCCGGCAAGCGCTACCGCAGCATGCGGAGCAAAACCACCAGATTCAAAAACAGCTTTTTCCCTCAGGCCATCAGACTACTCAACACACTCAAGAAAATTCCATGAACATTACACAAACAAAGACCAACTGACTGTCAAATTAACTTTAACTCAATGTCTGCAGTATGCTATTTGCACTTTTCTATATTGCACCTTTTATTATTGCACCTTAATAACATACCTCAAAATGTTACTACACTCTGGCACACTGTGAATATGTTATATAATGTATATGTCCATTGTCTATCTTTATTGGTATATTGTCTGTCTGTGTTATAAATATTACTTGCACATTTGGAGTATGGGGAAACGCAATTTCAATCCTCTGTGTAACTACTTGTTGCATTATTTGAATTGACAATAAAGTTTACTTTGAACTTTTGTACTTTGAACTATCATTTATGAACTTATGAATACAAAAATGAAGAGAAGTTCAGACAATAATCCACATTGAAGAGCACCAATACAGTGTTGCAATCAATACTTGATAGAAGTATATGAATTTGAGAGACATAAATAGGGTAGACAGTCAGAACCTTTTTTTTCCCAGGGTGGGAATATGCAGCATTAGAGGGCACAGCTATAAAGTGAGAGGGTGAAAGTTTAAAGGAGACTAGACTAAGTAGGACCCGTAGGGTCCCATGTTCACACGGGAGGGCTGGTTCCGCAATACAATATTCCACCTCTCCACCAATTCCAATATTGGTGGCCAGGGGGGGGGGGTGGGCTTTTCTAGAGCGTTAGTATGGCTAGGGAAGTGGTCAAGATGAGACTTTTAGTTATATAGAGAGCAGGCCAAGTTTGTTACATAGAGAGTGGTTGGGGGTCCTGGATCGCATTGCTAGGGGTGGTGGTGGAGGCAGATACGATAGAGGCGTTTAAGAGGCTTTTGGATAGACACTTGGAAGTGCAGGGAATAGATGGATATGGATCATATACAGGCAGAAGAGATGAATTTAACTTGGCATCATGTTCAGCACAAACATAGCAGGCCAAAGAGCATGATTCTGTGCTGTACTGTTCTATGTTCTATGTTCTATATTTTCAATGTTCTATCAAGCATTGTCTGTCAATTTCCCTCCACGAATGCTGCCTGAACGCTGAGATTATGTGCCTTTTGCGTATTATCCAGAGACCTTGGAATTGATCTGGGGATGTGTTTAAATTTCATGGTTTGCAGCTTGGGAATTTATTCAAACAATTTAAATAATCTGAAATAATAAAAAGGGTAGTTTGCTTACCACATAGTTATTGGATTGTCATAAAATAAACTAAAGCCCACTTTAGTTTGAATTTGGCTCGAAACAGCCTTTTAAATTGGTCTAGTTTCAGGGGACAATCAATGTTGAGAAATAGATGCTGGCCTTAATAGTGACAAAAAACATTCTACAGATGAATAAATAATAAAATTCCATGGATGAGAAAGTAAAGATCAGGGTAGACAAAAGTGCTGGAGAAACTCAGCGGGTGCAGCAGCATCTATGGAGCGAAGGAAATAGGCAACGTTTCGGGCCGGAACCCTTCTTCAGACTGAAGTAAAGATCAGGCCTATTTTTTTAAAAAATGATAAGGCCTAATTTTTTTTAAAATGGCATTTCCAGATATCTGTCAAATTCACTCAACAACTAAATAATCTGCTTAAATTTCTCATTAACTATGATTTCCAACTATAATAAGACTGCCCCAATTGTCTCCAAGGTTGAAACAAACCTGCACATCTTTGGAATGAATGTGGCTCCCTTGGTTTAGTACCATATTGTCGAGTCCTTGGAGGCCATAGAGTCCAACAGCATGGAAATAGGCCCTTCAGCCCAAGTCATCCATCCTATACACAGGAACCCCATCGAAACTCATCCATTTGCCTCTGTTTGGTCCATATCCCTTTTAGTTTATATAGACACAAAATGCTGGAGTAACTCAGCAGGGCAGGCAGCATCTCCGGATGGAGGGAATGGGCAACATCTTCGGTCGAGACCCCTCTTCAGACTGAGAGTCAGGGAAGAGGGAGGCACAGAGTTTTGGAAGGGTAAGGCGTGAAAATGAGATATCAAAGGGGATGAAGTGCAAGGAAAATGTATAGTAGAAGTTAAATACATAATACCAGTATTCAAGAATATATGAGGAACTTGATTGAAGTTATTTCTGAATTTTTTAAGACATAGTAACTACAAGTAAAAAATGATTTCTGTGGACCATTGCAACTGTATTTGTTCTTTAACTCACTGAGTCAGAAGTTATAACATTTTGGCTATGAATAAAGGTTTTCCAAAATTGTTCAAAATGTTTTTCCAATCTTGCAATTTCAGTGATTTAAATGCAGTGTGAGCTGATATATCAGTCTGGGCATATTCAGAGAATGAACTCCAGACTTTCCATGAGATTGGAGTAACAGGTAGACAGGGTGGTCAGGAAGGGTGCGATCCTGACTACGGGTTTGTACTTTCTCCCTGCGACCACTTAGCTTTTCTCCCAGTGCTCCGGTTTCCTCCCTCATTCCAAAGACGTGCAGGTTTGTCGGTTAATTGAATCCTGTAAATTATCTCTAGTGTGCAGGATAGTTCAGTTTAGGTTATTGTCACGTGTACCGAGGTGCAGTGAAAATCTATTGTTGTGTGCTATCCAGATAGAGCTAGCTCAGCGTGGACTCAGTGGGCCGAAGGGCCTGTTTCCATGGAGACAGGCTTCATAATTAGGCTGTATAACGGGAAGATTTACTTTCTTTACATCCTTCCTCCATCTGTCAGTGCTGAAATATGACATTTATTGCTGGAGACCTTGACTTACGTACAAGTAATATAAAGACATTCTTGCACTAGAGGGAGTACAGAGAAGGTTCACCAGACTGATTCCTGGGATGTCAGGACTTTCATATGAAGAAAGACTGGATAGGCTCGGCTTGTACTCGCTAGAATTTAAAAGATTGAGAAAGGGATCTTATAGAAACTTACAAAATTCTTAAGGGGTTGGACAGGCTAGATGCAGAAAGCTTGTTCCCGATGTTGGGGAAGACCAGAACAAGGGGTCGCAGTTTAAGGATTAGGGGGAAATCTTTTAGGACCGAGATGAGAAAAACATTTTTCACACAGAGAGTGGTGAATCTCTGGAATTCTCTGCCACAGAAGGTAGTTAGGCCAGTTCATTGGCTATATTTAAGAGGGAGTTAGATGTGGCCCTTGTGGCTAAAGGTCAGGGGGTCTGGAGAGAAGGCAGGTACAGGATACTGAGTTGGCTGATCAGCCATGATCATATTGAATGGCGGTGCAAGCTCGAAGGGCCGAATGGCCTACTCCTGCACCTATTTTCTATGTTTCTATGTTTCTATAAAGCTATTATAAAACACTGATCAATCTGCAAAACCTCAGTTCAGCAATTTGCGATATTTTCCAAAAATTTAGCAACAATTGAGGTGGAAATAAATGAATATATATTTCTAATACTGATCCATGAACATGGCATGCCAATGATATAAGCCATTATAATTTCAATAATATTTAGTTTGCACTCCTCCTTTGACATATGGGATTTTAATGATTCGATTAATCCAGTAAATGTGTAAAATTTTAAAATTGAGTCAATAACAGCTACAATATGTCAAAGGTGCTTGCGTTTTATCTATGCTGCTGTGTCAGCTGTAATTCTATTAACCATTTTACAGCGCTGTGTTCTGCAGAAATCATCGCCCACAAAATTAAGTGCAATTTGGACAAATTAATATTAATTTTGCCAAAATGATAAAGCAACATTCATGAGTCATTGCAGGCAGCACAGTGATCATAAATAGTAAGGTTGCTGCTTAGGGGCTCTAGGTGAGTGCTGGAATATGGGAGAACGGGTGAGTGGTGGATTATTGTTTTGGGGAACGGGTTGCGTTGAGGGACCAGGCCTCGTTTTTAGCTCAACAGGAGAGGGAGGGGCAATTGCACTATTTTCTCAAGTCCTCAAAGCAAGAGGAGGGGAGGCAGTGGAATATGGGGGAAAGTGTGTACGGTGGAATTTTGTGTCTATCTTCGGTTTAAACCAGCATCTGCAGTTCCTTCCTGCTCACTTGACTCTTGACAATCAGGCTGCTTATGAGCATGCACGGGTTTATCAAATCTCCTTTCAACTACTTTGCTCTACGGATAATAATCTTATTTATTATGACACAGAAGGAGGTCCTTCAACCATTAGGTCCATTCTAACTCATCGCATCCTTCTTCTCTACATCCATGCAATACATTCATTCTCACATGTCCGTCGACTACCCTTTGATTCTTTCGCCACTTGTCTCTTGTCTGCAGAGACTCCTGTTTTACAGGGGCCAATTAACACCCTTGCGATGTGGGAGGAAACCAGAGCACCAGGTGATAACCCACATAGTTAGAAAGAGAATGTGCAAATTGCCCACTGCCTATAGCTGAGGTTAGGAACAATCCCAGGTCACTGGAGGTAGGAGAGAGCAGCGCTAATTGAGGCACTACCATGTCAGTCCAGGATCTCCAGTCTAATCTCGGTGCTGAAAATATTAATTGCCAGTATTACTCTATTAATTCTGCGTTTTGTCTTAGATTGCCACATTTCTACTAATGTTTGATGACAGAATTGGATGCACTACTCCATTGTGGCCAGACCAATGTTTAATGCAGTATCAACATAAATGCCTTGATCTAGTATTGTATTCCTTTGATGTGGATCACTGACCACTCTCTCAATGTGTTCAAAGACTTAATCATCTCACACAAAGGGTGGTGGGTGTATGGAATGAAGTGCCAGAGGTGGTAGTTAAGGCACGGATTTTCCCAACTTTAAGAAACAGTTAGACAGGTGCATGGATAGGACAGGTTTGGAGGGACATGGGCCAAACACAGATAGGAGGGGATAGTGTAGATGAGACATGTTGGCCGTTGTGGCAAGTTGGGCTGAAGGGCCTGTTTCCATGCTGAATGACTCTATGACTGTGAATGATTCTATGACTCTGAGTGTGGGAGGAAACTGGAGCTCCTGGAGAAAACCCACATAGGTTCAAAAAGGTTCAAAGGTCCATTCTAACTCATCGCATCCTTCTTCTCTACATCCATGCAATACATTCATATAATATATTGGTCACATACACCTAGGTGTAATGAAATGCTTCTTGCCATGCAGCACATAAAGAAAGAATACAGACATAACAATAATAAAGAAATTAGGTCACGGGGAGAACATACAAACTCTGTAAAGACAAGCACCTGAATTCAGGATCGAACCAGAGTCTCTGGCGCTCGAACTATTACCACTGCGCCACCATACGAGCCTGGACTCTTTGCACTGAAAGCCCTGTTTCTGTGCAGTATGGCTCGGTATGATTCCATATCATTAGGTTATAACCTGTAAGGTCTCATCACAATTCTGTTGTGGTGTTCAACACTTCTTCAATAGCTGATTTGAATTGGGGTGTGAGAGTATTTTTAGGATTTAATACCACGGTACTTGTCGTGAATCTAACAGCTTTAACCTTGCAACATGAACAATTTGCAGTAAATCCTGGGTGAAGAAAAAAATGGATATAAGAGGCCAGTCTCCTTTGTGTGCGGGGTAGGAAAAGTAAGATTTACTACTCAGATGCTTCTGACCTGAATCGAGGACTTAGTGTTGATCATAGTTCGACATAGTTAGGCAGAGAAAATAAACCCATTCTTTGACTATTAATCATTTCCCCTGCAGAGGATGAATAGACTGCTATTGGCAGGGATTCACATTGTTTCGGGCAGCAGAGTGGCCCAGCTGTTAGACTCACTGCTTCACAGCGCCAGAGACCTAGGTTCGATCATGACATCGGGTGTGGAGTTTGCACGTTCTCCCTGTGACCGCATGAGTTTCCTCCAGATGCTCCGGTTTCCTCCCAAACCCCAAAGATGTGTGGACTTGTAGGTTAATTACCCTCTGTAAGTTGCCCCTAATTTGTAGGAGTGGATGTGACAATAATAATAATTAATTTAGAGATACAGCGCGGAAACAGAGTCCACACCGACCAGTGATACCCGCACATTAACACTATCCTACACACACTAGGGACAATTTACAAGTTTACCAAGCCAATTAACATACAAACCTGTATGTCTTTGTAGTTATGGGAGGAAACCACAGATCTGGGAGAAAACCCACGCAGGTTACAGGGAGAATGTACAAACTCCTTACTGACAGCACCCGTAGTCGGGATCGAACCCCAGTCTCTGGCACTGCAAGTGCTGTAAGGCAGCAACTCTTCCGCTGCACTACCGTGCTGCCCTAATACGAGTTGCAATTGCTTAGTATTATCCAGATATGGATGACATGCACATAACATTCATAAGAATAGTGTGTACCTCCGTTCACGTGACAATAAACGAAACTAAACTAAACTAAACTAAATTAAACTACGAACAGACTCAACAGCTCCTCATAGTCCTTCTGAGGAAAGAAGAGGGCAATGTGTTTTACACTGCCTGTTATTTACAGAGAAGTTGTGCTGTTTAATGGAAGAGTTTAAAATTCTCATCTCTATTCTTATCTCCATCTCTCTTCTGCAAACAGAAAGGATGTCTGCCATGCCGTTTTAGTTTACTTTAGTAAATGCAACTTCAGCATATCCATCCTTGGCACTTTCCCTACCACAATGTCAATACTTCCTTTGTGAAATCTCTTGGGATGTTTATTTATTTTTTTAACAACCTTGGATTTGCAAAAAAAAATGCAAGTTGTTGCTTTCCCTTGTTTTACCTCACGAATGAGGGAAGTCAGGTGCGGAGATTCCCAGCTAAAGGCAGGACCTTCAGAAAAAGAAAAGGCAACAGCGAATGCAGACACAAGGAACTGCAGATGCTGGTTTACCGTAAAGACTCTCGTCATCCCTCCAAGACTGGAGCAGGGCACCAAAACGTGCCATATCAGACACAAAGAGCTGGAGTAACTCAACGGGTCACGCTGCATCTCTAGAGAATATGGATAGGTGACGCTTTCTGAAGAAGTGTCCCGACCTGAAATATCACCAATACATGTTCTCCAGAGATGTTGCTTGACCCCCCCGCCCCCCCAGAGTTAGTTCAGCATTTTGTGTCTTTTAAGTGCCTTTGTGTGAAAAAGTTATGCATCAGGTTCCTAGTAAATCTTTGCCCCTCACCTTAAACGCATTTTCTCTGGTTCTCGATTCCCCAACTCTGGGCAAGATTCTCTGTGCGCTTATTCCTCAAAGCACAAGCAACACACAACAATACCTGACAAAAACAGAAAGTTCCTCCAGCACTTGGTGTCCAGAGGAGAAGGTGAGATGTTGAATCAATGTACAATATGCTCTGTCAAACAACATGAAAATTGGCAAATCATTGTGAAGTTATCCTGAAAACCCTTGCCAATTAACCTTGAAAAGGTGCAAAAACATTTTACAAGGATATTACCAGGAAATTAAAATGCCTTTTGATGGTTGGTGCAGATTTGATGGACCAGTCTGAACAAGGATCTCGCCCTGAAACATCACCTATGAAGAGTTACTCCAACACTTTTTTTTCCTTTTGATGGACTTTAGACTTTGTAGATATAGCCTGGAAACCGGCCCTTCAGCCCACTGAGTCCACACTGACCATCGATCACCCATACACTAGTTATATCCAACACACACGGGGCAATTGTACAGATGTCAATTAACCTACAAACTCGCATTTCTTTAGCGTGTCGAAGGAAACCGGTGCACCCGGAGAGAAAACAAAACAGGTCACGGGAAGAAAGTACAAACTCCATACAGGCAGCACCCGTGGTCTGGGTCCCCGGTGCTGTAAGGCAGCAACTCTACCGCTGTGCCACCGTGTCGCCCCGCAAGGTTGCCATGTGGTGTCAGTCAGACTCTAATAATAATAATAATGGATGGGATTTATATAGCGCCTTTCTAATACTCAAGGCGCTTTACATCGCATTATTCATTCACTCCTCAGTCACACTCGGTGGTGGTAAGCTACTTCTGTAGCCACAGCTGCCCTGGGGCAGACTGACGAAAGCGTGGCTGCCAATCTGCGCCTACGGCCCCTCCGACCACCACCAATCACTCACACACATTCACACACATTCACACACAGGCAAAGGTGGGTGAAGTGTCTTGCCCAAGGACACAACGACAGTATGCACTCCAAGCGGGATTCGAACCGGCTACCTTCCGGTTGCCAGCCGAACACTTAGCCCATTGTGCCATCTGTCGTTCCTCAAAGCACACTGTGCAAAGTTCAGGTATATAAGTTACAAAAATCACAGTCATAGAGTCAAAGAGTGATACCACATGGAAACAGGCCCTTCGGCCCAACTCGCCCACACCGGCCAACAATTTCCCAGCTACCCTAGTCTCACTTGCCTGTGCTTGCTCCACAACCCTCCAAGCCTGTCCTATCCATGTACCTGTCCAACTGTTTCGCAAACGATGGGATAATCCCAGCCTCAACTACCTCCTCTGGCAGCTTGTTTCATACAACTGTGTGAAAAAGTTATCACTCGGATTCCTATTAAATCGTTTCCCCTTCGGCTTGAACCTGTGTCCTCTGGTCCTCGATTCCCCTACTCTGGGTGAAATACTTTGTGCATCTTTGCACAGAAATGATTTAGAAAGCAAATCAACTGGAACTTTTTCACTGAAGAGAGAGTAAAGTTCTGGAGTAAGTCACCAGGGAGGAGCCTTCAAACACCGTGTTGTCACAAGGGGGCGGAACTCACTGAAAGGAGCGCTTGCATTAATTTTTTATCGCTGGAACATCTCCAAGCACTTTACACAATGACATTTGTGAGGTTATTACATGAACAATTGGATCTCTGGAGGGGAAAGCAGATTGAGGACTCTGATAAGAAGGTGGGCAGGCAAGAGATTGATCTGTGAAAATGGGTCGAGTTTCTCTAATAGCTTTTACCCATATGCTTAGTTCATCCCAACCACAAAGCCACATGCGGGAGGATAGGTTACATCGCTACTATCTTCTCCTTGCAACTGGATAGCACGGTGGCGCAGCGGTAGAGTTGCTTCCTTACAGCGCTAGAGACCTGTGTTCGATCCTGGTGCTTGTCTGTACGGAGTTTGTATGTTCTCCCCGAGACTTGCATAGGTTTTTGCAACTTCACAAGTTATAGAAAGGTCAGAGAAAGGTTGAACAAGTTAGGTCTTTATTCTTTGGAGCGCAGAAGGTTAAAGGGGGGACTTGATAGAGGTCTTTAACATTATGTGAGGGATAGACAGAGTTGACGTGGATAAGCATTTCCCATTGATAGTAGGGAAGTTTCAAACAAGAGGACATGATTTGAGAATTAAGGGAAAGAAGTTTAGGGCTAACATTAGGGGGAACTTCTTTACTCAGAGAGTGGTAGCTGTGTGGAATGAGCTTCCAGAGGATGTGGTGGAGGCAGAATCGATTTTATCATCTAAAAATAAATTGGAGAGGTATATGGATGGGAAAGGAATGGAGGGTTATGGTCTGAGTGCAGGTAGATGGGACTAGGTGAGAGAAAGTGTCGGCACGGACTAGAAGGGCCGAGATGGCCTGTTTACGTGCTGTAATTGTTATATGGTTATATGGTTATATAAGGGTAGAATTAGGCCATTCGGCCCATCAAGTCTACGCTATTCAATCATGGCTGATCCCTGCCTCCTAATCCCATTTTCCTGCCATCCCCCCATAACCCTTGACACTCGTTCCAATCAAGAATTTGTCTTGATTGATTAAAAAAAATATCCACTGACTTGGCCTCCACAACCCTCTGTGGCAATGAGTTCCACAGATTAACTACCCTCTGACTAAAGAAGTTCCTCCTCACCTCCTTTCTAAAAGAGCGCCCTTTAATTCTGAAGCTGTGACCTCTGGTCCTAAACTCTCTCACCGGTGGAATCATCCTTTCCACATCCACGCTATCTATGCCTTTCATTATTCCGGTTATCTCCGGGATCTCCGGTTTCCTCCCACACTCCAAAGATGTACAGGTTTGCATGGATATGCTGAAGATTGACACAAAGTGCTGGAGTAACTCAGCAGGTAAGACAGCATCTTTGGAGAAAAAAGATGAGTGACGTTTGGGTCGGAACCTTTCTACAGACTCAGAGATTGGATAGACTTTGATTGTTTTCTCTAGAACAAAGGAGGTTGAGGGGAGACTTGTTAGAAGTATGTAAAATTAAATGAGGCACAAAGGGGGTAGGGTCAAAACATGTTTCCGCGGATGGAAATATCAAATACAAAGCTTTAATATCATAAAGTCATAAGGTCATAATGGATAGTAGAATTAGGCTATTCGGCCCATCAAGTCTACTCTGCCATTCCATCATGGCTGATCAATCGCTCCCTCCTAACCCCATTCTCCTGCCTTCTCCCCATAACCTCTGCCACCTGTACTAATCAAGAATATATACACACACACACACGTATACACACACACACACACACACACACACACACACACACACACACACACACACACACACACACACACACACACACACACACACACACACACACACACACACACACACACGCATATATATATATATATACACACACACACAGTGTGTGAGTGTGTGTATGTGTGTGTGAGTCTGTGTGTGTGTGAGTGTGTGTGTGTGAGTGTGTGTGTGTGTATATTGGAATTGGTGGAGAGGTGGAATATTGCACTGGGGGACCAGCCCTCCCATGTGAAGCTAGGACCAAACGGGTCCCACTTAGTCTAGTATATCTATATTACTAAAATTCTGATCTTGACCACTTACTGTTTTTCTGTTTCATGATTTTAGAAAAAGCGCTGCCACTTACGGCTGTGATTTCTGGCCATCTTACTCAGAGTCCCCCTCCGCCATGCAGGACAAGAGGATTTTTCCCATCAATGAAAAGTAAAAGATTTATGTTTAAAAAAAAATGAGATTCTCTCTGCTGCCCCTGCTGGTGGGAGGGGGGAGGGGCTATAAACCCCGGAAGTGTTGTGCCTCAGTCAGTCTCTGCAAGATGGGGGAAGTGAGAGGGCCACGTCTCTCAGTCTGAGCTGTGAATAACACTGAACACATGTCTACTAAACTGTGAGTGTGGTTTTACTGACCTTGAGTGCCCTTAATGTGGTTTGAAAATGAAAATGTGGTTGGTTTGATGTAAAAGCACTGCAAATGTTTGGTGGGGGTTTGGGTTGAAGTATAAGCACTGCAAATGGTTGGTGGGGGTTTGGGTTGAAGTATAAGCACTGCAAATGGTTGGTGGGGGTTTGGGTTGAAGTAAAAGCACTGCAAATGGTTGGTGGGGGTTAGGGTTGAAGTAAAAGCACTGCAAATGGTTGGTGGGGGTTTGGGTTGAAGTATAAGCACTGCAAATGGTTGGTGGGGGTTTGGGTTGAAGTAAAAGCACTGCAAATGGTTGGTGGGGGTTTGGGTTGAAGTATAAGCACTGCAAATGGTTGGTGGGGGTTTGGGTTGAAGTATAAGCACTGCAAATGGTTGGTGGGGGTTTGGGTTGAAGTAAAAGCACTGCAAATGGTTGGTGGGGGTTTGGGTTGAAGTAAAAGCACTGCAAATGGTTGGTGGGGGTTTGGGTTGAAGTATAAGCACTGCAAATGGTTGGTGGGGGTTTGGGTTGAAGTATAAGCACTGCAAATGGTTGGTGGGGGTTTGGGTTGAAGTAAAAGCACTGCAAATGGTTGGTGGGGGTTTGGGTTGTACTGAACACACTGAATGTCTACTGAACTGTGAGTGGTGTTTTGTGTGGTTTTATGGTGGTTTCACCATGCTTGAAATCACACGAAACTGCATTTGAATGTGGTGGCCTTGCACCCTGCATGAAATGGTATGAAACTACATTGGAATTTGGTGGCCCAGCACCCTGCTTGAAGTGGAATTTCAAGGAATAGCCGTGAGTCAACTGCCAGTCCCACCAGCCGTGAGTGAGCTGCCAGCACATCAGGCTTGAGGGACTGAGCTGCCACCTCAAGAATCCATTTGGCCCACATGTCCATACTACCCCTCTGGAGACCAGGCCCTTCAGCCCACAACAACCATACCAGCGCTCCAGAAAGCCCCCCCGACCCCCTCCCACTGGCCACCAATATTGGAATTGGTGGAGAGGTGGAATATTGCGTTGGGGGACCAGCCCTCCCAACAGGTCCCACTTAGTCTAGTATATATATATATATATCTGTGTGTGTGAGAGAATATATAATATATTTCTCTTTGTACAGGTCTGCTTCAAGCAAGGAAATGCACAGCAGCTCTGAACAACATCCTATCACCACCTTCTCAATTGTACATAGGGGGACACAATAAATGCTGGCCTTGTTAGAAATACATTGTTAGAAAAATCCATCAACCCCATTTTCATTAATCTCATGTGCACAGGGTATCATAAACCTTCAGGCCATCCAGATAGCTTCTGATTTCTGGAGCATAAGATGGAAAAGGGAAGATTAAAGAACATGAAATTAATTAAAAATAAAGTTGTTAACTGAGATATAGATAGCTTCGCTCATTCAGTCAATCTTCATGCAATGAGTGCACAGGACAGTGAGCCATAGGCTTTGGACCAAGAGGCTGGTATGAAATGAGTTAAACTACAACTGTAAATACCCACATGCAAAGTTATATCTCAGCAACTCGTCGAAGTCACCCAAGTAGTCATCCTTCTGATATCAGTAGCGCCGTGCGCAGTAAGATGAACTACTGCTTCACAACAGCAATGTAGACCTGGGTTTGTCCTGATCTTGGGTGCTGCCTTTGTGGAGTTTGCATTTTTGCTCTGTGACCGTGTGGGTTTTCTCGAGGTCACGTTCACAAGTTCATATGTTCTAGGAGCAGACCTAGGCCATTTGGCCCATCAAATCCACTCCGTCATTCAATCATGGATTCTGAATCATAGCTGTCTGAAGAAGGGTCTTGACCCAAAACACAGCAGTCTGAAGAAGGGTCTCGACCCGAAACGTCATCTATTCCACTGAAGAAGTGTCTCCACCCGAAATGTCACCCATTCCTTCTCTCCAGAGATGCTGCCTGACCCGCTGAGATACTCCAGCATTTCGTGTCTACCTTCGATTTAAACTAGCATCTGCAGTTATTTTCTACACATTCAATCATGGATGATCTATCTTTCCATCTCAACCCCCATTCTCCTGTCTTCTCCCCATAACCCCTGACTCCCTTACCAATCAAGAATCTGTCAATCTCCGCCTTAAAAATATTCATTGGCTGGGCCTCCACAGCTGTCCACAGGCTCACCACCCTCTGATTAAAGAAATTCCATCTCATCTCCTTTCTAGACTCTCCCACCAGTGGAAACAACCTCTCAAAATTCACACTATCCAATCCTTGCACTATTCGGTAAGTTTGAATGAGGTACCCCTTCATCCTTCTATACTGCAGCGAGTAGAGGCCCAGTGCTTTCAAACGCTGATCATATGTTAACCCATTATTCCTGGGATCATTCTCGTAAATATACTCTGGACCCTCTCCAACGCCAGCACATCCTTCCTCAGATATGGAGCCCAAAACTCCAAATGTCACAATACTCCACATGCAGTCTGACCAGCACCTTACAAAGCCCCAGTATTATATCCCTGTTTTTGTATTCCAGCCCTCTCAAAATAAATGGTAGCATTGCATTTGCCGTCCTTACTACCGATTCAACTTTCAAATTAACCTTTTCGGAATCCTGCACCAGCACTCGCAAGTCCCTTTGCACCTCGGATTTCTGAATTTTCTCCCCATTTAGAAAATAGTCGACACCTTTATTCCTTTATCAAATGGGTCTGAACAGCACCTTATAAAGCCTCAGTATTACATCCCTGTTTTTTTTGTATCCTGGCAAAATGTATACTGCTCCGGTTTCCTCCCACATCCCAAAGATGTGTGGGATTGTAGAAATCATAAAAAGCATGGCTCTGGAACCCAAAACTCAACAGTGAGTTGATGCTTGAAGTTAATTATATTTAATTGTAATTAACGGATATTTTTAAAATGTGCATTCTTGGCGGTGGCAATTCTTCAAATGCGTTTTCAAAAGAACATCCAATTTTAGGCACCTCAGAAAATAGGCACTAAAAGCTGGAATAACACAGTGGGACAGGAGCGTCACTGGGGAGAAGGAATGGGTGATAGTTCGGGTCGAGACCCTTCTTCAGACCCAAAACGTCACCCATTCCTTCTCTCCAGTGATGCCCCCTATCCTGTTGAGATACTCCAGCTTTTTGTGTCTATCTTCAGTTTAAACCAGCATCTTAGGTTTCTACACATTAGGCACACCATATGTGGAGGCTTCTGTTTCACTCAGTCTTTTTTTCTAACGTGCAAAATCTCACAGGCAGATAATTGCACCTCACTTTCTTTAATTCTAAATTGGAAAATTCTGAAGTGGTTTTGAGCCTTTGTAGATTTTTGAAGGAGAAAATTGGAGCATTAAATTTGCTTCTTTTAATTATTTGTGTTAATGCAACATGCAGAACAGAACATGGCTATGTGGGTAGAAATTAGTCAGGCCATGAAGCAAAACTTGTTTAATTTAGTTTAGTTTAGTTTAGTTTATTGTCACGAGTACCGAGGTACTGTGAAAAGTTTTTGTTGTGTGCTAACCAGTCAGCGGAAAGACAATACATAATTACAATTGAACCATTTATAGTGTATAGATACATGATAAGGGAATAACCTCTAGTGCAAGGTAAAGCCAGTAAAGTCCGATCAAGGATAGCCTGAGGGTCACCAAAGAGGTAGATAGTAGTGCAGCACTGCTCTCTGGTTTTGATAGGGTGATTCAGTTGCCTGATAACAGCTGGGAAGAAACTGTCCCTGAATGGGGAGGTCATTTAAGACTGAGGTGAGAAAAAACTTTTTCACCCAGAGAGTTGTGGATTTATGGAATTCCCTGCCACAGAGGGCAGTGGAGGCCAAATCACTGGATGGATTTAAGAGAGAGTTAGATTCATTGTGATCATGGCTGATCGTCCCCTATCAATAACCCGTGCCTGCCTTCTCCCCATATCCCTTGACTGCACTAGCCCCTAGAGCTCTTAGGGGCTAGTGTAGTCAAGGGATATGGGGAGAAGGCAGGCACGGGTTATTGATTGGGGATGATCAGCCATGATCACAATGAATGGCGGTGCTGGCTCGAAGGGCCTCCTCCTGCACCTATTTTCTATGTTTCTATGGTTCTATGTAATCTTGTGGTGTGCGTTCTCACACTTCTATACCTGGGAGAGGGGAGAAGAGGTAGTGGCCAGGGTGCGACTCGTCCTTGATTATGCTGCTGGTCTTGCCGAGGCAACATGAGGTGTAAATGGAGTCAGTAGAAGGAAGGTTGCTTTGTGTGATGGTCTGGGCTGCGTCCACAATTTGCTGACCTTCATTCAAACCTTGAATTCACACAGCAAATTTCTGTCCCATGATCACTATGGTTATTTAATACATGTTCCAACCAGTTTGTGAAGAGCAAGCTTCAAGAAACAGTAATGTGATAATAAGTTCACTTTCATAAGTGATAGGAGCAGAATTAGGCCATTCAATCATGGTTGATCTTTCTTTCCTACAATACAATACATTTTCAATTTATTGTCATTTGGACCCCTTGAGGTCCAAACGAAATGCCGTTTCTGCAGCCATACATTACAAACAAATAGACCCAAGACACAACATAATTTACATAAACATCCATCACATTGCTGTGATGGAATGCCAAAAAACTTATCTCTCCACTGCACTCTCCCCCCCGATGTCAGAGTCAAAGTCAAAGTCAAAGCCCCCGGCGGGCGATGGCGATTGTCCCGTGGCCATTAAAACCACGCCGGGTGATGCAAGGTCGCACACCGGATCTTGGTGTTAGAGCCCCCGGCGTGCGCTCGCAGAGACCCGCCGCCATTCCAAGCCGCGCGGGGCGGTGCTGTAAGGCCCCGCTCCAGGAGCTCTTCAACCCCGCAACTCGGGCGGGAGAAGTCGCCGTTGCGGAAGCCCCGAAAAGCGGTCTCCCTCCAGGGACCCGCGGGCTCCCGGTGTTACCGTCCGCCAGACCCGCAGTTGCAGCCACTGAATCTCCGGGGGTCGGGTCGCAGCAGCGTCCACCACAGCTCCACCCGCTCTGGACTCGGCCAGCTCCGCGACGATGAGGTGAGTAGTCGGCACCACAGCCCCCGGTCTTCCTGTTGTAGGCCGCTCCTCGTTGCAGCCCCAACGACAACGGAGACCCGACAAAGAAAAGGTTGGGTCTCCCGTGCAGGGAGAGATTTAAAAGTTACCCCCAACCCCCCCACCCCCCCACACACATACCCCAACAAAATTAACAAAAACTACATAAAAACATAGACATAAAATAATAAAAACGCAGACGGACTGCAGAGGCCGCTGCTGACGAGAGTCGCGCCGCCTTCCTGAGGGCGGCACTGTAGAGCACAGCAGTAGAGTTGCTGCCTTACAGCGCTTGCAGCGCCAGAGACCAGGGTTCGATCCTGACTACGGGTGCTGTCTGTACGGAGTTTGTACATTCTCCCGGTGACTGTGTGGGTTTTCTCCAAGATATTTGGTTTCCTCCTACACTCCAAAGAAATACAGGTTTGTAACTTAATTGGCTAATTTGTGTAAGATAATGTGCAGGGGTTGTGGTCAGTGGGTACTCAGTGGGCCGAAGGGCCTATTTCTGCATTGTTTCTAAAATAAATACCTAACCCCATTACCTTGCCTTCTCCCCATAAACTCAATCACCACCATATTGGAGAACTTTATACAACCAAATAAGCTTGCTCAACCGAAACGTTGCCTATTTCCTTCGCTCCATAGATGCTGCTGCACCCGCTGAGTTTCTCCAGCATTTTTGTGTACCTTTAAAAATATATAGTTCTATAGGATCAATCACCTGAGTTTACATCGTACATCTGAGATAACAGGAAATTTAATTCAGGCTAAAAACTCAAGGTCATTTTGGGTATAAAACGCGATGAGAGGGAAATTAACCAGAGGGGATAAATATACTTTCTTATCTTGGATATTCCACTTCTAAAGCTGCCACAGTCAGCAATTAATACATCCACTCTCTGTCATTTCAGGATAAGTGATCAATGGGTCTCTAACTCAAGTTGGTCCAAGGCTATACTCATTACAAGCAGTATTGGCAGAAAATCAGCGTTAAATCACTAGGCATTTTCAAAGTTAGCATCACAAGGGATAACAACTCCAACATTTTGCTGGAAAGCGAGCCCGGTCTAATGGGTATTAATGTGATGTGATTCTGGATACCATTCATTTCTTCCCTCTCCTTTTTACACATTTTCAGTCGTTTCCCTTTCTGTACGCTCGGTAATTGACCACAGAGTCTCTCCGACGTCTGCAGGCAACAACTTTGATTTGTCCCAGTAGTGACCAATTAAGTTTGAAGCACATCAGTCATCCGAAAGGCAAGTCATTTAACCTGAATTGGTGGGTTTTTATCCTGCTAAATGATTGTCCTGGAATGGGAGGAAAATTTGCAATTATAAAAAATCCAGCTTTCATATCTTATCAAGCACCGTGTCAAACAGCAGAAACAAAGAACTGCAGACGCTGGCTTATACCACTGACGGACATAAAGTGCTGGAGTCAAAATGCTAGCCATTGTGAAGAAGGGTCTCGGCCTGAAACGTCACCCGTCCTTTCTCTCCGGAGTTGCTGCTTGACCCGCTGAGTTACTCCAACACTTTGTGCCTAACCCTCAAACAACCTTACTTTATCAAACAGCCGTGTTCTCAGTAGCTTGCGTGGACCAGCTAGTAGGCGTATTGGTGGACATCTCTAAGCCTTCCCTACTCCATGCTCAGATTCTCACCTGCTTTTATGAAGACCACTGTCATCCCCGTACCAAAGAAAAGCAAGGTAGCATTCCTTAATGCTTCAAAGTCGCTGCCTCAAAAGGCAGCCAACTTCATCGGAGACCTACACTATCCTGGCCTCACACCCATTTCACCCCCGCCATCGGGAAGAAGGTCCAGGAGCCTGAAAACTGTAACGTCCGGGTTCAGGAACAGCTGCTTCCCCACAGCCATCAGGCTATTAAATACTACAGCCTCCAAATAAGCCCTGAATAGATTATTATTGGTATTATTGCACTTTTATTGTTTATTTGTTTTGTATGTGTTGGTATAGGTATATGTATACCTATGTGTGTGTGTGTGTATATGTGTGAGTACGTGTATATATGCATACACAGAACTTTTTATTCTCGTTTATTATATTGTTTACAGTGTACTATGTTTGCATATTCTGTTGTGCTGCTGCAAGTAAGAATTTCATTGTTCTATCTGGCACATATAACACTCTTGACTCTTAACTATGCAATGACTCCGACACGCACCATAATGTAGTGATTTGAGAGCCTGGTGATGGCGCACATTAACTCCAGCTTCCAAGACAGTCATGACCCAATGCAATTTGCCCACTGTCGCAACAGGTTCATGGTAGATACCCTCCCTGTCCCTCCACTCAGCAATGGAACATCTCAATTACAAGGAGACCAACATCAGACTCCTATTAATTGACTATACGTTTGCCGGCAGCACCATAATCCAAACCAAGCACATCTCCAAACTCCTGAACCTATGTGCCAGCAACCCTCTCTGCAACTGGATCCTCGACTTCCTAACCCATAGACCACAATCAGTGAGAATAGGTGGCAAATTATCTGCTAGAGTTTCGATGTTTGAGGGGGGACCTCATTGAAACTTACTGAATAGCGAAAGGTCCTGGATAGAGTGGATGTGGAGAGGATGTTTCCACTAATGGCAGTCTAGGACCAAAGGCCACAGCCTCAGAATAAAAGGACGTATCTTTAGAAAAGAGATGAGGAAGAATTTCTTCAATCAGAGGGTGGTGAATCTGTGGAATTCATTACCACAGAATGCTGTAGTGGTCAAGTCAATGGATGCTGTTATGATGGGTGTCAGACATTATAGGGAGAAGGCAGAAGAATGGGGTTGAGAGGGAAAGATAGATCAGCCATGATTGAATGGTGGTGTAGACTTGGTGGGCTGTATGGCCTAATTCTGCTCCTACAACTTATGAACATAAACTTATGAACTCCACGATAATTCTCAGCACCCATGCCTCGGAGGGATGTGTTCTCAGCCGCCTACTATACTCCCTATACACTCATAACTGTACGGCCAATTTCTGCCTTTACTCCATTTACAAAGTTTGCAGGTGACAACAATATATTGTGCCTGATTTTGAGTGATGACAAGACAGAGGAAGGAGGTTGAAACTTAGTGTCAAGACAACAATCTTCCCCTCGATGTCAGCAAGGCAAAGGAACTAGTAATTTTCTTCAGGACAAAAAGTTGATGTGGATGCCTTAAACGACATCAATGGTGCTGAAGTGGAAATGTTGTGAGTTTCAAATTCCTGGGCATAAATGTCACCAACAATTTGCCCTGGTCCAACCACATTGATACCATGGTCAAGAAAACACATAAATGCCTCTACTATTTCCGAACATTAAGGATATTGTACTGATTGTGGATGATCGGCCATGAACATATTGAATGGTGGTGCTGGCTTGAAGGGCCGAATGGCCTACTCCTGCTCCTATTGTCTATTGTCTATATTCTGGCATGTTTCCAATGCCTCATACCAATTTCTACAAATACACTATAGATTGGATCCTACGAGGATGCATCACAACTTGGATATTTCACATCCTTACCCACTCTGGTCCATTTGTGACACAGCATCCTTGAATGTAGTTAGCTGCTCAAGATCAGGGGCAATTAAAATTGGACATTAAAAATGTGAGAACAATGTTCATATCCTACAAACACAGGTAGAATTAACTGGATAAATTGAAAGATTGTGGATGATCAGCCATGATCTCATTGAATGACGGTGTTGGCTCGAAGGGCCGAATGGCCTACTCCTGCACCTATTGTCTATTGTCTATTGTCTATTGTGAAAGATCGAGAATGGATTATAGTCAAAGAGGCCCTTCGGCCAACTAGCCCACAGTAACCAATATGTCTCATCTGCACTTCCTGCGTTTGGCCCATATCCTTCCAAACCTGTCCTATCCATTTACCTATCCAATTTTATCCTTAAACATTGCAATAGTCCCTGCCTCAACTACCTCCTCTGACAGCTCATTCCATACACCCACCACCCTTTGGGTGAACATACCCCTCAGATTCCTATTAAATCTTTCACCCTTCACCTTAAACCAATGTCCTCTGGTCATCAATTCCCCTACGTTGGGCAAGAGATTCTTTGCATCTGCCCGATCTATTCCTCTCGTGATTTTGTACACTATAAGATCACCCCTCATCCTCCTGTGCTCTGAGGAATAGAGTCCCAGCCTGCTCAACTTCTCCCCATAGCTCAGACCCTCTAGTCCTGGCAATATACTTGTAAATCTTCTCTGTACCCTTTCCAGCTTGACAACATCTTTCCTTTAACAGAATTGAACACTATAGTCTGATGCGACCTCACCAAAGTCTTATATAACTGTTGCATGGCCACCCAAATTCAATACTCATTAAATCTTTCTTTGGAAAATGTTGTTCCTGGTGTCTAAAAAAAAGCTTTGATTGAATCTTTGCTACATTCACAATGTTGTTATAGAAAAAAAAACTATAGTTATCCATTCCTCATGCAATACCTTGTCATTATCACAGTGTTGTTTTTGAAATGTTTGCCACACAGTATAAACAATTTAAAAATGTGACATTATTATTGGATTGTTATTGCCTTGCGTACAGATAGAGGTAAACAAAGTTTGTTTCGTGTGCTATCCAGGCAAAATGAACCATGTATAAGAATACTTCAGGGTGCAGATAAAGATAGGGAAAGAGCAGGCAAAGAAAAAATGCAAGGCCAACAGTGAGGCAGATTGGAAGGTCAGAAATACATGCTTAGCATTTAAGAGGTCTGTAGAAGAGTCTGATAAAGAATGAGGAAGAACTTGTTTTTGAATCACAGCATTGAAGCCACAGTAGCATGGCTGGTAAAGTTACTGCCTCACAGTACCAGTGACCCGAGAATTAAATCAGGTCATGTCTGGAGATAGACACAAAATGCTGAAGTAACTCAGAGGGTCAGGCAGCATCTCGGAGTAAAAGACTGTGTGCTCACCTTATCTATTCCCCTCATTATTTAATACGTTAAGGGTCCCAACCTGAAAGACTAAAACTCTCATCTTGACCACTTCAGTAAGAGTTGTATTTAAATTTGCCAAAAACGGTTCCCTATATCGCCTGGATTTTTTCGCCACCTTACTCACCGTTCTCCTCTGCTCCAAGCACACCAAGTTTTGTTCCGATCGAGAGATGAGCAGATCGGTCTTCGGCAGGGAGAATAAAGGTGAAGCGGACTATGAGCGTGGGATGTTTTCTTCAAGCTGGGGCCGGTGACCACCACGTCGACCAGGATGCCGATGTGTACAGCCGGGGACGAGAGCCAGTGAGGTAGTCTGGAGCTGTTGAGTGTGGTCAGAGCCGGGGCCGGGAGCTGCTGAGCCTACACACCCTTCTCCCCCCCCACACCCCCCCCCCCCCCCCCCCCCCACACACACCCCCCCCCCCCCCACCAACCACCCCCCCCCCACCCACACCACCCCCACCCCCCCCCACACCACACCCCCCCCCCCACACCATTCTCTCTCCCCCCCACTCCACCCCCACACCACCCCTTCCCCCCACACCACCCCCTCCCCCCACACCACCCCCTCCCCCCCACAACACCTGAAGCCTCCCCCTCCCCAGCTGCAGGACTACCTAAATAATCCATTCGGCCCACAATGTCCATATTACCCCTCTGGAAACCTGTCCCTTCGGCCCACAACACCCATACTGGCCCTCCATTAAGCCCCCCCCACTGGCCACCGCCTGAAGCCAATCCCCTCCCCCGGCTGCAGAACGCAACAAGAGACACAACAAGAAAGAATGGACTGAATAAATCTCCTCTTTAACATTTAAATTGTTGTTATATTTTAAGAGTTATTCACATTTTAAGCTTTAATTAATCCTTTTTCCATTTGCCGTGCCCGTCAGCTGTGCCTGCACAGTAACACCTGCGTGTTCTACATCACAATGGGAACCTAATGGGATAGAATGGCTACACTGCCGGAGAGCAGCTTAGAGTGGGTGGGTTGGGGGGGGGGGGGGTTTGTGGGGGGGATGGAGTGAGTGCGTAGGGGGGAAGGGCAAGGGGCGGTGTGAGGAGAGGAGGGGGAATCAGGGGCATCACAACGGGAACCCGTCAGCCGCGCCTGCGCGGTTGGGGGCTATGCGTGCGTGGTGGAATATTGGAATTGGTGGAGAGGTGGAAATTGCGTTGGGGACCAGCCCTCCCGTGTGAGAATGGTACCCAAAGGGTCCCACTTAGTCTAGTAAATGCTACCATTGAATTTGCCTCCCTTACGTTCGATTCAACTTGCAAAGCAACTTTTTGAGAGTCCTGCACCAGCACTCCCAAGTCCCTTTGCACCTCTGATTTCGCGATTCTCTCCCCATATATAAAATAATCGACGGCTTTATTCTTATTACCAAAATGCATGACTCCACACTTTGCTACACTGAATTTCATCTGACACTTCTCTGCTCACTCTCCTAACCTGTCCAAGTCCTTCTGCAGAGTCCTTGCTTCCCCTACACTGCCTGCCCCTATCTTAGCACATCTGCAAACTTGACAAAGCCTTCAATCCCCTTATCCATATCATGAATATACAATGTGAAGAGAAGCAGCCCCAGCACTGACCCTTGCAGAACTCCACTAGCCACCGCCTCCTTGCCTTCTGCTATGCAACCAACCTGCTATCCATGCAATTATCTGCCCTTTAATATCAGGGGCCATCAACTTCGTGCTTCTTCAAGACCTTCGGTTTCCTCCCACACTCCGAAGACGTACAGGTTTGTAGGTTAATTTGGCTTGGTATAAATGTAAACTAAACTTCCTTTTCTACTTCAGAGAAACACAGCTGTAATTTCTACATGGTGAAACCAAAATGTATAAAAATAGCCTTTATTAAAATCTGACAATGTGCACTTTAATCACGTGTGATTTTTTTCTATTACAAATCTCAAATCATGGAATACAGAGGCAAATAAATAAATGATGGGTCTTTGTCCCAAATATTATGGAGGGCACTGTATACCTCACGCTGCCTCGGAAAGGCCAGCAACATAATCAAGGACGAGTCGTAGCCTGGCCACTCCCTCTTGCCCCCTCTCCCATCAGGCATAAGGTACAGGAGTGTGAAAACACACACCTCCAGATTCAGGCACAGTTTCTTCCCAGCTGTTATCAGGCAACTGAATCATCCTACCACAACCAGAGAGCAGACCTGAACTACTATCTACCTTCTTGGTGAACCTCGCACTATCCTTGATTGAACTTTGCTGGCTGTACCTTGCACTAAACCTTATTCCCGTTATCATGTATCTGTACACTGCAAATGGCTCGAATGTAATCATGCATTGTTTTTCCGCTGACTGGATAGCATGCAACAAAAGCTTTTCACTGTACCTCGGTACACGTGACAATAAACTAAACTGAACTGAGGATTCCCATATAGAACACAAACCAATCTCCCATGAAGAATGGAAATAATTGGGCCCTGAGCACGCAACTGATCTATTGAAGAAACAAGGGACTGCAAATGCTGGTTTACACAAAAGGACACTGAGTGCTGGAGTCATTCAACAGTCAGGCAACAACTCTGGTGAACATGGATAGGTAACGTTTATGATTGCACTGTTGGTAATTCAGTAAGGAAGTGCTGGCAATTCATGGTGAGTTGCCCAGTGGGTACATGAATTCCAAAACTGTGTACCGCAATACAGAGTATGAGCACATGCATGGTCCATCTGACCTCCTGCTTCTTACCTCCCCTCGACAATGGTCCTGATGGTGATTCCATAATGCATGGAGCTCAGGCATCAGAAACATCTCGGAATCATCTTTCAACTTTCACCCTCAATAGCTGGCAATATGAGCGGGGTTCTTCTAAAAGGTGACAAAGACTTCCGGAATAACTCAGCGGGCCAGCCAACATTCCTGGAGAACATGGATAGATGACATTTCAGGTCAGGATCCCTCTTCAGGATATGAAGTGCAATCCTGAACGTAAACCTTTGGAGACTTTGCGCCCCACCCAAGGTTTCCGTGCAGTTCCCGGAGGTTCCCGGAGGTTTTTGTCAGTCTTCCTACCTGCTTCCACTACCTGCAACCTCCGGCAACCACCTGCAACCTCCGGGAACCGCACGGAAACCTTGGGTGGGCGCAAAGTCTCCAGAGGTTTCCGTGGGACAGGGGCATTAGAGCCATAGTCGTACAGTGTAGAAACAGGCCCTTCACCCCAACTTGCCCACGCCGACCAACATGCCCCATCTACACTAGTCCCACCTGCCTGCCTTTGGCCCACATCTCTCTAAACCTACCCTATCAGTGTACCTGTCTGCATGCTTCTTAAATGTTGCAAATGATCACTAAGCCAGCTTGGTGAAGGTTCAATTTAAAAGAGCAGCTGACAAGAAACATAGAAACGTAGAAAATAGGTGCAGGAATAGGCCATTTGGCCCTTCGAGCCAGCACCACCATTCAATGCGATCATGGCTGATCACCCAAAATCAGTACCCCATTCCAGTTTTCTCCCCGTATCCCTTGATTCCGTTCAAGGGAAGTGGTCAAGATAGTTTTGCTTGGCCACAGATGAAAGGTTACCAACTTACCTTGCTAACTTTATTATCAATCTGAAGAAGGGTCTCGAACCGAAACGTCACCTATTCCTTCTCTCCATAGACGCTGCCTCACCCGCTGAGTTCCTCCAGCATTTTTGTCTACCTTTGCTAACTTTGCCCTGTCTCTTCAGATGCTGCATGAACTATTTACGTCTCCGACACGCACTTCTTTTATTTTTAAATAGGTGACGAGTTTTAACCTCTCCGACTGGGAAAAGCACATCGTCAGCAGAGTCCAATCACTGTTCGATACGATAGAACTTTATCTATCCCAAGAGGGGACACTTGAAGGGTCTTTCACCAGAAAGACAGCAGACGGCCGTGGGATTGGCGACAGTTGAAGGTGGCAAATCGATATTGCAGAAAAAAGGAAACCAGAATAGATGGAGCCCTTCCTCAGGGAAGAAAAAAACTCCAAGGCCATTACTGTTGCAGTATTAGCAGAGCACTAGAACTGGACTGATAACAAAACTGGCACAGGTTGTTACTGCCTGTATGATTGGGGTGGTTAGACATGCAGGTCAGGATTCGAGAGCACAGCTAATCCTCCCTCTTGCTAACCTCCTTATCTCTTTCCCTAAACCTTAATCCCTCCAACGGAAACTGGGAGACTCAGGAAAACCAGATGATAACATTCTTTTTTTAATTAAGACAGTGGGATGAAGGTGAAAGCCTCTGCGACGGAGGGGAAAAGAGATGATTGCGGAAGACGAGGTTACTTGGAATTTACAGATGGGTCGATGTGAACACGGGCAAAGCCTCCATCCGTCACATTTTGGACCGCCTCACCCCACATTGCTCGGAAAACAGCATCCCAGAGCAAAAAAGGTCTCCATCCATGGATTTTATATATCCGCGGTGCCCATTTCAGTATAACCTGCGAAACTCAGGCTCAGCTGCTCCCAACAGCAATCGAGGATTGAGAGCAGCTGCCAGATTTATACTAGTCTCGGACAAAAAAAAAATAGAGTCGCTTGCCTTCGAGGAAACACATTGCAGTCCATGCAGTACGTACATGGGTCTTGTTGGTGGAGGTACTACCAGAGTCTCTGCTGTAGAGCAACAAGGCACTCACACAATCCCAGAGTAACTCAGCGGGTCAGATGGTATCTCTGGAGAAAAGTAAAGGGCGAACCTTTATCAGACTTGGTGCTTTTTGTTCTCCAAGATCTTCGGTTTACTCCCACACACCAAAGACATACTGGTTTGTACAGGTACACTTTTTTTTTTTTTTGCGCCTGTGTTTGCGCTATATCTCTAACCTAATAAACTAAACTAAACTAAGGAATACAAACAGTGAAACTCACAAGAGGACTAGAGTGGGAGAATGATGAAGGGAGAGGGAATGCAAGGATTACTTGGTTAGATAAATCAATATTCACACAGCTGGGTTGTAAGCAGCCGAAGCAACATATGAGGTGCTGTTCCTCCAATTTTCCTCCGACTTCAAGGTTAAATGACATCTCTACCTGTGTCTCTCTACATCATCGACTATATCTCTCGTTTCCCTTAAGGGCCTGTCCCACGAGCGACCTAATCTGCGAGTTCAGGCGAGTTTGCCTTCGACTCATACTCGCAGCATGGTCGACACGAGGTCGTAGGTCTTCGTAACTCTCCATCATGCTCGAGAGCGTACTCGAGGCATCAGCTAGGTTGCGGCGTTTTTTTCAATATGTTAAAAAATGCCCGCGAGTAAAAAAGGTCGCCATGGAAAAAATCAATATTTTTTAACTCGTAGGTTTAGTCGTAGTAGGTGGTAGTTAGTCTAGGTAATCGAGGGTAGTCGAAGGTACTCGAGGGTAGTCATAGATAGTCTTCATCATAGTCAAAGGGAGGTCGAAGGGAGATCGAACGAGGTCGCCTTCACTCTCCACTATTCGGTGTCCAATTTCCCGAAGTTTGTCGTAGCTAGTCGCAGCTAGTCGAAGCTGGTCTTCAACATAGTCGAAGGAGGTCAAAGGAGGTCTTCTACATAGTCAAAGAAGGTCTTCAACATGTCATGTTTTCAAACTCTTCTAAACTCGCCAATTAGGTCGCCCAAGTGGGACAGCCCCTTATACCTAACCAGTCTGAAGAAGGGTCTCGACCCGAAACTCACCCATTACTTCTCTCCGAAGATGCTGCCTGCCAGATTTTTGTGCCTATCTTCGGTTTCAACCAGCATCTGCAGTTCTTTCCTGCACACTTTTAGCATGCTCCCATTGTCTGATTATTCAATGCCATAATTAATTAAGGAACATACTTTAATATTGTTTTTAAGCCTTCTTACCCCAAGAACTTTAAAATAAAATCTACTTATAAATGTTTCCAATATCGTCCACACATGTGGATTTTATTGTCAATTCCCTGATGTTGCACTTTCCCAGAAATATGTACCAGGTAGAAATCCATTGACCAGTTTTATGCCAAGCTGATGAAACGCTCTTTGCTTTTTCATGGTCCACAACTTTCATCTTCACTGTTCAATACACGGCCAGTGTTTAGTTTAGTTTAGTTTAGTTCACTTCATGTTCATAAATGATAGGAGCAGAATTCGACCATCAATCTACTCTGCCACTCAATCACGGCTGATCTATCTTTCCCTCTTAACCCCATTCTCCTTTCTTCTCCCCATAACCTCCTGACACACGTACTAATCAAGAATCTATCTATCTCTGTCTTAAAAATATCAATTGACTTGGCCTCCACAGCCTTTTGTGGCAATGAATTCCACAGATTCACCACCCTCTGACTAAAGAATTTCCTCCTCATCTCCTTCATAAACGAACATCCTTTCCTTCTGAGGCCATGACCTCCAGTCCTAGACTCTCCCACTAGTGGAATCATTCTCTCGACACCCACTCTATCCAGGCTTTTCACGTTTAGTTTAGTTTAGTTTAGTTTAGAGAAACAGCGTGGAAACAGGCCCTTTGGCCCACCAAGTCTGAAATGGCCAGCGATCACCCGGACACTAGTTCTATCCCTCACTCTAGGGATAATTTACAGAAGCTAATTAACCGACAAACCTGTAGGAAGGTACTGCAGAAGCTGGTTTAGACCGAAGATAGACACAAATTGCTAGAATAACTCAGCGGGACAGGCAGCATCTCTGGAGAGAAGTAATGGGTGACGTTTCAGGTCGAGACCCTTCTTCAGGCTGATTAACCTACAAACCAGCGTGTCTTCGAAGTGTGGAAGGAAACCGGAGCACCCGGAGAAATCCCACGTGGCCACAGGTAGAAGGTACAAACTCCGTACAGACAAGCACCCGTTGTCGGGATCGAACCTGGGCCTCTTGCATTGTAAGGCAGCAACTCTACCACTGCGCCACCGTGCCGCTACAACATGGCCAGTTTTCCTTAACTGCAAACTTCTTCATCACATACTCTTCAATGAAGTCAGTATTATTCGTACATAATAATGAGAGCAAGGGGCCAAGTACTGATCCCACTGAATCCCCACTGGAAACAACCTTCCAGTCTATTATTACTCTTTCCTACCTGGTACTGATCCAATTGTGTTCTCCACTTTTCTGGTCTCCCTTGGATCTAATGCTATCTGGGACCTTGTTAAAAGTCACAAGTCCATACTGAACGTACTTCCCTCATCAATCCTTCTCATTACCTACTTAATGAAACTCAGTTGGGCCAGTCAGACATGACCTTTCCTTAACATAATCCACGCTGATTTTCCTTGATTAAACGGTGCCTTTCTCAATGAAGTTTTACATTTTCCCTCAGAATTGATACTAATAACTAGTCTGCCACTAATTGACCTGTGTTTATGACCTGTCTTTTTAAGCAGAACAATAGGGCTATTTAAGAAGATGCTAGGGGTTCATGTGTATAACATTCCTTAAATAAGGTCATCACAGTGGCACGACTGGAAGAGCTGCTGCCCCCCAGCGCCAGAGACCCCGGTTCGATCCTGACTTTGGGTACTGTCTATGAGGAGTTTGCACGTTCTTTCGGTGTGTGGATGGGTTTCCTCAGGGTGCTCTGGCTTCCTCCCACATCCCCAAGACGTGTGGGTTTGTAAGTTAATTGGCATCTGTAAAATTGCCCCTAGAGTGTAGGGAGTGGATGAGAACACGGGATAACGTCGATCTGATGTGAATGGGTGATCGATGATCGGTGCGGACTCGGTGGGCCGAAGGGCCTGTTTCCACTCTGTATCTCTAAACAAAACTTACCAGGCTCTGCCCTGTTCCAACCTATCTTTTCCAGTTTTCTCTCCCCGACTACTATCAGGTTGAAGAAGAGTCCTCCCCTGAAACGTCGTCTGTCCGTTTCCTCCATAGATGCTGCCTGACCTGCTGAGATACTCCAGCACATTGTGTTCTGCTTCATGTTAGAAACATAGAAACATAGAAATTAGGTGCAGGAGTAGGCCATTCGGCCCTTCGAGCCTGCACCGCCATTCAATATGATCATGGCTGATCATCCAACTCAGTATCCCGTACCTGCCTTCTCTCCATACCCTCTGATCCCCTTAGCCACAAGGGCCACATCTAACTCCCTCTGTTATGATACTTCCAACACATCTTCCCTTTCCAGAGATGTGGATTGTTTTTAACCAATATTAAACAGGCTCTTCGGCCCACCGAGTCCTCGCCGACCATCGATCACCCTAAGATAGACACATAATTATAATCATACTTGTAATTTATTAGCCAAATATGTGTTGCAACAAATAAGGAATTGGGGTTTCCATACAGTCATACCAAAAAAGCAGCAAGACATACGACTACATAAAAATTTGACATAAACATCCACCACAGCGGCTCTTCGACATTCCCCATTCTGGTGGAAGACAAATTACTGGAGCAACTCAGCAGAACAGGCAGCATCTCTGGAGAGAAAGAATGGATGACGTTTCGGGTCTAGACCCTTCTGCAGAAGAGAGTGCTACACTGAGAAGCAGGCAACAGAAGGCCTTGCAAACCAAATGACGAGGAAAAGAAGGGAGAAAAAAAAAAAGCTGCCTGAATCAATTTTTTAAAATAAATCAGAGAAAGGAATTGAGTCTGTGTGATCAATGCCGTTCCCCACCTCTCACCCAACTCCCCCTGCTGCTGTGCTGCTCTCTCCTGCCTACATGTTGGGTAAACATGCTCTTTGAAGTAACTCTGGTTGTTTGTTCTGCCTTCCAGACTCTGCTATTTCTAGTCCCACTTTTCTTTCACAGCTTTGCTCAGTTCCCCAATCCCCAGGCAAACAGGTTTATTGTGCCTTGTGAAGGGGAAGGATAGAAACAGAAACATAGAAAGTAGGTGCAGCTGTAGGCCATTTGGCCCTTCGAGCCAGCACCGACATTCAATATGATCATAGCTGATCATCCAAAATCAGTACCCCGTTCCTGCTTTCTCCCCATATCCCTTGATCCCATTAGCCCTAAGAGCTAAATTTAACTCTCTCTTGAAAACATCCAGTGAATTGGCCTCCACTGCCTTCTGTGGCAGAGAATTCCACAGATTCACAACTCCATGGGTGAAAAAGTTTTTCCTCATCTCAGTCCTAAATGGTCTACCCCTAATTCTTAAACTGTGATGCCTGGTTCTGGACTCCCCCAACATCTGGAGTAAATTTCCTGCATCTATCCAGTCCAATCGCTTAAGAATGTTATATGTTTCTATAATATGGTGGGAGTGGCGGCGCCTAACAGCAGCGGCTCGACTACAGTCGTCTGTCTTTTTTTATTTTTGTCTTGTTAAATGTATGTCTTTGAGTCAGTTTTTATTATTTTTTTAGCTGTGTATATGTGGGGGATGGTGGGGGGGGGGCTGTGGGGGAAACCGTTAATCTCTTCCCTGTGCGGGGACCCGACTATTCCCTGTCGGGTCTCGGATGTCGTTGGGTTTAACATCGTGGAGCCGGCGGCGACCTCCGGCCGGGACTAACCTGAGGGCTCCAGTTGCAGAGTCTGCGGAACTGACATCGCGGAGCTGGCCAACTTCGGAGCGGGAAGAGCTGTGGTGGCGTGCGGCTGCAACCCGACTTTTGGAGTTCGGAGGCACCGGCCGCAGACCCGGTGAACAGGAACATCGGGTGCTCGCAGGTCCCTGGTGGGAGACCGCTTTTCCGAGCTCCGCAATGGCGACTTCTCCCGCTGGAATCGCGGGTTTAAGGACATGGAGCCGGGGCCTAACATCGCCCGGCGTGGCTTAAACGGCCTCAGGACTTACCATCGCCTGCCGGGGGCTTTAACATCGGAGCCCCAGTTCGCCTCGACACTGCAGTTGGACTGCTGGACCACGGGAGAAGGAACAAAGGGAAGAGATAAAGACTTTGCCTTCCATCACAGTAAGGAGATGTTGGAGACTCACTGTGATGGATGTTTATGTAAACTGTGTTAAGTGTGGGTCTTGGATTGTTTTGTAATGTAAAAAACTGTAGAAATGGAATTTCGTTCAAACCTAGGTTTGAATGACAATAAATAGCATTCTATTCTATTCTATATCCCCTCTCACCCTTCTAAATTCCAGTGAATATAAGCCCAGTCGACCCATTCTTTCATCATATCAGGATGAGAGTTATTCAGTTCCTTGACACCATTACCTCACTCGCATAGATCATGGCAAATACAACTGTAAAAGAGATTTCAGATGACACAAAGTGCAAAGTGCTGGAGTATACTCAGCGGGTCAGGCAGCATCCCTTGGCGAGAACATGGATTGGTGACATTTCAGTACGGGACCCTTTTCAGATTGATTGTAGGCAAGGGGAGGGGGTGGGTGGGGAAGAAAGCGGGAAGAGAGGAGAGGCAGGACAAAGCCTGGCAGATAATAGAGTGTACAGGTTAGTAGGGGTTTTTTGATAGGCAATGGTTGGACAGAGGCCAAAGATGAAAAGGCAGAAGTTGTTAGTCAAAAGGATTGAAGAGTTGCAAATTGTGAAGCCAGAGGATAGGAAAGGGAGGGGGAGGAGCTAAGTCGGTGCGAGTCCAGGTGGGGCACAGGAGAGGGAAGACGGAGAGGGGTTATAATCCGCAATATCTTCTAGTTCGGCAGCACCAAAATCCCAATGGAGTTAGATAGGTGGTGCAGCGGTAGAGTTGCTGCCTTACAGGACTTGGAGCGCAGGAGACCCGGGTTTGATCCCGTCTATGGGTGCTGTCTGTACGTAGTTTGTACATTCTCCCCGTGACCGCGTGGGTTTACTCCGAGATCTTCAGTTTCCTCCCACACTCCAAAGACGTACAGGTTTGTAGGTTAATTGGCTTGGTATAAGTGTCAATTGTCCCTAGTGTGTGTAGGGTAGAGTTAAGGTCGGTGCAGACTCGGCGAGCCGAAAGGCCTGTTTCCGCACTGTATCTCTAAACTAAACTTAAACTAGTGTTTTGCTGCATGTGGAATTTCAGTGAAATCCTCAAGAATATGATTGCTGTTGATTTCAAACATAAGTGTTTATTTCATGGCAAGGGCTTTCAGATGAGATGCCCAGGACTAAATTAGCTGTGTAATTGTTGGCAGTTCTGATTAGTTAAACAATGCAATACATACAAAGGATTTGTTTTAGTAAATTGAAACACAATGGAGCCATTAGGAACTGTTAGGAATTGAGGACAGAATCATTAGATTGTAAGGTGTGCTCTACTTATTACAGGTGAATGTTCCAATCTTATTTTCAGTTACTGGGAGGTTTGTCAAAGAAAGCATTTTTAGTCCAGTACACAAAGTGTTGGAATAACTCAGCAAATCAGGCGGCATCTCTGAGGAACTTCGATTGGTGACTTTTTGGATCGGACTCTTTACAGAAGGGTCTCGACCCGAAACGTCACCTATCCATGTTCTCCAGAGAGGCTGCCTGATCTGCTGAGTTAGTTTAGTTTAGAGATAGAGGGCGGAAACAGGCCCTTCGGTCCAGTAAGTCCACGCCACATTAACACTATCCTACACACTTTACATTTTGACATCAAGCCAATTAACCTACAAACCTGCACATCTTTGGAGTGTGGGAGGAAACCGAAGATCTCGGAGAAAATCCATGCTGGTCACGGGGAGAACATGCAAACTCCGTACAGACAGCACCCGCAGTCAGGATTGAACCCGGGTCTCTGGTGCTGTAAGGCAGTAACTTTACCGTTACTCCAGCACTTTGTATCCTTTTCTGTAAACCAAATATAGACCGGCATCTGCAGTTCCTCGATTCTACGTTTGTAGTCCAGTCATTGCTGATATCAATAGATGGACATGAGCTGTCTTTTGGATCCTCTGGAGACCACCGACAAAATGTCCAAGACAAAATCCTATTTTTTATTTTTTATTTTTTATGTTTTTTATTTTATTTTTTAAATCAAAAATATTTATTCAAATATTAAAATAGTATTTACAATACAATATAACAAAACACCACCATAATACAAGACAAAACAAATATGCTAAGCAACTGCTAAACAACTATATTGCAATCCTTGTCCAGGATACATTCAACCCCCCTCAGTGCCCAGCGGTCGCGAAACTCCCTCAGGGTGCCCGTAGACAGGGCGTATTCCCTTTCCAACTGCACCCGGGCACAGACGTATCCCCGGAAAAGGGGCAGGCAGCCGGCTCGGGTAGAGCCCTCCACCGTCTGCCGCCTTGACTCGCGGATAGCCAGCTTGGCCAAACAAAATCCTGTTGGCAGGGAGTGCTGCACTTGTGCCTCAGAAGCGATGATGGAATGGCGATATATTGTAAATCAGGATAGAGTCAGTAGTCGGAAATACTACATCTTGAGGAAATGAGACTTGTTCTAGCAGGAAAACAAGGGCAATTCTTAAGAATATGGTCACCTTTCATTGATTTATTACGGGTGTAATATGGTGCAACACAACCCTGGAAAATAATTATTTTAGAATTAGGTGATGGGTGTGAATCGTCAGGAATTAGGCACATTCCCTTTCCTTCTTGCTTAGATTCCTTACTTATTTAGATTCCTTACTTATTTTCTTTTTCTTTTCTTAAGGCCCCCCTTTTCTGTGGGCCTTTTTTTTTTCTTCTTTTCTTTCCACATACACTCCACTACTATCCTCACTCTTTTCTTTTTTCTCTCTTTTCCTTTCTCTTTTTCTATAATAGCTTAAAGTTTGAAAAAGAAAGAAGTTGCACAAGAAATGTAATATGTTGCATATTATGATTAAGATGTATGTACATTGCTTCTAATAAATAGTCAGTTGGCGGTGCTGCCTTTTTGAACTTAGTTACCTGTTCTGCACACAACTGAATGCACAGCAGGTTTGATTGATTTTTGATTGATTGATTGATTGATTGGTAGATTGATTCTTTATTATCACCTGTAACATGTCATAAGGAATAGGAGTAGAATTTGGCCATTTTGCCCATCAAGTCTACCCTGCCATTCAATCATTGCTGATCTATCACTCCTTCTTAACCCCATTCTCCTGCCTTCTCCCCATAACATCGGACATCAGGACTAATCAAGAATCTATCTATAGCTGCCTTAAAAATATCAATTGACAGCCTCTACAGCCTTCTGTGGCAAAGAATCCCACAGATTTACCACCCTCTGACTAAAGATATTTCTCCTCATCTCCGTCCAATAAGAACGTCCTTTAATTCTGAGGCTATGACCTGTAGTCCTGGACTCTCGAACTAGTGGAAACATGCTTTCCACATCCACTCTATCCAAGCCTTTCACTATTCTGTATGTTTCAATGAGGTCCCGCCTCATTCTTCTCCCATTGCTGTGCCTCAACCTCTGACCTGTGGCATCCACCGCGGGTCCGTCTGGCCTCCGTGCCAGGTATCTTTAACCTCAGGTCAAATTTAAACAAGCCAGCTCCTTATAAATAAATGATCTAAGGCTTATCACTGTGCGACAGGGTGGAGCTGAGCGCTCACAAGCAGCAGAGAGGTTTCACCGGACCATGGCAGCACTTAGAAACATAGAAACATAGAAACATAGAAATTAGGTGCAGGAGTAGGCCATTCGGCCCTTCGAGCCTGCACCGCCATTCAATATGATCATGGCTGATCATCCAACTCAGTATCCCGTACCTGCCTTCTCTCCATACCCTCTGATCCCCTTAGCCACAAGGGCCACATCTAACTCCCTCTTAAATATAGCCAATGAACTGGCCTCAACTACCCTCTGTGGCAGGGAGTTCCAGAGATTCACCACTCTCTGTGTGAAAAAAGTTCTTCTCATCTCGGTTTTAAAGGATGTCCCCCTTATCCTTAAGCTGTGACCCCTTGTCCTGGACTTCCCCAACATCGGGAGCAATCTTCCTGCATCTAGCCTGTCCAACCCCTTAAGAATTTTGTAAGTTTCTATAAGATCCCCTCTCAATCTCCTAAATTCTAGAGAGTATAAACCAAGTCTATCCAGTCTTTCTTCATAAGACAGTCCTGACATCCCAGGAATCAGTCTGGTGAACCTTCTCTGCACTCCCTCTATGGCAATAATGTCCTTCCTCAGATTTGGAGACCAAAACTGTACGCAATACTCCAGGTGTGGTCTCACCAAGACCCTGTACAACTGCAGTAGAACCTCCCTGCTCCTATACTCAAATCCTTTTGCTATGAAAGCTAACATACCATTCGCTTTCTTCACTGCCTGCTGCACCTGCATGCCCACTTTCAATGACTGGTGTACCATGACACCCAGGTCTCGCTGCATCTCCCCTTTTCCTAGTCGGCCACCATTTAGATAATAGTCTGCTTTCCTGTTTTTGCCACCAAAATGGATAACCTCACATTTATCCACATTATACTGCATCTGCCAAACATTTGCCCACTCACCCAGCCTATCCAAGTCACCTTGCAGTCTCCTAGCATCCTCCTCACAGCTAACACTGCCCCCCAGCTTAGTGTCATCCGCAAACTTGGAGATATTGCCTTCAATTCCCTCATCCAGATCATTAATATATATTGTAAATAGCTGGGGTCCCAGCACTGAGCCTTGCGGTACCCCACTAGTCACTGCCTGCCATTGTGAAAAGGACCCGTTTACTCCTACTCTTTGCTTCCTGTTTGCCAGCCAGTTCTCTATCCACATCAATACTGAACCCCCAATGCCGTGTGTTTTAAGTTTGTAAACTTATCTCTTATGTGGGACCTTGTCGAAAGCCTTCTGGAAGTCCAGATACACCACATCCACTGGTTCTCCCCTATCCACGCTACTAGTTACATCCTCGAAAAATTCTATAAGATTCGTCAGACATGATTTACCTTTTGTAAATCCATGCTGACTTTGTCCAATGATTTCACCACTTTCCAAATGTGCTGCTATCCCATCTTTAATAACTGACTCTAGCAGTTTCCCCACTACCGATGTTAGACTAACTGGTCTGTAATTCCCCGTTTTCTCTCTCCCTCCCTTCTTAAAAAGTGGGGTTACGTTTGCTACCCGCCAATCCTCAGGAACTACTCCAGAATCTAAAGAGTTTTGAAAGATTATTACTAATGCATCCACTATTTCTGGAGCTACTTCCTTAAGTACTCTGGGATGCAGCCTATCTGGCCCTGGGGATTTATCGGCCTTTAATCCATTCAATTTACCCAACACCACTTCCCGGCTAACCTGGATTTCACTCAATTCCTCCAACTCCTTTGACCCGCGGTCCCCTGCTATTTCCGGCAGATTATTTATGTCTTCCTTAGTGAAGACGGAACCAAAGTAGTTATTCAATTGGTCCGCCATATCCTTGTTCCCCATGATCAACTCACCTGTTTCTGACTGCAAGGGACCTACACTTCCTACCTTCCTCTCAATAGATATTTACACATCTGTCACTTCACAAGTTCACAAGTTAGGAATTAGGCCATTTGGCCCATCGAGTGTACTCCGCCATTCAATCATGGCTGATCTCTGCCTCCAAATCCCATTTCCCCATTGCCTTCTCTCCATAACCCTTGCAACCTTGGAGGTTTTACGAGAATGATCCCAAGGATGAATGGGTTAACATATGATGAGCGGTTGATGGCACCGGGCCTGTACTCGCTGGAGTTTAGAAGGATGATGGGGTACCTCATTGAAATTTACAGAATAGTGAAAGGCTTGGATAGAGTGGATGTGGAGTGAATGTTTCCACTGGTGGGAGAGTCTAGAACCAGAGGCCATGGCCTCAGAGTAAAAGGATGTACCTTTAGAAAGGAGATGAGGAGGAATTTCTTTGCAATTCATTACTGCAGAAGGCTGTGGAGGCCAAGTCAATGGATATTTTTAAGGTAATTGAGAGATTCATAGATTCTTGATTAGTATCAGTGTCAAGGGTTATGGGGAGAAGGCAGGAGAATGGTGTCAAGTGGGGAAGGTAGATCGGCCATGAATGAATGGTGGAGTGGACTTGATGGGCTGAATGGCCTAATTCTGCTCCTGCAACTTATGAACTTATGAACTGGTACCAGAGGGGTGTCAGCGTACAGTTTGTTAATATAACTGAACTGCTGAAGTCCAAGTTACCTGCTCCAAACAGAATCAAAACATCTAACAGAAACATTGGCCAGTGAATTTGTGTATTGCAAAATATATCAGAATTGCATAATTGGCTGGCCTTTAAAGAGCTTTTCTAAAACATAATTTTCATCAGTCTGAAAGGCGTAATGTTCCAAATGAATGTAATTTCATAAAACGCTGGGGAAATTCTGTGGGCAGGAGAAGCAGAGAGCATTGTTTGGCATTAGTATAGGTTTATTATTGTTCCAGTACTATTGTCCCAAAGCTTTTGTTTGCAAGCAATCCAATTAAATTAGATCATAGTACCTAAAGGTGCAATCAAGCCATAGATAAATACAACAGGTAATAATGAATACAAAAATAAAAAATACCAGAGAGCAGAATACCGTTTTACACCAGTGTGGAGGAACTGTTAGAGAGAAAAGTTGAGCACCTACAATGAAGGTAGACAAAAATGCTGGAGAAATGCGGGTAAGGCAGCATCTATGGAGCAAAGGAAATAGGCGACGTTTCGGGTCGACACTCTTCTTTAGACCGATGTGGGGGAGGGGGTGGGGGTGGGGGGGGGTGAGAAGAAGAAAGGAAGAGGCGGAGACCGTGGGCTGTGTGAGAGCTGGGAAGGGGAGGGGAGAGAAGGAGAAAGCAGGGACTACCTGAATTTGGAGGTCAATGTTCATACCACTGGGGTGTAAACTACCCAAGCAAAATGTGAAGTGCTGCTCCTCCAATTTACGGTGCGCCTCACTCTGGCCATGGAGGAGACCCAGGACAGAAAAGTCGGATTCAGAATGGGAGGGGGATTTGAAGTGCTGAGCCACCGGGAGATCAGGTTAGTTATTGCGAACCGAGAAGAGGTGATGGGCAAAGCGATCGCCAAGCCTACACTTGGTCTCACTTGTGTAGAGCAGCTGACACCTAGAGCAGCGGATGCAATAGATGTGGTTGGAGGAGGAACAGGTGAACCTCTGCCGCACCTGGATAGACTGCTTGGGTCCTTGGATGGAGTCAAGGGGGGGGGGGAGGTAAAGCAACAAGTGTAGCATTTCCTGCAGTTGCAAGGGAAAGTGCCAGGAGAGAAGGCGGTTTGTGTGGGATGAGACAAATTGACCAGGGAGTTATGGAGGGAGTGGTCTCTGCGGAGATTCGGAGTGAGGAGGAGAACTTCTTCAAAGTAGGCATACTTTGAGGAGATTTCGCAGTGGAGTAGACGAAAACTGCAATGAAGGTTGGTTGGAAGATCAGGACTCTCTAACTTATGGGAGGTCCGTTCAGTCTGATAACAGAGGGGAAGAAGTTATTCCTGAGTCCAGTGGTTTGTGCCTCAGATGTGCAGTAGAAAGCATTTAGCATCGTAGCACAGTTTGGGAACAGGCTGTGGTCTGGGATAGAGCTGTTCCCAAACCATGCAGTGATGCATTCAGGTGAAATGCTTTCTAAAAAATTGCTCTCTACAAATAGAAACATAGAAAATATGTGCAGGAGTAGGTCATTCAGCCCTTCACCAGCATCACCATTCAATATGATCATGGCTGACCATCCAAAATAATTCCTGCTTTCTCCCCATATCCCTTGATTCCGTTAGCCCTAAGAGCTAAATCTAAAGGGCCTGTCCCACTTAGGCGACTCTTTAAGGGACTGTCCCACTTAGGTGATATTTTAGGCGACTGCCGGCGACAGTCACAGTCGTAGCGGGATGCCGAAATGGACCCACACTACGACAATGTCTACGACACGCTACCACCTAGTCGACATTAAGCTACGACAAGCTATGTCAACCGGCGACACAATTCCTCACGACTTGGTACGTCCACCTATGACCACACCTACGACAACCACGACGACACCTACAACTACCTTCGACCACACAGGCGACAACCTACAACAACCAAAGTCAACCTACCTCCACCCGCGAGAATCTATGACAAGCTACGACCATGTCGGCGACAAATGAAGACGACTGAAGACTTCTCTTGGTGCCGGTACTAATCGCCAGTTGACGTAGGTTGACGTAGGTTGTCGCCAATAGAAGCCCCCGAGGTCATCACCCGGCGCCAACCAACGTCACCTGGCGTCATCCTGGAGACATCCCACGACAACCTACGACAGCACCTACGACAGGAGAAGGCAGGCAACGTCAAGCCCACTGTCGCCGAAAGGTCCAGCAGCGACAAAAAAAAGTTACATCACTTGAGGAGACAACTCACGACAATGCAGGCGTCACCCAACGACCATGTGGCGACAGCCTATTTTCTGGCTATCGCCAAAAAATCACCCAAATGGAACAGGCCCTTTAGGCAACTGCCAGGGACTAGTTTTAATGAAATTCACCTACGACACCTGGTGACACCTATGACAGCATCTACTGCAACGTACGACAGCAAATATTGTCGCCACTGTCGCTGAAAAACGTTGTTGAAAATGTTGCCTGTAGTCGCCCAAAAAATCGCCTAAGTGGGACAGGCCCTTAACTCTCTTTTGTATACATCCAGTGAATTGCCCTCCACTGCCTTCTGTGGCAGAGAATTCCACAGATTCACAACTCTCTGGGTGAAAAAGTTTTTCCTCATCTCAGTCCTAAATGTCCTACCCCTTATTCTTAAACTGTGACCCCTGGTTCTGGTCTCCCCAATGAGTAGCTTTCCAGTTATTTCGGTGAATGTTAACCATAAATTGCATATTGTGAGGCTGGAATTATATGAAACCGAGTCATGCGGCAAACGTTCTTTTTCTGGACGGGCTTTGGTAAACAGGTTGCATTATTTTAATGGAAATCTAGCAGCATTAACAGTCATTACCTGCCATTACCCTATAAATTACCGGATTTATTGAGGGGCAACTTGCCAACTCAAGCCCGACGCTGAAGACCACTGCTGTAACCTTAAGTCAGCCACAATAATGAATTGGGACCAATAACCTTACCCATGGAGAGTATTAGATCCTTTTTATTTAACTACTCAAGTAGCTCATCAATACGGCATGAACGACCTACAACTGCCTAATTGAAGCCTGCATCCAATGGATTTCATTAAATTCTAATGCTGTGCAGTCGCTATTACTGATAAAGAAATTATGCCTTTGAGCTAAAAGTGGTAATTCCGTGTAATAGCTGTCCATTCACCATTGACCTTAATGGCACTGTCAGGTGAATAAAGAGAGATCAAAAGCATAATACATATGAACGCCACTTAGTAGCACCACTTTTGTGATGATATTTTTTGTTATAAGTTCAATTTTTTCCCCCCATTAACCTGTCTGTTTTATAGCCTTGGTGCATGAATAATTCATGGGCATATTCAGTTTATAGCAACATTTTCTGATCGCTATCATCAAAGCATGGCTGTGTACACAAAATGCCATCACTTCCATCCACTGTGAGTAAATTATTTATCAGCTCTTCACATATTGTGCTGCCTCCATAATAATAATAATAAAATAAAAAAAATTGGCTTCAATGGCAAAGAAAGACGCAGCCAAAACCCATCTCTCAGCTTCTTCCCCTGCCCCCATTTCCAGGAATGGTATTGTCAGTGTAAAAGAGTCACAGAGTGATACAGTGTGGAAACAGCCCCTTCGGGCCAACTTACCCACACTGGCCAACATGTCCCAGCTACACTAGTCCCACCCTGCCTGCGTTTGGCCCGTATCCATCCAAACCTGTCCTATCCATGTACCTGTCCAAGTGTTTCTTAAACTGTTTCAGCCTCAACTGCCAACTGGCTATATTTAAGAGGGAGTTAGATGTGGCCGCAAACGTGTAAATTGAGTCGGATTGGTATTTGTCTGCACACACATGAGTTTATAGTGAGTATAGAAGGGGACTGAGAATGCATCCTTGCGGGACACCAGTGTTGAGGATTTCTGTAGAGGATGATCTCTGGAATTCTCTGCCACAGAAGGTAGTTGAGGCCAGTTCATTGGCTATAATTAAGTTAGATGTGGCCCATGTGGCTAAAGGGATCAGGGGGTCTGGAGAGAAAGCAGGTACAGGATACTAAGTTGGATGATCATATTGAATGGCGGTGCAGGTTCGAAGAGCCGAATGGCCTACTCCTGCACCTACTTTCTATGTTTCTATGTTTCTCCTCTGGAAGCTTGTTCCATACACCCACCATCCTTTGTGTGAAAAAGTTACCCCCCAGATTCATATTCAATCTTTTCCCATTCACCTCAAACCAATGTCCTCTGGTCCTCAATTCCCCTACTCTAGGCAAGAGACTATGTGCATCTACCCGAACTATTCCTCTGATGATTTTATAAGATCACCTCTATAAGATCACCCCTCATCCTCCTGCGCTCCAGTGAGATCTGGGCGTGGATAATAGTTCACAATTTCCGGATGATCCCAGGCTTGAAGAAGATGATGATAGACTGCAAGAAGAAACATATAGACTGGTGGAATGGCCCACATCGCAGCAGATGAGTTTTACTGTAAAGAAGTATGAAATTATACATTTTGGCAGTGACACAATGGGAGACAATATAGAATATATGGCACGCTTGAAATAATGTTGCAGAAAGAGAAACATAGAAGGTAGGCTGTAGAACAGGAACAGGCCCTTTAACCCACAATGTTTGTGCCAAACATGACGCCAAGTTAAACCGATCTCATCTGCCTGCACTTGATCCACATCCCTCCATTTCCTGCATGTTAATGTTCCCATCTAAAAGCCTCTTCAATGCCACTATCGTGTCTGCTTCCAACATAGGTACCAGCACAGGAACGGGCTCGTTGGCCAACAATGTTTGTGCCGGACATAATCCCAAGTTAAGCTGATGTCATCTGGAAACATAGTAACATAGAAAATAGGTGCAGGAGTTGGCCATTCAGCCCTTCGAGCCAGCACCGTCATTCAATATGATCATGGCTGATCATCTAGAATCAGCACCCCGTTCCTGCTTTCTCCCCATTTCCCTTGATTTCATTAGCCCTAAGAGCTATGGCCAACTCTCTCTTGAATACATCCAGTGAATTGGCCTCCACTGCCTTCTGTGGCAGTGAATTCCACAAATTCACAACTCTCTGGTTGAAAAAGTTTTTCCTCATCTCAGTCCAAAATGGCCTGCCCCTTATTCCTAAACTGTGACCCCTGTTTCTGAACTCCCCCAACATAGGGAACATTTTTCCTGTATCTAGCCGGTCCAATCCCTTAAGAATTTTATATGTTTCTACAAGATATCCTCTCATCCTTCTAAATTCCAGTGAATATAAGCCCAGTCGATCCATTCTTTCATCCTATGTCAGTCCCGCCATCCCGGGAATTAACGTGGTGAACCTACGCTGCACTCCCTCAATAGCAAGAATGTCCTTCCTCAAATTAGGAGACCAAAACTGCAGACAATACTCCATCCGTATCCCTCTATTCCCTGCACTTCAATCTGCCTATCTCTTGAATGCTACTGTAGTACCTGCCTCTACCACCACCCCTGGCATTGAGTTCCAGGATCCCACCACTCTCTGTGTAAAAAGCTTGCCCCGACACCTCTCCATTAAACTTTTGCCCCGACACCTCTCCATTAAACTTTTGCCCCTCTCACCTAACACCTATGCTCTCTAGTGTTGGACATTTCCACCCTGGGAAAAAGGTTCTTCCTGTCTACTTTAAAGTATATGCCAAGATAGGTAAAAGACCTGGATCGACGCAAAAAGCTGGAGAAACTCAGAGGGTCAGACAGCATTTCTGGAGAAAAGGAATGGGTGACGTTTCGGGTCGAGACCCTTCTTCAGACTCACAATCAGGGGAGAGGGAAACGAGAGAGAGAAAACGTCACCTATTTCTTCTCTCCAGAGATGCTGTCTGACCCTCTGAGTTGATTGTATCTAACCCATTGAGTTACTACAGCTTTGTGTGTCTAACTTCGGTTTAAAGCAGCATCTGCAGTTCCTTCCTACGCAAAATGTCTGGGCATTTTTCCATTTCTTCTTTTAGTCTTTTTTATATGGGTGGGGGGGGGTGGGGGGGTAAGGGGGAAGGGGGAAACTGTTATTCTTAGTCACTACCTGGTCGAGGATGCGTCTTTCCTCCGAGCCACATCTTTGCCCCCTCCTCGTGGCCTACCATCTGGATTGGCGCAGCCTTTCCTGCCGGAGACCAGCCAGAGCTTCAGCTTCAGCAGTGGCGCAGCACTGAAGTACCATCGCGGAGCGGGCGATGCCTTACTGGGGATCGCCATGTGGAGCTCCGGAGTGCTGTGACTGCCGACTTTGACAGCATGGAGCTGTTGTCTGCGGAGTTTCCAGCCGCAGGCGGCGCTGACTTTGACATCGCGGAGCCTGGGCTCCTAGCCGGGGTCGCCAGCATTGAATCTCCACCCAGCTCAGCCTGTGGACCTCCAGGAGCCGCGGTCTCCAGGAGGAAGCGGCCGATTCGAAAGCTCCGGGCCGCTGAGCTTGTTCTTCCGTTTGAGTAAGTAAGTAAGTAAGTAAGTAAGTAATTTTTATTTATATAGCACTTTTAAACCGTCACGTTGAAGCCAAAGTGCTTTACAGTGAAGAAATTAGATTACCATACATCCATATAAAAGAAAAAAGAAAAAAAAGACACAATACACTATAGGATGCAACATGAACATCCCCCCACAGCTGAATCAACACTTTGGTGCCTTCCACTGTGAGGGAAGGCACCAAAAAGTCCAGTCCTCCTCCTCCTCCTAGTCCACCCGAGGTTGGGACCTATTTGAGGCCTCCGCAGCCAGTCACCACAACGGCGGCCCGATGTTATAGGCCCTCTTGCCGGGAAGATGGAACTCCGGCGTCGGGTGAACACTCCTCAGCGGCTTGGAATGTCTGGAGCAGCCGCTTCGTCCCAGGAGACCGCGGCTCCCGAAGTTCTCAGGCCGCGCTGGTCGAGGTTTGAGGGCCTGAAAAATTGGGCCACCATTGCTGCGATTGCAAAGGCCTCAATAGGCCCCGACCATGGGTGAACAGAGGAAGAGACTGAACTTTGTTGCCTTACCTCACAGTGGGAAACGTTGATTCCGCTATGGGGGGATGTTTTTTATGTTTTATGTAAAATGTTAACATTTTGTGTTTGTCTTATTTGTGTGCTGCATGGTAACTCAAATTTCACTGCACCAATTGGTGTATGTGACAATAAATGTCCTTTGTCCTTTGTCCTTTGCATGCATTTGAAAGTAGCAGGATATTTTGAGAGAAGAGCAAGTGAATCATACCTGGGAGAATTATAGAAACCATTAACAGAGTAGTTAAATGGAATAGCAGAGAAGTAACAGGCGATCATTGTAGCACTCTGGTTAAGGCACAGCTGGAGTTTTACATCCAGTTCTGGTCACTTCAAGGAGGATATGAAGACTCCAGAGGATGCTCAGAAAGGATTCACTCAAGTGGTTCCAGGAATCTCAGCTACAGAGAGAGACCAACAAAAGTTTTGACCGCTTCTTTCCAACTTTGAAAGTTGTGTTTGCAATACCAATACAGGTGTTGGGTTTCAGCCCATAACGGCTTTTTGGATAAAATATATTTTCTTCACGTCTCTCCATGTATGCTTCTTCATACACAGAAGTTTGGCTGGAGATATGATAGTGGGTGCAGAAAACCTTCACCAGAATGCTGCCAGGAATCGGCGGTACTAGCTACATTCCGGAAGTGGCGGCGCTGTTAACAGCTGCGGCTCGCCTGCAGTCCGTCTGTCTTTACTTTTTTCTGTTGTTTTTTTTGTCTTGTTTTGGTTAAGTTTTAGTTTGTTGGGTTGTGTTAGGGGGGGGGGGGGGAACATGTTCTCTGTCTCTTCCTTCGGGGGAATGCGACTTTTTCGTGTCGTATCCCCCTTCTCTGCCTCCGTCTGCGCTGAGGCCTAATGGCGGAGCTGGCGGCCTCCAGCCTGCGACTGACCCCGAGGCTCCGGAGGCAGAGCCAGCCAGGACTCACCAACGAGAGGCTGGCCGTCTTCTGGGCTGAGGCAGCGGTGGCCCCACTTGCTGGTGCGGCGTTCTGGCTTTCGGCGGCGGCCTGGAGCTGATGTAGGGGGCTCGGAGCTGAGACTGCGGGACCCGGAGCTGGGGCAGCGGCCTGGAGCTGGGGCGGCTGCCCGGAGTGGAGACTGCAGGACCCGGAGCTGGGGCGGCGGACCGGAGCGGAGACTGCGGGACCCGGAGCTGGGGCGGCGGCCCGGGGTGGAGACTGCGGGACCCGGAGCTGGGGCGGTGGCCCGGAGCTGGGGCGGCTGCCCGGAGCTGATGCTGTGGCGGGCCGTCTCGGAGCGGAGACAGCGTTCCGGCTTTCGGCGGCGGCGACATCACCACGGAGGTCCGCTGGACTGGAGGGCGGCATCTCCGGCCTGGATCGATCGCCTCAGCGCAGAGGGAGAACAAGGAGGGAAGAGATGGAGACTAAGACTTTGCCTCCATCACAGTGAGGATGTGCTTGGTGAACTCACTGTGGTGGATGTTTAATTTGTGTTTATTGTATGTTTTGTTTTTATTGGTTCTGTGTATGACTGCAGGCAACATAATTTCGTTCAGACCAAAAGGTCTGAATGACAATAAAGGAATCTAATCTAATTCTAATCTTATTCTAATTCAAAGAGATGTTGGATGCACTTGGGTTATTTTCCTGCAGTGCTGGAGATTGAGGGAGAATGTGATGGAAATATAAAAAGTTATGATGCGTAGTTTTAAGGTGAGAGGAGAAAGGTTTAAGGGAGAAGAGGGGAACAGGTATTTTACACAGATAATGAGAGGGGTGGGGGGGGGGGGGTGCCTGGAATGCGCTGCCTGGAGTGGTGATGGAGGCAGAAACAATAGTGGTGTTTAATAGGGTTTTAGATGGGCACATGGATATGCAAGGAATGAAGGGATATGGATCATGTGCTGGCAGGGGAGATTAGTTTATCTTGGCAACATGATCGACATGCACATGGTGGGCTGAAGGGCCTGTTCCCGTTCTGTACTGTTCTATGTTCTACATTCCATGTAAGATCATTGAGGTGAAAAGCTATTCCATCAGTGTATGGGTCAATGATCAAGAAATTGCAGCAAATTGTTGACGCAGCCCAGACCATCACACAAACCAACCTCCCTTCCGTCGACTCCATTTATACCTCGTGCTGCCTCAGCAAGGCCAGCAGCATAATCAAAGACAAGTCGCACCCTGGCCACTCCCTCTTCTCCCCTCTCCCATCGGGCAAAAGTGTGACAACGCAAACCTCCAGATTCAGGGACATTTTCTTCCCAGCTGTTATCAGGCAAATTGATCATCCTACCACAACCAGAGAGCAGTGCGGAACTACCATCTACCTCATTGGTGACCCTCAGACTATCTTTGATCAGACATTTTACTGACTTTACCCTGGACTAAACGTTATTCCCTTATCATGTATCTGTACACTGCGAATGGCTTGATTGTAGTCATGTGTTGTCTTTCCGTTGACTGGATAGCATGCATCAGAAGCGTTTCACTGTACCTCGGTACACGTGACAATAAACTAAACTGAACCGATCGGAGGCACAACTTCAAAATGTGGGGCAAAAAATCACAAGGAGAGAGATGAGGAAGAATTATTTTATTCATTATGAGCTGGAACTCACCACATGTACTGGTATTGCAAACACAGCTTCCTCAGTGGAATTGGAAAGGCCCAAGAAAAAGAAAAAAAATCCAGGCCAATGGTAGAATATAATTAAAGGAATTGTTCAGCATGAAGCTGACATAGACCTAATAAGCCGGTGGTCTCCAACTAGTTCTTGACTCTCCCACTAATGGAAACATCCTCTCCACATCCACTCTATCCAAGCCTTTCACTATTCTGTATGTTTCAATGAGGTCCCTCCCCCTCATTCTTCTAAACTCCGGCGAGTACAAGCCCAGTGCCGACAAATAGCTCATCATAGGTTAACCTACTCATTCCTGGGATCATTCTTGTAAACTTCCTCTGGACCCTCTTCAGAGCCAGCACAACCTTCCTCAGATATGGTGCCTATAATTGCTCACAATATTCCAAATGTGGCCTGACCAGCGCCTTGTGGAGCCTCAGCATTACATCCCTGTTTTTGTATACAAGCCCTCTTGAAATAAATGCTAGCATTGAGTTTGCTTTCTTTACTACCGATTTACTCCCGATAGTGTCAGCACTATTGACTGCAACTAATGGGCTTAGTCCAACACTTTCCATAAGAGAATTGTTCCATCACTGCTAATCTTCATTTTTCAATTGGATTTATTCTCCTCTCATCCATTTCAATCTCCAGCCGTGTCTACTCCAAACCATAAACTTGTGATGCAAGCCGTACTGCCAAGTTGCAGATTGCACCAAATCTTGTTTACCTGTCACGCACATTTCTTAACAAATTACAATGACTTGCAGAAAGCACCCACATCCTCGCTGCAGCCAAAAAATGCTGCCGAAACTAAGGGTCTCGACCCGAAACATCGCCAATTCCTTCTCTCCATAGATGCTGCCTCACCCGCTGAGTTTCTCCAGCATTTATTGTCTACCTTCGATTTTTCCAGCATCTGCAGTTCTTTCTTAAACACATCATCCCTGGAATGTGGTGAACAGAACAGCAGGCCATACTCCAAATGCAGCCCAATGAACAATGGAGCTGCAATTCAATCAGGCAATGATAGTCATCCTTGTCTCTAACCCTCTATTGTTTCTTTCCCTGCTCCCCTTAAATAGTTTAGTATATAAAATTATGAGGCATGAATAGGGTTGGCAGTCAGAATCTTATTCCCAGGGTGGGAAGCATCAAATACTGGAAGGCAAAGCTTTAAGGTGAGAGGGACAAAGTTTAAAGGAGATACAGTTTTGAGATACAGGGTGGAAACAGGCCCTTCGGTCCACCAAGTCTGCACCGACCTGCGATTACCGCACACTACCACTATCCTACACACAGGAGGAACAGTTTACATTTATACCGTCAATCAACCCACATGTCTTCAGAGTGTTGGATGAAACCAAAGATCTCTGAGAAAACGTGGTCTCCCACGCAGGTTACGGGAAGAACGTACGAACTCCATACAGGTAGCACACGTAGCCGGGATCGAACCCGGGTCTCTGGCGCTGTAAGAGCTGTAGGGCAGCAACTTTAACTCTACCTAGTATATATATACTAGACCAAATGCAGACCCATAGGGCACCCTTTCCCTACCCGTAGCCCCCACGGGAGGTATGGTCCTCCAGCTCAAGCCGTTCCCGAACGTAAGATTCCAGCACTCCCCGTGTCTCCCCCAGCAGTGCTCTTTAAAAAAAATCCAATTGCACTTGCCCTGCATGTTGCAGCAATTCACCCTCCCCCTGCTAGTCTATCCATTGTGACGTCATTAGCTGAAGCTGCCATTATGACATCATTCGTTGAAGCTGGTCGGCTTGAAATTCAAGGTATATTGATTTTTTTTTTAACTGTAATCTGTAATGCCAAGAAAGAAAGCATAAAATGTTCAGTGAAAGTGATCTCTGCCTGGAGGAGAAAAATGTGAAATAGAATATGTAAAAATCTTGTGTAAATTGGCACTTTTAAAGCTCTAATTGCGAATAACATGTCAAACATAGGATGAATTCTTAATTGAGGCTAATCTCTGCTAGCTGAGCCATTGTGACGTTATCAGTTGAAGCTGGCGGTTTTAATTTCAAAGTCTTTTGACTTTTTTTAGACTTTTAATCTGTAATGAGAATAAATCGAGAAATAAAGCATAAAATGTTCAGATAAGGTGTAAACCCGGCCTCGACGGGAAAAATGTCAATCGGAATATGTAAAAACGTTATCGTTACCACATAGTGATTTTGCGAATATGTAAAGACAACCACATATACACACACACACACATACACACATACAAGATCAGACTTTTAATGAGTATGATATCCGCCTATTCCAATTACCCATTCCACCATTATATCTATGGGCCAAAACAACTCGGGACAATGGAAGCGCATCCAGGATGTTACCAAGTATTTCAACTGTCTCTGAAGAGTGCATGTGGAGGCTACGCACCAGAAATTAATAGTCATACAGCATGGACACAGGCCCTTTTCACAACCTGTCCATGCCTACCAAAATGCTCCATCCTGAAAGAAGGGTCCTAACCCAAAACATCACGTATCCATGTACTGCCTGACCTGCTGAGTTACTCCAGCACTTGGTGTCCTTTTGCGTATTAACCCAAGCATCTCCAGATGTTTGTATCTACGAACTTACTGAGGTATTCAGCCATGAAATTATTGCAAGACAGTGCAGACTCAAGGGGTCAAATGTCCTCCTTCTGCTCCTATTTCTTATGTTCTTCATGCTTTTTAACACCATTAGACTTTTAAAATGTTTCAAATGTCTAATGTCATCTGACAACCTGACTCTCAACTGTCTTAACCAATGCTCTCCCTCCCACTCTCCGCTCCGCAAAATGACAAAATTAAGTGCCATTAGCAGTGAATATAGAAAGCATTGAAAGGCTTGAGTGACTGTGGCACAGCGTGCATCTGCTGCAGATGTGACTGCGCTTCACAGTTCTCAGAACCCGACGATTTTAGTTTTGTTTAGTTTAGTTTAGAGATACAGCACAGAAACAGGCCCTTCAGCCCACAGAGTCTGCACCACACCAGCACTATCCTACACACACTGGGGACAATTTACATTTGTACCAAGCCATTCAACATGCAAACCTGTAGGTCTTTGGAGTGTGCGTGGAAACCAGAGATCCCGGAGAAAACCCACGTAGGTTACGTACGGACATAGAAACATGGAAAATAGGTGCAGGAGTAGGCCATTCAGCCCTTCGAGCCTGCACCGCCATTCAATATTATCATCCAACTCAGTATCCTGTACCTGCCTTCCCTCCATACCCCCTGATCCTTTAGCCACAAGGGCCACATCTAACTCCCTCTTAAATATAGCCAATGAACTGGCTTCAACGACCTTCTGTGGCAGAGAATTCCAGAGATTCACCACTCTCTGTGTGAAAAATATTTTTCTCATCTCGGTCCTAAAAGATTTCCCCCTTATCCTTAAACTGTAACCCCTTGTTCTGGACTTCCCCAACATCGGGAACAATCTTCCTGCATCTAGCCTGTCCAACCCCTTAAGAATTTTGTAAGTTTCTATAAGATCCCCCTTCAATCTTCTAAATTCTAGTGAGTACAAGCCGAGTCTATCCAGTCTTTCTTCATCTGAAAGTCCTGACATCCCAGGAATCAGTCTAGTGAACCTTCTCTGTACTCCCTCTATGGCAAGAATGTCTTTCCTCAGATTAGGAGACCAAAATTGTACACAATACTCCAGGTGTGTTCTCACCAAGACCCTGTATTGTATATCTTTATTGTCATTTTCCTGAGTACTCACATACCCAGAGGAAACAAAAAAACGTTACTCAAACCAGTGTCCATTCAGTGTGCAGTAAAAAATAAATAGAAATAAAAATACATATATCATGAACAAGTTTAACACTACTCTCAACTAAACATCAACAGGCGTTCCGATCGGCAGCGGCACGAGTGTGGCTCTGTCCAGGTTGGTGGTTGGTGCGCGATACTTTGGCAGGGGGCAAAGTCCGTTTAACAGTCTTATAGCCTGCGGGAAGAAGCTGAGGAGCATCCTGCTGGTTTTGCAGCTAATGCTCCTGTACCTCTTCCCAGATGGCAGGAGAATATGTGATGCGATGGGTGGTAGGGGTCTTTGATGATGGAGATGGCTCTGTTGATACATCTCTTCCTGTATATGTCCAGCAAGAAAGGGAATGGAGCACCAATAATCCTGCTGGCGGTCTTCACAATCCTGTCTAGTTGGTGCCGTTCGTACGCCTTGCAGCTCCCGAACCAGGAAGTGATGCCGTTGGTTAATGTGCTCTCGATTGTCCCCCTATAAAAAGTTCGTATATGTGTAGTGGGGAGACCTGCTTTACGTAGTCTTCGGAGAGGGTGTAGTCGCTGCTGGGCTCTCTTGACCAGTGCTGTGGTGTTGGTCGTGGACGTCAGGTCATCTGACAGGTGGAGTCCTAGGAACTTCACGCTGCTGACCCTTTCCACATCAGCTCCATCGATGTGCAGAGGTGTATGGTGTTGTTTTCCCGCCCTCCTGAAGTCAACCACCATCTCCTTAGTTTTTCCCACGTTGAGAATGAGGTTGTGGGATTTGCACCACTGCAGTAGAACCTCCCTGCTCCTATACTCAAATCCTTTTGCTTTGAATGCTAACATACCATTTGCTTTCTTAGTGCCCGTAGTCAGGATCGAACCTGGGTATCTGGTGCAGTTAGGCAGCAACTCTACCGCTGTGCCAATGTGCCAACCCGATGTACATAATGGAGTCGCAGAGCAAAAAAACAACCCTGTGTATAGATTAGTAGGACTGGATGTTACAATCCCTAAGGCTTTTTTCACTACAATTGACATTTGGTATTCTTGGGGTTGACCACTAGGTGATTTTGCTACCAATCAGACACATCTTCAGTTGTGTACCTCAACGTCACTGGGTGTTTTGGCCTTTTATCACAAGACACCCTCAGTCGAGGCAGGCCCACCGCAGGGTGATCAGCCCTGGGTGTGTGTCTTATGGTTAGCCTCTAGATGGTCACGTGGCAGCCCAGACAGCATCTTTTTTCTTCAGCCACAGCCAGTGACTGCTCCATTCGGCTTTTTTCCTTCCATCTTCCTCTCTACTGCTGACTGTGGCTGGTTGGGCTCTTGACTCGTGTCCGTTGGTGGGACAGTACTTGGATGAGCTTCGCCTGGGGTGCTGATACCCTGTGGACTGTGGTGGTTAACCTGTCACTGGGCTTCACTCGACTGATTTGGCCTACTTCTTAGATTGTTTGCCCTTTGAGTACCAGCTGTAATTGGAGAAGATAGTTGTCCAGCTGACTCCTGAGCCACAACAGGCAGAGCTTGTCAGAAAGACAGCAACCAGCAGAGGCTCAGCAAGATGAAGTGATCACTGTATCGTAACTTTGCTGCTCAGCTGACGATTCAACTCCAAAAAAGGCATTTTCACATGAACGATTGCTGTCCTAACATGACCCAGTGGGCATTTCCGACTTTTATCTTATTCAGTGAGTAGGAGACTTAATGAGCCTTGGGCGGCAAAGGTGCACGGCTGGTGGAGTTACCATCTCATAGTGGGAGTTGGGAGTTCAGTTTAGTTTATTGTCAGGTGTACTGGGGTATAGTGAAAAGCTTTTGTTGCGTGTTAACCACACAGCGGAAAGACTATACAGTACATGATTACAATCGAGCCATTCGCGGTGTACAGACACATAAACGTGAATTATATTTAGTTCAAGATAAAGCCAGCAAGGTCCGATCAATGATAGTCCGAGAGTCTCCGATAAGGTTGATAGTACTTCAGGAATGCACAGCCGTTGTGGTAGGATGGTTCAATTGCTTGATAGCAGCTGGGAAGAAACTGTTCCTAAATCTGGAGGTGTTTTCACACTTCTAAACTTTTTGCCCAGTGGAAGAGGGGAGGAGAGGGAGTGACTGGGGTGCGGCTTGGCCTTGATTATGCTGCTGGTCTTGCTGAGGTGGGAGTACCAGATACCTTGGCCTCTGCTGTCATCTGTGTGAAGCTTGCATGGTTATCTTGTTTCCTCTGGGTGCTCTGATTTCCTCCCACCTACCAATGACATGTGGACCAGGTGGTTCATATGCCACAGTAAATTGCCCCTATTGTGTCGGTGAATAGTACAGAACGTGGGAGTGGGGATAATTGATGAGAACGTTGGGGAACTATTAAACAATATTAATGTAGTAATTGGTGTAAATGAGTGGTTGATAAATGGCATGGACTCAGTGGGCCAAAGGTCTCATTTCTGTGTAGGAACAAACTGGAGATACCGAAGATGGGCACAAAATGCTGGAGTAACTCGGCATCTCTTGGAGTGACATGGTGGAGCAGCGGTACAGTTGCTGCCCCTGTCCCACTTAGGAAACCTGAATAGAAACCTCTGGAGACTTTGTGCCCCACCCAAGGTTTCCGTGCGGTTCCCAGAGGTTTTTTGTCAGTCTCCCTACCTGCTTCCGCTACCTGCAACCTCCGGGAACCGCCAGGAAACCTTGGGTGGGGCGCAAAGTCTCCAGAGGTTTACGTTCTGGTTTCCTAAGTGGGACATACAGAGCTTGCAGTGCTGGTGAACCGGGTTCAATCCTGACTACAGGTGCTGGCTGTACGGAGTTTGCACGTGAGTTTTCTCCGAGTTCTTTGGTTTCCTCCCATTCCCCAAAGACGTACAGATTAGTATGTTTGTGGCACCTTCAGGTTTGGTGTATGTGTGAATTGTCACTAGTGTGTGCAGGATAGTGTTAACGTGTGGGGAGCAATGGTTAGTGCAGACCAACAGGGCCGAAGAGCCTGTTTCCTTATTGTATCGCTAAACTAAAAGGAACAGGTGATGTTTCGGGTCAGGACGTTCTCCCCGTGACCTGCGTGGGTTTTCTACCGAATTGCTTGTTTCCTCCCACACTCCAAAGACGTACAGGTTTGTAGGTTATTTGGCTTGGTTTAATTGTAAATTGTCCCTAGTGTGTGTAGAATACTATGAGTGTCATCGCTGGTCGTTGCGGACTCGGTGGGCCGAAGGTCCTGTTTCCGCGCTGTATCTCTAAAGTAAACTAAACTGAACATAATTACGGCAGAGTTACACCTTGGATATTTGAGGCTTCATTAGATCGTAAGGTCACAAGGAATAGGAGTAGAATTCGGCCATTCGGCCCATCAAGTCTACTCCGCCATTCAATCATGGCTAATCTATCTCTCCCTCCTAACCCCATTATCCTGCCTTTTCCCCATCACCTTTGACACCTGTACTAATCAAGAATTTTATCTATCTATCTCTGCCTTAAAAATATCCACCGGATATTTTCCAGGACATCCCAGAGGTGGAAGAATGGTTCCAGCACTAAGTAACAAAAGGATCCAGGTTCAGTTCTGACTTTGAGTGTACTTTTAAATTTAAGTATAAGTTTAGATTTATTATTGTCACGTTGGTTTCCTCCCATATCTCAAAAATGCAGCAGTAATTTAATCAGCTTTTACCAATTACCCTTTAGCATAGGTTAATGACAAAAACAAATTAAAGGGGGGTTTGTTGATGGGCCTGTGTGTGAGAGAGCAAATTACACGGACAGAAGGAAATGAGGAGAGGAGGAATAAGACTAATGAGATTTCTTCCCATTGGAGCTGGCATGGATCCAGTGGGTTGAATTTGAGTTTGAGTTTAAGTTTAGTTTATTGTCATGTGGAAACGGTGAACTTTTAAGTCATAAGTGATAGTAACAGAATTAGGCCATTCGGTCCATCAAGTCTATTCCGCCATTCAATCATGGCTGATCTATCTCTCCCTCCTAACCCCATTCTCATGCCTTTTCCCCATAACCCCTGACACTCGTACTAATCAATAATCTATCTCTGCCTCTAAAATAGCCATTGATGTGGCTTCCACAACCTACCGTGACAAAGAATTCCACAGATTCACCATCTTCTAACAAAATTCATCCTCATCTCATTCCTAATGGAATGTCCTTTAATTCTGAGGGTATGACCTTTAGTCCTAGACTCTCCCACTAGTGGAACCATCCTCTCATCCACGCATGTTTTGCTTGCTAACCGGTCAGTGGAAAGACAATCCATGCTTACAGTCGAGCCATCCACAGTGCACAGGTACATTATAAAGGGAATAATGTGAATGATGTTTAGTGCAAGATAAAGCCAGTGAAGTCTGATTAAAGATAGTCTGAGGGTCTCTAATGAGTTAGATAGTGGTTCAACACTGCTCTCTGGTTGTGGTAGGATGATTCAGTTGCCTGATAACAGCTGGGAGGAAACTGTCCCTGAATCTGGAGGTGTGCGTTTTCACACTTCTATATTTCTTGCCTGCTGGAAGAGGGAGTGGCCAGGGTGCAACTCGTCCTTGATTATGCTCCTGGGCTTGCCGAGGCAGTGCGAGGTATAAATGGAGTCAATGGAAGGGAGGTTGGTTTGTGTGATGATCTGGGTTGCGTCCATAATTCTCTGCAATTTCTTGCAGTCCGGGACGGAGCTGTTCGCAAACCAAGCTGTGATGCATCCCGATAAAATGCTGTATATGGTAGGTATGTTGCAAAGCCTACCTGAAGCGTCGCTGAAAATCTGTCGCTGCGGGTGTGCGCGATTTTGGCGCCGTTTAGAGGGGGGCGGGTTTAAAACGCGATTTTCTCTAGGCTGTTCAAATCGAAGATGTTCAGCCTTGGTAATTATTAACGAAAAATTGCTGGAAGACCCCGTCGCAAAAGCTATTATTAGTTTTAAAGGCCTTGGATAATAGTTATAGTAGTTTAAACATCAATCTCTAAACCCGCGACCACCGGCAGCTGTCAGGGTCTCATAAAGCAAACCACAGAAGGTATGTAGCTTATTTTTACATTAAAAAGGGCTTCTTAAGATCCCTATACAAAGTTTAATATTGCGAGCAGCTCATTTTGGGCCCATTATATCCCGCAGTATTTTTCTGGGCATTTGAGGGCACAAATCTAGCGTAATGTGAACGTTCTAAACCAACGCGTTCACAGGATCCCACTAGAAAGTTGATTTAAAATGGACTTTAATTTACAGCAATTGAACACTAAATTCCTTCCATTTGGCCTATAAATTAATGTAAATGAGATTTAAAAATCATGTTTTATTGTGAATTATTTGTGAATATTATTTGCACACTTAGGCTATTTAAAAATGTTAATCATTTATTAAGAAATGGATAGATGTTTAGATCTAGTAATTGAAGTTTGAAATTAGCTACACTTGGGTAACTAACTAATTATATGCTTTAATTTCAGGTCATCCAAGTAAGATTATTTTATATTTGTTTCAGAATGGTTCAATCTATGATAACTGAAAATTTCATTCAGTTCTCTTAATTTTTAAGAAAGTTATGGGCTTTTGACTGTCCACGATCACAGCTTTTTTGTTACGTCCATAGAAAATCAATAGGGAACAAGATGCTAATTTCCGAGTATGAAAACGGCCATAACTTTTTAAATACATGAGATATGAAAGTGAATTAGGTGTCAAATTAAACTTCTTTTTATGCTTTATCTGATGGGATAAATTACAGACTTGATTTTTTAAATCTCAAAATTTTGTAACATTGCTAATATGGTGCATCTGTAGAAGTTGGTGAATCTGTGTCATTTTAAGTATCTGCATCTAAAACTACAGTATATATAACACATGGTCTAATGCTAAAAAATGTTAGAATTGTGTACAGAGAATTATGTACAGTACATATCTGTGTGCCTGAATCACACATAGTACATTGAATTCTGTAAAGACAGCACTCGTATTCAGGATCAAACCAGGGTTTCTGGTGCTGTAAGGCAACAGGTCTACTGCTGCACCACTGTGCCTGCCCTCTCTTACGATCAGAGGTATCCAAACCCCATCAAATAGCTTCAGTGATCAATAGTAAAAAGCATTAAATGTGACTACAGAGATCAGAAAACAATTTTTAAAACGTACCTCGAGTAAATTAATTAAAAAAAAATAAAAGATGGTCCCACCTTGCGTCTAATGAGAATGAGAAGAGGAGCTGGTTCTTTGCCTTGTCATGCGGCCTTTGGATTCAGTGGTGATTCTGATGGCAGGGTGGAAGGTCAGATCCTCTTGGGAAGAGGTCAGTGATATGTTGACCTCTGAAAAGGATTTTGCCAGTGGCTGGAATCAACTGGAAAGGGCACAAAGATTTATTAGGATATTTCCAGGACTTGAGAGCCTGGGCTACAGGGAGAGGTTGAGCAGGTTAGGGCTCTATTCCTTGGAGAGCAGGAGGATGAGTTGTGATCTTACAGAGGTGTATAAAATCATGAGAGGGTTAGACAGGCTAAATGCAGAGTATTTTACCCAGAGTGGAGGAATCAAGAAGCAGAGAACATTGGTTTAAGATGAGGGAAGAAAAGTTTAATAGGCAACCTGAAGGGGAACTTTTTTTACACAAAGGGTGGTAGGTATGTGGAAAAAGCAACCGGAGGAGATAGTTGATGCAAGTTATTAAAACATTTAGGAATGGCATGGTGGTGCAGCGGTAGAGTTGCTGCCTTTACAGCGCCCGCGACCCGGGTTCAATCCTGACTGCAGGTGCTGTCTGTACGGAGTTTGTACATTCTCCTCATGACCTGTGTGGGTTTTCTCCGGGATCTCGGGTTCCTCCCGCATTACAAAGACGTACGGGTTCGTAGGCTAATTGGCTTGGCTTATTGGCAATCATAAATTGTCCCTAGTGTGTGCAGGATAGTGTTAGTGTGCTTGTCAGCACGGACTCAGTGGGACGAAAGGGCCTGTATCCGCTCTGTATCTCAAAACTAAATTAAAACATTTGGAGATGTATGTGGATAGGATAGGTTTTGGAGGAGTACGAGTCAAACACAGGCAGGTGGGACTAGTGTAGATGGGGCATGTTGGTCAGTGTGGGCAAGTTGGGCCGAAGGACCCGCACATGCTATATGAATCTATGACTCCATGACACTTTGAGAACTCTTTGGCCAGAGACAGGCATTTCTTTTACTTCTACCTGCGCAGGAAAGCAAAGCAAGAAAATACAATTCGATTATTCAGTCTGCACTGTCACTGTGTTTCACTATCAAGTCAATTAGCTTTAATCAATAATAGAACAAACTCTACAGTCAAGTCCATGACGGTCCTTGACCTTATCGCAGAGTAATTATTTGTTGTCTAAGATTTTGCTGTGATTTTTTTTTTTTAGTTTGACAACATCTGTTATAATTATTTTCTGCTGAGTCTCTTTATCAGTCAAGGGCTGTGACCATCTCTTAAATATAATTTGCTCCAAGCCCAATTACTTCCTTTGACTCAAATTTATCTATGGTGCACACTGTTGCAAATACAAAACATTACCTTACTAACTGCGACACAGAAGAGAACCGTTCATCCCATCAGATTCCAGTAGATATGTTCTCTCAGTCTGTAACCCCACTTTTTTGTTGTTGTTTAGTTTAGAGATACAGTGCGGAAACAGGCCCTTCTGCCCACCGAGTCCGCACCGATCAGCGATCCCTGCACATCAACACTGCCCTACGCGCACTGGGGATCATTTCACATTTATACCAAGCCAATTAACCGACAAACCTGGACGTCTTTGGAGTGTGGGAGAAAACCGAAGATCTCGGAGAAAACCCACCCAGGTTACGGGAAGAACGGACAAACTCCATACAGACAAGCACCCTGTGGTCAGGATTGAACCTGTATCTCTGGCGCTGTGAGGCAACAACTCTACCGCTCTGCCGCTCTTCTTTGATGTCCATTGCCCTGCATCTTATTCTCTCTCACATGCCCTTTTGCTCTGGTATTTTGTTTAATTCACATGTTTAATCGATAAGATTTTATTATTAATGCTTAATGTTTTATGTGTCATTCCTAACTGTCACTGTATGTCATGTTGTCACTTGCGGGTGGAGCACCAAGGCAAATTCCTTGTATGTGAATACTTGGCCAATAAACCTATTCAGTCATTCATAGGCTGGGTGAGTGGGCAAATGTTTGGCAGATGCAGTATAATGTGGATAAATGTGAGGTTATCCATTTTGGTGGCAAAAACAGGAAAGCAGACTATTATCTAAATGGTGGCCGACTAGGAAAAGGGGAGATGCAGCGAGACCTGGGTGTCATGGTACACCAGTCATTGAAAGTGGGCATGCAGGTGCAGCAGGCAGTGAAGAAAGCGAATGGTATGTTAGCTTTCATAGCAAAAGGATTTGAGTATAGGAGCAGGGAGGTTCTACTGCAGTTGTACAGGGTCTTGGTGAGACCACACCTGGAGTATTGCGTACAGTGTTGGTCTCCAAATCTGAGGAAGGACATTATTGCCATAGAGGGAGTGCAGAGAAGGTTCACCAGACTGATTCCTGGGATGTCAGGACTGTCTTATGAAGAAAGACTGGATAGACTTGGTTTATACTCTCTAGAATTTAGGAGATTGAGAGGGGATCTTATAGAAACTTACAAAATTCTTAAGGGGTTGGACAGGCTAGATGCAGGAAGATTGCTCCCGATGTTGGGGAAGTCCAGGACAAGGGGTCACAGCTTAAGGATAAGGGGGAAATCCTTTAAAACCGAGATGAGAAGAACATTTTTCACACAGAGAGTGGTGAATCTCTGGAACTCCCTGCCACAGAGGGTAGTCGAGGCCAGTTCATTGGTTATATTTAAGAGGGAGTTAGATGTGGCCCTTGTGGCTAAGGGGATCAGAGGGTATGGAGAGAAGGCAGGTACGGGATACTGAGTTGGATGATCAGCCATGATCATATTGAATGGCGGTGCAGGCTCGAAGGGCCGAATGGCCTACTCCTGCACCTAATTTCTATGTTTCTATGTTTCTATGTTTCTATTCATTCATTCATTCACTCATTCATTCATTCATTCAGTCGTTCATTCAACCACACTTTGATTTTACTTCGGAGTCACGTGAGTGACTACGTGAAGAACTCGCTCAGCACGCATGCGCGGCATTCCGTTCAGCAGTGCAACAGCGGCCGCAGCGGGAGTCAGGCGCTCCCGCTGCAGTTTAAAAGACGGACCGTCAGGTAAGTTACTCTGAGGTCGGCTTTTCTTTTGCAAGGAGATCCTTCTGATTTGTTTTTCAGACATGAAGAAAAGGCTCTCGAAGAAATCTGTCCCCCGCTCGACTCCGACGGAGGAGCGTTCCATCTGTGGGTGGCAGCAGGCGGTAGGACCGCTTACCCGGCGCTCCGCCATCCCCGACACCGGGCCGAGCCCAGTCCCGCTAGCGCCTGAGCAGCAGACTGGTTGTATAGCCACCAGGAAGAGCATCCGGCCGGTGGTTTCCGACTCGTCGTACGGGGACGTCTCACCACCCGTTCGGGGGAGAGACAGCCGCCTGAACAGGTGGTGAACTGGAGCGGCTCCTGGAACAGGTGCTCCAGCGAGACTCGCTGCGTGAGGGGCAGTCTCGCAGGGGGAGTTCAGGCACTCCCTCCAAAGTGCCTTATGTACTGGCCATCGCTTCCTCCTCACCCGAGGGCAGCTTTGGCGACCAGGACTGGGCTGGTCAGGAAGAGGGGACGCTGGCTGAAGAAGTCGGGAGTATGCAAGGGGTGCAGGACCAGGAAGAGCTGCTGGGTGTGGTGGACCGCTACGTGGCAGCCCCACGTGCAGGAAGGTCATTAGAGCCTAAACTATCGGCCAGCATTAACCACCTCTCCAACAGGCCCCTACAGGAGCAGGTGGTTAATGAGGCCTTAGAATTGTACACAGCTCCAGAAAATTGTGAGTCTCTCAAAGTGCCGGCTGTCAACAGCCAAATCTGGGGGCACGCTGGGACAAATATTCAGAACCAGGAGCTGAAACTGCAGCGGCTCCTCAGGCTCCTGACATCAGCCATCACATCATTTGCTCGTTCTGTGGACAATACGGAGATGACCACAAACCAACTCTCGCGCTGTTTTGCAACACGCAGTTCGAGATAAATAACCTCCGTAAAGAAATTATAAGACCTGCCCTAAATCCAAAATTCGCGGGGTTGTGCAAAACCCCAGCCACTGAGCCAGACACACTGCTCTTTGGCAAAGACCTCACGAAAAAAGTAAAGGATATGGAAGAGGCCTCTAAAAAACTTTCGGTCTCATGAGGGCAGGCCCCGGGACGAGCAAACCCAAAACAACAATACCCAAGCGGCAGCACCCCATCGCGTCCACCTGTCGACGCCTACCCTATGGGACTGGTGAAAGCTCGGGGTCCGCATATCACCACCTGAAGTCTTTTTTAGACCAAGGCCCAGAGCGGAACCCATGGAAAATACGCCACCCCCAAACATCACCGCCACGTCAGACAACGCTCAAGACTCGCTGGTCTGGGAAGAGACAGAAGAAACACCCATAACCATGGAGGTAGGTGGGTCTGGTTCCTACCAGCATATAGAAAGTAGGGGCGCAATACTAACAGGGGGGAGATTACACCTGTTTAAGGAAGCATGGGAGTCTATCACGAGTGACAAGTATATACTCAATAGCATTAGTGGATACAAAATACAATTTATACTAGAAAAATTGCCACCAGTTCAACATTCACCCCAGAGGGTCTTTTCCCTCTCAGTTAAAGAGAAACGAGAGGGACAAGCTGAACTAGTGAGACTAATCACTAAGGGTATCATGGGAAAAAACAAAACATGAACCCTTGGAATTTGTGTCAAATATATTCACTAAAACTAAAAAAGATGGTGCATGTCGCATCATCATTGACTTAACTTCCCTAAATATGTTTGTTAAGTATGTACATTTCAAAATGGAAATGAGCGACCAACTATTCGACAAGTAGCAAGAGTAATTGGGGAAATGGTAGCAGCATTTCCGGCTACGCAATTTGGACCTTTGCACTATCAAAACTTACAAAGAGCAAAGGTACAGGCACTAAAACGACATGCAGGTCATTATGATCGTATCATGAAATTACCCACTGAAGCAATATCAGAACTACAGTGGTGGGCAGAAAACGTTTGGCATAGTTTCAGCCCTATCATCATTATTAACCCTACTTTAGTTATCCAAACAGATGCCAGTGCTCAAGGCTGGGGGGGCGACTAACTCCATATCCAGCACAGGTGGTAGATGGACTAACCTAGATTCATCATTACTACTTACACTGGGCATTAACTATCTAGAGATGTTGGGTGCCTTTTATGGTTTAAAAGCATATGCATCCAATATGCATCACTTGCATGTACGGTTACAAATAGACAATACTACGGTGGTAGCCTACATTAACCATATGGGCGGCATAAAATCGATATCATGCAACAAATTGGTCAACATAATTTGGCAATGGTGTGTCGAAAGACATATCTGGCTATCAGCAACTTACCTGCCAGGTAAGCAAAATACAGTGGCAGACACCAGGTCACGCAAATTTATTGACAACACCGAATGGGTGTTAAACCCGAAAGTGTTTGCAAAGATTATTAAGCAATATGGCACGCCAGATATCGACTTATTTGCATCAAGGCTAAATCACCAGGTACCTATGTATGTCGCTTGGGAACCAGACCCTGAGGCAGCAGCGGTAGATGCGTTCGTGCTGGATTGGGGAAATTTCTTCTTCTATGCATTTCCTCCCTTCTGCCTCATCAGCCGTGTACTACGCAAAATACAAATGGACTCTGCTTCAGGTATTTTGATAGTACCCGACTGGCCTACACAGCCATGGTTCCCATTACTCCACGACATCCCTCCGAACATCCACAAGAAAACAGTACTTGTCCAGCATCAAAAAGTGGGAGAAGTACTGCTTGGATACAGGGAACACCTACTCAACTGCTACAGTTACCAACGTACTGGAATTCCTGGCAAACCTTCACCACGGTGAAGGACTCAGCTACAATGCCATCAACACAGCTAGAAGTGCCCTGTCTGTCTATTTAAAATAAGCTCCAGGACAACAGGCCATGGGGTCCCACCCGCTGGTGGTCAAACTAATGAAGGGTATTTACAACTCTAACCCCCCCTAGACCAAGGTACACCCATATATGGGATGTCAGTGTGGTCCTGACATACCTCAGGGGATGGCCACCAGCCAGATCCCTCAACCTGGAACAATCTACGCTCAAAACACTCATGTTGATGGCACTTGTATCTGCACAGAGGGTCCAGTCACTACACCTATTGCGACTGGACAACATGATCACAGCTCAAGATCAGATCTCTTTCATTATCCAGGGACTGATCAAACAGAGCAGACCAGGAACACCTAATCCAGTCGTGGAATTCCGGGCTTACCCGCCAGAACCACGGTTATGTGCCATGACCCACCTTCTGTCCTACATAGACACAACCAAAAATATTCGAGGGAGTGAAAAAGCCTTATGGGTCAGTCATAAAAAACCTTATGGTTGGGTGACGAGCCAAACCGTTTCGAGATGGCTCAAGCAGGTGCTAAAAGCTGCTGGGATAAACACTAACATGTACAAATCTCACTCCACCAGGGCAGCATCCATGTCGACGGCCAAAAGAATGGACGTGCCTATAGACCACATCCTGGCTACAGCAGGATGGTCGGGGGAAAGAACGCTCAGAACTTTTTATAATAAGCCGTTGGCAAAACCTGCTTTATTTGCAGAAAAAAGTTTACAGACTGCAAATATTTAATTTAAGACCAGGGGAGCAATTTAATTTCTTTGTTGTTATTGTTAAAAAATACCGTTGTGTTTTTCTACAAACAGATTCATTGGTTGATTACGATAACACACTTCCTCCCTCAAGGACTTTGGCAGTGAGTGAAGTAATAACTGTTACACGGTTTGAAATCACAGAGCTTTAAAATCTTCACGTAGTCACTCACGTAACTCCGAAGTAAAATAGTAAGATTAAACGAGAACTTACCAGTTTGAAGTTTGATCTGTATTTTATGAGGAGTTACGATGAGGGATTACGTGCCCTCCGCTCCCACCCTCAATAATATGGGTCAAACTGATAACTGATGTCTCCTTTTCTTTACTATGTTTATTTCAATAACTGTGTCTATCTGTGATTCCACACCGCTGCTTTGAAGTATGCCGCGCATGCGTGCTGAGCGGGATCTTCACGTAATCCCTCATCGTAACTCCTCATAAAATACAGATCAAACTTCAAACTGGTAAGTTCTCGTTTAATCTTACTATTCTTCTGCTACACTTTGGGATGGCATGGTGGTGCAGAGGTAGAGTTTCTGCCTTGCAGCGCCAGAGACCCAGTTTTCGATCCTGACTGCGGATCATGTCGGTATGGAGTTTTTATGTTCTCCCCGAGACTTGCATGGGTTTTCTTCAGGTGCTCCGGTTTCCTCCCATATTGCAAAGACATACAGGTTTGTAGGTTATTTGTCTTGGTAAAATTGTAAATTGCCCCTAGTATGTAGGATAGCGTACGTTTACAGGGATCACTGGTCGACGTGGACAGTGAAACCAGTCAGAGATTTAGGGTGTGGGAGAGAAGAAGAGAGAGGGAAAGCAAGGGTTGCTTGAAGTTAGAGAAATCAATATCTCTACTGTTAGGTTGTATGCTGCCCAAGTGATTAGTTTCACTGTCCTCCTGATTAATTTTACTGTTTGTATGCCTCGTTGTCACCCTCCCCCTCAGCCAACAATAAACCATTCTACATTTCCTTGATCATCATCTGCTTTCTTTTTTTTTTTTTTTATATTTTATTTTATTAGAAGTAAGTACAGTCATATGGCACCAAAGTGCCTAATATATATTTTCATAATACATTTTATGTACAACTTCTTTTTTTTTTTTTATTACACTGAAAAAAGATTAGAATAAGAAAAAGAAGTTAGATAGTAAGGGATAGAAAGATGTGAAATATATAGTGTGTGAAAAAAGAAAACGAGTAAATGAAGAAAGTTGAGAGAGAGAATAGAGAAAATAAAATAAAATAAAAAAGAAAAGGTGATCATTATTTATAATCTTGACCAACCCTCGTCCAGCCCTGAAAGTTATTTTTTACAATTGTGTTGCACCATATGATTCCAAAAAAACGACGAATGGAGACCAACTCGTTATGAATTGGTCTGATTTATCCATTAGGAGGAATCGCATTTCCTCAAGATGAGCGGTGTCCAACATACTTGCAATCCACATTTTAAGCGTTGGTATTGATGTACCCTTCCAAAATTTAAGAATTAATTTTTTTGCTATTATTAAACCATAGTTAAGGAATAGATTTTGAGATGTGTTCAATTTATTCCCATCTTCCATTACGCCAAATATAATCATTTCAGTATTAGGTTCCATTCTTGCCTTGAATAATTTTGTAAATATTTCAAAAATATCATTCCAAAATCTATAAAGTTTTATGCAGGAAACTAAGGAGTGTGTTATAGTTGCCTTTTGGGCTAGACATTTATCACAAGTGGCGGATATATTTAGATAAAATTTGTTCAATCTTGTTTTTGAATAATATAATCTATGTACAATTTTAAATTGTATTAAATTATGTCTTACATTAATTGAACATTTGTGAATATATATCAGGTATTTTTCCCATTTAACCTTCGTAATTTTTATCATTAGTTCCCGTTCCCACTCTTCTCTAAGTACCTCTGTCGATGGTAGGTCTATATTTAGAATACTATTATATAAATATGATATTAATTTTTGTGAGTCAGCTTCAATATTCATTGCTTCTTCCAATAAGTCAGGAGTTACTTTTTGATATCCTTGTATATATTTTTCACGAAATCACAAATCTGAAGATATTTAAAATATTGGTTGTTTTTCAATTTAAATTTTAATTGTAATTGTTGGAACGATAGTAGGTTTCCCATTTCGTACATATCCCCGATCCTTCTAATTCCGAGACTTTCCCATTGGTTATATGTCTTATCAATAAGAGATGGTTTAAATAAAGGGTTATTCACTATTGGCATTAACAGTGATAGATTTCTTAATTTTAAAGATAATTTTATTTGTTTCCAAATTCTTATTGTACCATATATAATTGGGTTCTTCTTATATATTGTGTTATTCAGTTTTTTTGGGGAGAAGAGGATCGTTCCTATATTACAAGGATGGCAATCCTCCTTCTCCATTTTTATCCATTCTGTCTGTTGGGTAGAACTATCCAACCAATAAATCATATTCTTAATATGCACTGCCCAGTAATAATACATAAAATTCGGAAGTAAAAGTCCCCCGACCTCTTTTGGTTTACATAAGTGTTTTTTTGTGATTCTATGTGATCTATAGTCCCAAATATAATTAGAGTCTAATTTAAAAAAAAAATATTTTGGTATATAGTAATTGAAATAGGTATAGTAATTGTGGTAGGAAGATCATTTTTATTGCATTTATTCTACCTAATAATGATAAGGGAAGTGTTTTCCAAAATTTAATCAACGTATTAAGTTTATTTAATAAAGGTATGAAATTAGCATTGAATAATGCTTTATATTTTCTAGTAATCTGAATACCCAAATATTTAAATTTTTCTGTTGCGATTTTAAAGGGGAACTTCAGTAAGTGTGTATGTTCTTGAGGTTTTAATGTCATGATTTCACTTTTATTCCAGTTTATTCTATATCCAGAAAAAGACCCAAATTCCTCTATTAAGTTTAATAAATTTGGTATGCTCGTTTGTGACTTTGTAATATATAAAAGTATATCGTCTGCATATAATGAGATTTTATTCTTTGAGTCCCTGGTATTATAGCCTTGAATATTCGGATGAATTCTTATACTTTCAGCCAGGGGTTCTATCATAAGGGCAAATAGCAGGGGTGATAGTGCACATCCCTGCCTATTACCCCTTGATAGTTGAAATTTTTGAGATAACATGTTATTAGTTAAAATTCTTGCCATTGGTTTATCATATAATAATTTTACCCATGTTATAAAATTCTCTCCCATATTAAATTTTTGTAGTACTTTATATAAGTGTTGCCAATCTACCTGATCAAATGCTTTCTCTGCATCCAAAGAAATAATTGATATATCTTCTTCCTCTACTTTATGCGAGTACATTATATTAAACAGGCGTCTCAGATTATTAAATGAGTATCTTTTAGGTATAAACCCCGTTTGATCAGGGTTTATCAATTTACTAATATATTTGCTTAATCTTCTTTCATCTGCTTTCATCGGTCGTTTTCACACCTACCCCTTTCATATCTCTAGTTTCCGTCTGCCCTGACCCTCAGTCTGAAGAAGGGTCTTGGCGCAAAACGTCACCCATTCCTTCACTCCAGAGGTGCTGCCTGTCTCGCTGAGTTACTCCAGCATTTCTTTCTCTATCACAGATTTTTGTTTTGGCTTATCAAAGAAGATACATGTCTAACTGTTGGGAAATGTGTGAAGTGTGCAGCCATGAGGAACCTAAGTCAAATATGCTGCAAACTGGCTGTTACAAGACTGAAACCATTTTGCAGTATTTGTTATTGTTGGTTTGGCATTTCTCACTATTTGTTGCAATGCTTGGTATGTTGACCTAAAGCGAAACCTATACCCAGTTCAGCTCAGTTCAGTTTATTGTCACGTGTACCAGGTACAATGAAAAGCATTTCTTGCGTGCTAACCAGTCTGCAGAAAGACAATACATGATTACAACCAAGCCACTTACCGTGTAGAGATACATGATAAGGGAATAACGTTTAGTGCAAGATAAAAGCCACAAAGTCCGATCAAGTATAGTCCGAGGGTTACCAAAGAGGTATATAATAGTTCAGGACCGCTCTCTGGTTGTGGTAGGATGATTCAGTTCCCTGATAACAGCTGGGAAGAAACTGTCCCTGAATCTGGAGGTGAGCGTTTTCACACTTCTATACCATACCTGATGAGAGAGGGGAGAAAAGGGAGTGGCCACGTTGTGACTTATCCTTGATGATGCTGCTGGCCTTGCAGAGGCCGAGTGAGGTATAAATGGAGTCAGTGGAAGGGAGGTTGGTTTGTGTGATGGTCTGGGCTGCGACCACAAGTGGCCACAATTTCTTGCAGTCTTGGGTGGAGCTGTTCCCAAACCAAGCTGTGATGCCTCGTGATAAAATGCTTTCTCCACTGTCAATGCGCTGGTCAACAATTTGACCACAAGCAGAAAAGAAAATGTGCAGGAGTAGGCCATTCGACGCATCGAGCCAGAACAAGCCATTCAATATGATTCCGGGCATTTCGAATAATTAAATATGGCAGATTAGAGTCTGAAGAAGGTCCTCGACCTGACTCGTTATCTGTCCATTTTCTCCAGAGATGCTGCCTGACTTGCTGAGTTATTCCAGTGCTTTGTGTCCTTTTATGGCAGATTTTCACAACTTCTTGCTTCGATGCCCCAAAGCAACCCCACTCTAAGCAATGCCTGTCCTATCTTAACTCTACCTGCGATGTGCAGACCATGTAATGTTCCCATTGTTAAAGTCAAAGAGTCATACAACACAAAAACAGACCCTTCGGCCAAACAAATCCATGCTGTTCACGATGCCCTATTTAAGCTATTACCCCTTGTCCACGTATGACCCATATCCATATGCACCTTTCCTATCCATGTACCTGTCCAAATGTCTTTTAAATTTTGTTATCGTACCTGGCTCAACTACCTCCTCTGGCAGCTTGTTCCATACACCTAACACCCTCTGTGTGAATATGTTGCAATTTAGGTTCCTGTTAAATCTTTCTCTTCTCATCTTAACGCTACGTCTTCTTGTTCTTGATTCCCTTACTCTGGGTAAAAGACTCTGTGCATTTATCCTTATCTATTCCTTTCATAATCTCATTCTCCTGTACTCCAAGGAATAAAGTCTATCAGTCTGCCCAACCTCATGCACACACATTTAAAAAAAAATGTGCTTTCCCCTCAAATATTTACTGCAGAATTGATCAAAAGCAACATAATTATCTGTCTCAGCATTTGCAATCTGTTGAGGACTGCAATGTTCAACATTTTTTTAGTACGATGGCTTTCATTTAGTTTCAGAGACAGCTGTTTCTGCTCAGCATAAGGAAGAGCCAAGAGCCTTCTCTGCCAAGGTGCAGAACCACAACTCTGCACTAATTATGTGGGCAAAGACATCCGCAGTGTTACTTGTCTGACCTCATGAACTCATGGCTTGAATGATGCCATACCTCTGATCTGCAGGTCTCGATTTAACCTCGCTGAAAGCATTGTGAACGAAAGGACGGAAAGGTAATGAGTGGGGTGCAGTGGGTAGAGTTGCCGCCTCGAAAAAGGGCAGGCAGCCGACTCGGGCAGAGCCCTCTTCCGCTTGGCGCCGTGACTCGCAGGTGGCCAGTTTGGCCAGGTCCAGGAGCAACCCAACCAGGGCATCCTCAGCCCTGGCATGTTTATTGGCCACTGTAAATTGAGTTTTGAGTTTGAGTTTAGCTTAATGTCACGTGTGCCGAGGTACAGGAAAACGTTTTTGTTGCTTGTCAGCGGAAAGACAATACATGTTTATAATCGACCATCCACAGTGCACAGAAACATGATAAAAGGAATGACGTGAATAACATATAGCGCAAGATAAATTCTTAAGGGGTTGGACAGGCTAGATGCAGGAAGATTGTTCCCGGTGTTGGGGAAGTCCAGAACAAGGGGTCACAGTTTAAGGATAAGGGGGAAATCTTTTAGGACCGAGATGAGAAAAATATTTTTCACAGAGAGAGTGGTGAATCTCTGGAATTCTCTGCCACAGAAGGTAGTTGAGGCCAGTTCATTGGCTATATTTAAGAGGGAGTTAGATGTGGCCCTTGTGGCTAAAGGGATCAGGGGGTATGGAGAGAAGGCAGGTACAGGATACTGAGTTGGATGATCAGCCATGATCATATTGAATGGCGGTACAGGCTCAAAGGGCTAAATGACCTACTCCTGCACCTATTTTCTATGTTTCTATGTTTCTATAATGCCAGTAAAGTCCGATCAAAGATAGTCCTTTATCTTTGATTGAATTAGATAAAAGATTAGTCTGGTCAAAGCTAAAAAATGGCAGTAGAGTCATTGGAGACCAAATGGACTGGGTCTCCAGTGACATTGACAGTAGCTCTAGAATGCTTTCTAGTTGTTGGTAGAAACTGTCCCTGAATATGGACCACATGATCCCTCTGTACATCAAAGTGAAATGCCCCGCACCAACCAGAATACCACACTAGCTACACAAACACTAGGGACAATTTACAATTTTTACCAAAGCCAATTAACCTACAAATTTGCACGTCTTTGGAGTGTGGGAGGAAACCGGATCACCCGGAGAAAACCAACAAGGTTTTGTTCACAGGGAGAATGTACAAACTGCGTACAGACAGCACCTGTAGTCAGGATCGAACCCGGTTCTCTGGCGCTGTCAGTTAGCAACTCTACCGCTGCGCCTCCCGTGCCGCCCTACAATAATTGCACTCTTGCACTGATGTATGATTGTGCTAATGTAGTTTAGTTTAGTTTAGTTTAGTTTAGAGATACAGTGCGGAAACAGGCCCTTCGGACTACCGAGTCCACACCGACCTGTGATCCCCGCATATTCACACTATCCTACACACACATAATCATAATCATAATTTATTAGCTAAGTATGTTTTGCAACATACAAGGAATTTGGTTTGCCATACTTTCATACCAAAAAACCACAAGCCGCACAACTACATAAAAATTTGACATAAACATCCACCACAGCTGCTCCACTGGCTGGCTCGAAGGGCCAAATGGCCTACTCGTGCACCTATGGTCTATTGTCTATTGTCACTTTCCCGCTGTGATGGAAGGCAATAAATTCTTATCTTCTTATTCCTTTCTCTGCCTCAGAGGGTGGTGGAGGCCGGTTCTCTGGATGCTTTCAAGAGAGAGCTAGATAGGGCTCTTAAAAATAGCGGAGTCAGGGGATATGGGGATAAGGCAGGATTGGGGTACTGATTGGGGATGATCAGCCATGATCACATTGAATGGCGGTGCTGGCTCGAAGGGCCAAATGGCCTACTCCTGCACCTATTGTCTATTGTCTTTCCTCCTGTGATCGGGGAAGTCCGCAGCGGGCGATCGAGCTCCCACATCGGGGCGTTCGAAGCTCCTGCATCGGGACGGTCGAACTCCTGTGACTTGGAGTCCCCGAAGTCGGCCGCTAACCAGGGACCGCGTGCTCCACGATGTTAAAGTCCGCAGCTCCCGCAGATTGGAGCACCAAAGGCCGACCCATGGCAAAGGGATCGCCCTCTCCGAGATGGTAAAGTCCACAGGCTCCACGGTTTTGGAGCTCCAGAAGTCCCAGCAAGACTTCACGATGTTAAGGCCGCAGTGCAGATGGAGATATATGACATGGAAAATGTTGCATCTCCATCGAGGTAAGAGACAAGAAAAGTTTTCCCCACCCCCCCCCCCCCCCCGCACCACCCACCACAACTGCAAACCTAAAGATAAACTAAAACATCCATTTTACAACAAACTAAAAACACAAAGATGACAGCCATCGTACGGCGCTCCCTGCTGCGCGCACTAGGGACAATTTACACACATGCCAAGCCAATTAACCTACAAACCTGTACGTCTTTGCGGAGTGGGAGGAAACCGGAAGATCTCGGAGAAACCCCACATGGTCACGGGGAGAACGTACAAACTCCATGCAGGCAGCTCCCATAGTCGGGATCAAACCCAGGTCTCTGGCGCTACAAGCGCTGTAAGGCAGCAATTCTACTGCTGCACCATCATGCCGTCCTTCACAATATGATTTTACTGGATTATACATGAAACAAACTGGGTACATGCGACAATAAAGGACTGTTGAACTATTGAACTGTTGGAATATCATATCCTTCACATTGCACCTCTGACTTCAGTCAATCCTTAGCTCAGTGCAATCCACTCATTCACCTGACCATCGTGCCACACCAGTCCATCAGTCAATGTTTACATTTAACATTCAACGTTGCAGAGGGAGAAGTTCAGGTTGAATACAGACATATCCAGCTCGTTATATTCAGGATTCGACCTCTGCCATTTTAAAGAGGATGACATTATTCACGGGGGCTTGTAGAGCAAACTGCAGTCCAGCAATCAGCACTCCTGCAGATTACAAGGATGGCTGACTTGCTCTCTCCCGGTTTACAACATGGCCTTGTGTGCCATAAACTTGGTGTCCTCTCTCAGGATGAGAGGAATTTATGATCTCCCTGCTGCACTGCTCTCTAACAAGCTTAGCCCTGCTGCAAAGCTACGGCGCACACATCAGACGACCAGCACTGTCTACCCAGTGTTCATACATTGTCGAATAAACCATACTCAGGTTATTAAACTCGCTGCCTTATCCAATGCAGGGCAGAATAGAGCACAGCCAATGTTAGCAGCAGCTAATATAACCCAAAACCAGAGATAGACACAAAATGCTGGAGTAACTCAGCGGGACAGGCAGCATCTCAGGAGCGAAGGTATGGGTGACGTTGTGGGTCGGGTTGAGACCCTTCTTCAGAACTGAGAGTCAGGGGAGATGGAGACCACAGATAAGGAAAGGGTAAGGTGTGAAAATGACAGATCAATGCAGACGATGATCAAGGAAATGTAGGGTGGTTCATTTAGGAAATGTAGGATGGTTCATGACTGAGGGGAAGGTGGCAACGTGGGCATACAATCAGTAAGATTAATCAGGAGGTCAGTGAAACTAGTCGGAGAACTATGATGGGGGAGGGATGGAGTGAGTGGGAAAGCAAGGGTTATTTGATGTTTGAGAAATCAATATTCATACCGCTGGGTTGTAAACTGCCCAAGCGAGATATGAGGTGCTGTGATGCAGAGGCTCCACCAGCTGCGCTGCTGTGCAGCTGGTACAGATCATGAATTATCACAGAAGAAACCAGCAAATCCAGCATAAATGATGGATGTCCATGATAGAGGCAGATACCAGCTCGACACGGTGGTGCAGCGAAGTAGAGTTGCTGCCTTACAGCTCCCGAGGCCCGGGCTCAACCACCGACCGCGGGCGCTGTCTGTACGGAGTTTGTACATTCCCACCGTGTCCGGCGTGGGTTTACAACCGGGTGCTCCGGTTTCCTCCCACACTCCAAAGGTGTACAGGTTTTGTAGGCTAATTGGCTTCAGTAAAATTGTAAATTGTCCCTAGTGTGTGTAGGATAGCGTAAGTGTGCGGGGATCGCTGGACGACGTGGTCTCGGCGGGCCGAAGGTCTTGTTTCCGTGTTGTATCTCTAAACTAAACGGAACTAAAGCACAACTTCCCGGCAAGGTGCACTTACCCCTACATCGACAATTTACAGAAAGTGAAAAGGAAAAAGTGGTCCATCATTCACTTTTCGATAAAGAGGGAGAATGTCCAACCTTAAACAGAACCTCATAACTCTGTCAGCTGGAATGCTTGCCTGTGGTCAATGCTAGTATATTCAACAGTACATTGCAGTGACAATACATAATAGTAAGATTAAACGAGAACTTACCAGTTTGAAGTTTGATCTGTATTTTATGAGGAGTTACGATGAGGGATTACATGAAGAACCCGCTCAGTGCGCAGGCGCGGCATACTTCCAAGCAGCGGTGTGGAATCACAGATAGACACAGTTATTTGAAGTAAACATAGTAATGATAAGGAGATATCAATTTATTAGTTTGATCCATATAATGAGGGTGGGAGCGGAGGGCACGTAATCCCTCATCGTAACTCCTCATAAAATACAGATCAAACTTCAAACTGGTAAGTTCTCGTTTAATCTTACTATTTTACTTCGGAGTCACGTGAGTGACTATGTGAAGACTTCAAAGCTCTGTGATTTCAAACCGTGTAACAGTTTTATTTCACTCACTGCCGAAGTTCTTGAGGGAGGAAGTGTTATCGTAATCAACCAATGAATCTATTTGTAGAAAAACACAATGGTATTTTTTAAACAATAACAACAAAGAATTAAATTGCTCCCCTGGGCTTAAATTAAATATTTGCAGTCCGTAATCTTGCTGCAAGTAAAACAGGTTTTGCCAACGGCTTATTATAAAATTTCTGAACGGTCTTTTCCCCCCACCATCCTGCTGTAGCCAGGATGTGGTCTATAGCCATGTCCATTCTTTTAGCCATCGACATGGATGCTGCCCTGGCGGAATAAAATTTGTACATGTTAGTGTTTATCCCAGCAGTTTTTGGCACCTGCTTGAGCCATCTCGCAATGGTTTGGCTCGTCACCCGACCATAAGGTTTTTATGACTGACCCACAAGGCTTTTCATCTCCCTCGAATATTTTGGTTGTGTCTATGTAGGATAGTAGGTGGGTCATGGCACATAACCGTGGTTCTGGTGGGTAAGCCCGGAATTCCACGACTGGATTAGGTGTTCCTGGTCTGCTCTGTTTGATCAGTCGCTGGATAACGACAGATCTGGTCTGGAGCTGTGATCATGTTGTCCAGTCGCAATAGATGTAGTGACTGGACCCTCTGTGCAGATACAAGTGCCATCAACATGAGTGTTTTGAGCATAGATTGTTCTAGGTTAAGGGGTCTGGCTGGTGGCCATCCCCTGAGGTATGTCAGGACCACACTGACATCCCATGTATGGGTGTACCTTGGTCTAGGGGTTAGAGTTGTAATTACCCTTCATTAGTTTGACCACCAGCAGATGGGACCCCATTGCCTGTTGTCCTGGAGCTGGTTTTAAATAGACAGGCATGGCTCTTCTAGCCGTGTTGATGGCACTGTAGCTGAGTACTTCATCGTGGTGAAGGTTCACCAGGAATTCCAGTACGTTGGTAACTGTAGCGGTTGAGTAGGTGGTCCCTTTATCCAAGCAGTACTTCTCCCATTTATTGATGCTGGACAAGTGCTGTTTTTCAGTGGATGTTCGAAGGGATGCTGACATGGTGTCGATGGTTTGTTCTGATAATCCCAGTCCCAGAAGTGGTTTGTGCAGAATCAGCAACCCAGGAGTTTGATTTTCATGGCACGGGTGGCTTGTGCCCGACACTGGGTGTAAATAACTCTGGGTCACTGGGGATACCATCGGAGTTTCAACAACCATGTCATGGAGTTTTGGGAACCATGGCTGTGTAGGCCAGTCGGGTACTATCAAAATACCTGAAGCAGAGTCCATTTGTATTGTGCGTAGTCCCCAACTGATGAGGCAGAAGGGAGGAAATGCATAGAAGAAGAATTTCCCCAATCCAGCTCGAACGCATCTACCGCTGCTGCCTCAGGGTCTGGTTACCAAGCGACATACATAGGTATCTGGTGATTTAGCCTTGATGCAAATAAATCGATATCTGGCGTGCCATATTGCATGATAACTTTGCAAATTATTTGGGGTTTAACATCCATTGTCATTAAATTTACGTGACCTGGTGTCTGCCACTGCATTTAGCTTACCTGGCAGGTAAGTTACTGATAGCCAAATTTGTCTTTCGACACACCATTGCCAAATTGTGTTAACCAACTTGTCGCATGATACCGATTTTATGCCGCCCATATGGTTAACGTAGGCTGCCACCGTAGTATTATCTATTTGTGACCGTACATGCAAGTGATGCATATTTGTGCATATGCTTTTAAACCATAAAATTATGCCAAACATTTTGCCCACCACTGTAGTTATGATATTGCTTCAGTGGGTGACTTCAATGACATGATCATAATGACCTGTATGTCGTTTTGGTGCCTGTAACTTTGCTCTTTGTAAGTTTTGATAGTGCAAAGGTCTGAATTGTGTAGCCGGAAATGCTGCTACCATATTCCCAATTACTCTGTTACTTGTCGAATAGTTGGGAGTACGTGGACCATTAATTGTTGCATGATTGTGCCAATTCAACTGTTTTGTCTCTTGGCAAAGTTACAGTCACGTAGACTGAATTAATTGTGAAGCCCAAGTAGTCCATGATTGTGGATGGCTTCAACCTAGATTTATCTGGATGTAAGACAATCTCAGGGTTTCGAATAACTGTTTGGTAGCTGATACAGCTAACATAGTCAATTCCATGGTCTTGCCTATTTTCCCATTGGGTAACGCTTTAAATTGCCATAGCTGCCCCATCCAGGTAAATTTCAGGTATCTGTGATGATCCTTGTGAATGGTACTAAATTAGTAAACATCTTTAAGATCAATGCTTGCCATGAAGTATCCTTTGGCAATTAGTTGTTTGGCAGTAACAACCATTTCCATTTTGAAATGTATATACTTAACAACCATATTTAGTGAAGTTAAGTCAATGATGATGCGACATCCACCATCTTTTTCGGTTTAGTGACGAATATTTGATACGAATTCCAAGGGTTCATGTTTCCCATGATACCCTTTGTAATTAGTCTCACCAGTACAGCTTGTCCCTCTCGTTTCTTTAACGGAGAGGGAAAATACCCTCTGGGGTAAATGTTGAACTGGTGGCAATTTTTCTAGTATGAATTGTATTTTGTATCCATTAAGCCATTGAGTATATACTGATCACTTGTGATAGACTCCCGTGCTTCTTAAAACAGGTGTAATCTCCCCTGTTAGTATTAAGCCCCTATTTTGTATACGTTGGTAGGAACCAGACCCACCTACCTCCATGGTTATGGGTATTCTTCTGGATCCTGCCGGTCCAACGAATCTTGCACGTTGTCTGACGTGGTGGTGGTGTTGGGGGGTGGCGCATTTTCCATGGGGCCTGCTCTGGGCCTTGGCCTGAAAGGCTTACGGGTTTGGCATGCAGGCCCCGAGCTTTCACCAGTACCATGAGGTGGACCCTCCTGGTGGACGCGTTAGAGGTACTGCTGACTGGTTTACGTGTGCTGCTCATTCCAGACCCTGCCCTCTTGCGCCGATATTTTGGACACTTCGTCCAGTTTTTGTGAGGTCGGCGTTCTTTGAGGGTAGGTTTTGTAACTTCCTGAGAAGTTGCGGAGCACTACGAACAGTAGGTCAGGTGTTTTGCCATACTACCGTGACCCTCTGGAAGAGCATGCAAAAATGATAGCCGACGTCAGGGATATCAAATTCATTTTTTGATATTTTGGCTTTTTTAAAGCGATGCTCAATGTACCCTCCAATAATGGTGGCCACTTTGAGTAAATGCAATTTAGGGGAAGCGTGATGAACTCCAACGCCTCATGACTACCTGTCTTGGAGATTTTTAAAAGAACAGGTAGTAAGCAGGCCATCAGTTGAGACTGAAAAGCCATCTCGCTAGTGGTGGAGCCACATAGCGGCCACACCCAGCAGCTCTTCCTGATCCTGTACCTCAAGCATACTCCCGATGTTGTTCAGCTAGTGACCCCTCTTCATGACCAGCCCAGCCCCTGGTCACCCCAAAGCTAACCACACTAAGGAGGAAGCGATGGGCAGTGCCTAGGCACTGTGGAGGGTATGCCTGAACCCCCAGCGAGACTGCCCCTCATGTAGCGTGTCTCGCAGGAGCTCCTGCTCCAGTGGCCGCTCCAGCGGCTCAGGCGGCTGTCTCTCTCCCTGCGGGTGGAGAGACGTCCCCTCCGACAAGTCGGAAGCCACCGGCCGGATGCCTCTTCGGATGGCTAAACATCCAGCCCGCTGCTCAGGCACTAGCGGGACTGGGCTCGGCGCGGTGATGGGGATAGCGGAGCGCCCGGTAATTGTTCCTACCGCCTTCTTCTAGAGCTTTTGTGCCTTGTAGTAGCGAGAGCGCCCCTCAAGCAGCGCGTCTCGCAGGCACCTGCTCCGAGAGCCGCTCCAGTGGCTCAGGCGGCTCTCTCTCCCCCGTGCGGGTGGAGAGACGTCCCGTCCGAAATCGGGAAACACCTGCCGGATGCCTCTTCGGGTGGCTATGCATCCAGCCCGCTGCTCAGGTACTAGCGGGCTGGGCTCGGCACGGTGTCGGGGAATAGCGGAACACCGGGTAAACGCTCCTACCGCCTGTTGCTGCCCCCCTCCCCGACGGAAACCGTTCCTCCTCGAACGGGGGACAGTTTTGTTCCAGAGCCTTTTTCTCTGCCTGTAAAACACAAGCAGAAAAAGGCTCCCCTGTAAAAGAAACCCGGCCTCAGGGTACTCAACTGACGGTCCGTTTCATTCTGTAGCGGGAGCGCCTATCTCCCGCTGCAACCGCTGTTGCACTGCTGGCGTAAAGGCGCGCCTGCGCACTGAGCGGGTTCTTCACGTAGTCACTCACGTGACTCCGAAGTAAAATTGACGATCGAGTGCACAGGAAAGAAACTAGACTTCAGAAGAATTTTATTGAATAAAAGTACAATACTTGTCATATAATCTAATCTCATTTCCTGTGTGAAGTGTTACGGGAATAGGAGATCAGTGTTATTTTATGTTTCCTTCTGTGCTATGATGAACGAGGATTGCAAGTCAAGTGTAACTATGCTGTACTTATTGGTGTTGGCAGATAGCCCGAGATTTAATACGACTACATTTCTCAATATTTTATTTAAGGGAATAAACTTCCAATTGTTCTTCGCAAATTGGCAAATCATTTCCAGCGTGTGATCCCATGCCACATGTACTGATTATCACGACGTGTTGTCCTGAACACTGAGGAGAATCTGTAACTACAACAATCATAAGATTAGTGGACCCTAAATATATTTTGTCAATCTTATTGGGAGATGAAGGTATTGAAAGACATTAGCAATTATCAGCTCTGTAGCTGTATTTTGTTCCAAGCCTTGATATATATTCATGAAAACAACAGCCCAACTGACCTGGTTCATGAGACAATGCGAAGATAGCATAGCATTGTGTTTATATCCCTAGGGTGTGTAAAATAGTGTTAATGTGCGGCGTCACTGGTCGGTGCGGACTCGGTGGGCCGAAGGGCCTGTTTCTGTGCTGCATCTCTAAACTAAACTAAACCAAACACATTTTGCCCATTTCATTTCATGTATCCGCAATTCTCTGATGTTCGTTACGTATTTTTAGCATGAAAAACTCTGTTTGATACTTTGTGTCTTAACATTGTTTTTTTTATCCCAGGACTAATAACGTGCAGATTTTACCGCGGATATTTGAATTCTAGTTCCATTATGTCAGCCTGGATTTTTTAAATGAATGACATCAAATTAAATGTGGAATGAAAATAGGATTGTTAAGTCCGGATCATCAAAGACCCACACCACCCTGGCCACGCGCTCATTTCCCTCCTGCCATCGGGAAGAAGGTACAGGAGCCTAACATAGAAACATAGAAGGTACACAAAAAAGCTGGAGAAACTCAGCGGGTGCAGCAGCATCTATGGAGCGAAGGAAATAGGCAACGTTTCGGGCCGAAACCCTTCTTCAGACTGATCGGGGGTGGGGGGGGGGGGGGGGGGGGGACAAGAAACGAAAAAGAAGGAGGAGCCCGAAGGCTGGTGGATGGGAGGAGACAGCAGGGGGACTGAGGAAGGGGAGGAGATAGCAAGGACTAACACAATTGGGAGAATTCGATGTTCATGCCCCCAGGATGCAGACTCCCCAAGCGGAATATGAGGTGCTGTTCGCTGTGGCCATGGAGGAGACCCAGGACAGAGAGGTCGGAGACGGAGTGGGAGGGGGAGTTGAAGTGCTGAGCCACCGGGAGGTCAGCTTGGTTATTGCGGACCGAGCGGAGGTGTTCGGCGAAACGATCGCCCAACCTAGATCGCCCAAACAATAGAAACATAGAAAATAGATGCAGGAGTAGGCCATTCGGCCCTTCGAGCCTGCACCGCCATTCAATATGATCATGGCTGATCATCCAACTCAGTATCCTGTACCTGCTTTCTCTCCATACCCCCGGATCCCTTTAGCCACAAGGGCCACATCTACCTCCCTCTTAAATATAGCCAATGAACTGGCCTCAACTACCTTCTGTGGCAGAGAGTTCCAGAGATTCACCACTCTCCGTGTGAAAAATGTTTTTCTCATCTCAGTCCTAAAAGATTTCCCCTTTATCCTTAAACTGTGACCCGTTGTTCTGGACTTCCCCAACATCGGGAACGATCTTCGTGCATCTAGCCTATCCAACCCCTTAAGAATTTTGTAAGTTCTGTAACGTGCAGGTTCAGGAGCCGCTCCTTCCCAATAAACAATCAGGCTATTGAACACGACAGACTCCAAATAAATTGCGAACTATTGTATAAACTATCTTGATTGCACTAAGGAGTTATGGTTTTTTAAATATTTAGTTTAGTTTAGAGATACAGTGTGGAAACAGGTCCGGATCGTCAAGGACCCACACCACCCAGGCCACGCTCTCATTTCACTCCAGCCATCAGGAGGAAGGTACAGGAGCCTGAAAACTGTTACGTCCAGGTTCAGAAGCATCTTCTTCCCCATTAAACACTATAAACTCCAGCTAAACAAAGAGTAGGAGTAAACGGGTCCTTTTCACAATGGCAGGCAGTGACTAGTGGGGTACCGCAAGGCTCAGTGCTGGGACCCCAGCTATTTACAATATATATTAATGATCAGGATGAGGGAATTTAAGGCAATATCTCCAAGTTTGCGGATGACACTAAGCTGGGGGGCAGTGTTAGTTGTGAGGAGGATGCTAGGAGACTGCAAGGTGACTTGGATAGGCTGGGTGAGTGGGCAAATGTTTGGCAGATGCAGTATAATGTGGATAAATGTGAGGTTATCCATTTTGGTGGCAAAAACAGGAAAGCAGACTATTATCTAAATGGTGGCCGACTAGGAAAAGGGGAGATGCAGCGAGACCTGGGTGTCATGGTACACCAGTCATTGAAAGTAGGCATGCAGGTGCAGCAGGCAGTGAAGAAAGCGAATGGTATGTTAGCTTTCATAGCAAAAGGATTTGAGTATAGGAGCAGGGAGGTTCTACTGCAGTTGTACAGGGTCTTGGTGAGACCACACCTGGAGTATAGCGTACAGTTTTGGTCTCCAAATCTGAGGAAGGACATTATTGCCATAGAGGGAGTGCAGAGAAGGTTCACCAGACTGATTCCTGGGATGTCAGGACTGTCTTATGAAGAAAGACTGGATAGACTTGGTTTATACTCTCTAGAATTTAGGAGATTGAGAGGGGATCTTATAGAAACTTACAAAATTCTTAAGGGGTTGGACAGGCTAGATGCAGGAAGATTGCTCCCGATGTTGGGGGAGTCCAGGACAAGGGGTCACAGCTTAAGGATAAGGGGGAAATCCTTTAAAACCGAGATGAGAAGAACTTTTTTCACACAGAGAGTGGTGAATCTCTGGAACTCTCTGCCACAGAGGGTAGTCGAGGCCAGTTCATTGGCTATATTTAAGAGGGAGTTAGATGTGGCCCTTGTGGCTAAGGGGATCAGAGGGTATGGAGAGAAGGCAGGTACAGGATACTGAGTTGGATGATCAGCCATGATCATATTGAATGGCGGTGGAGGCTTGAAGGGCCGAATGGCCTACTCCTGCACCTAATTTCTATGTTTCTATGTTTCTATGTTTCTAAACCTTGAACTGCAAATTGCCTAGATTGCATGAAGGATCTGTGGTTTTGTTTTTGTCTTTGCTGTATCAAGAGAGAGCTGTTAAGATAGGGCTCTTAAAGATAGCGGAGTCAGGGGATATGGGGAGAAGGCAAGAACGGGGTACTGATTGTGGATGATCAGCCATGATCACGAATGGCGGTGCTGGCTCGAAAGGCTGAATGGCCTGCTCCTGCACCTATTGTCTATTGTATATATTTTACCTATATATATAAACATATATATAATACCTATATATATTTAAACAACAAAAAGAAGTTCAATATATATATATATATTGAACTTCTTTTTGTTGTTTATTATGGTGTCGACAGAGTGCTATGTTTAGGTATGTTGCAAAGCCTACCTGAAGCGTCGTTGAAAATCTAAAGTTTGTACGTTCTCCCCATGACCGCGTGAATTTTCTCTGAGATCTTCCATTTCCTCCCACACCCCAAAGACGTACAGATGTGTAGGTAAGCTGGCTTGGTAAATGTAAAAATTGTCCCTAGCATGTGCAGGATAGTGTTAATGTGCGTGGATTGCTGGTCGGCGAGGTTGCGGTGGACTGAAGGGCCTGTTTCCACCCTGTATCTCTAAACTAAACTGAACTAAACACTATGTACTATCTCACTGGTCCGAGTTCGAGAGCTTGGGGATGGGTTTTAAATCTCTACTCATATACATAGAAACATAGAAAATAGGTGCAGGAGTAGGCCATTCGGCCCTTCAAGCCTGCACCACCATTCAATATGATCATGGCTGATCATTCAACTCAGTATCCTGTACCTGCCTTCTCTCCATACCCGCTGATCCCTTTAGCCACAAGGGCCACATCTAACTCCCTCTTAAATATAGCCAATGAACTGGCCTCAATTACCTTCTGTGGCAAAGAATTCCAGCGAATTCCAGAGCTTTTTTACAAAAAAGCTTTACATTGTACCCTGGTACACGTGACAATAATAAATTAAATCGGAAGAACAAATGAATATTTGCTTCGATCTTCACTAAACTCCGTTAAATTCCCATGGCAGCCTGTTAAGTATGGTTAAGCAACAATCCTCCTGATTATCAACAGTCGCTCTACCTAAAGTGACTTATTTTTTATCTATTCATTCACTGGCAATGGCAGCATTTTTTTTCTACGCCTAATTAGCCTTGAAATGAGAAGACAGATAAGAGTCAACCTCGATGGACTAATCAGGACTCTCCCAATCAATACTCTTCCTTTGGGTGGGAAACAGATTTTTTAACCAAGTAGCGCAGAGGTAGAGCTATAGCGCCAGAGACCTGGGTTCGATCACGACTACGGGTGCTGTCTGTACGGAGTTTGTACATTCTCCCCGCAACCTGCGTGGGTTTTCTCCGAGATGTTCGGTTTCCTCCCACACTCCGAAGAAGTAGAGGTTTGTAGCTTAATTGGCTGGGTGTAAATGTCCCTCGTGTGTGTAGGGAAGTGCTAATGTGCGGGGATTGCTGGTCGGCGCGGACTCGGTGGGCCGAAGGGCCTGTTTCTACGCTGTATCTCTAAACTAAACTAAACCTAAACTAAACTTAGGCAGTTCCCGGGATGGCGGGACTGCCAAATGCTGGGAGAATGGAGTGGCTGGGCTTGTATACTCTGGAATTTAGAAGGATGAGAGGGTATCTTATTGAAACATATAAGATTATTAAGGGTTTGGACACGCTAGAGGCAGGAAACATGTCCCCGATGTTGGGGGAGTCCAGAAGCAGGGGCCACAGTTTAAGAATAAGGGGTAAGCCGGCTAGAACACTTTTTCACACAGAGAGTTGAGAGTCTGTGGAATTCTCTGCCTCAGAGGGCGGTGGAGACTAGTTCCCTGGAAACTTTCAAGAGAGAGCTAGATAGGGCTCTTAAAGATAGTGGAGTCAGGGGATATGGGGAGATGGCAGGAACAGGGTACTGATTGTGGATGATCAGCCATGATCACATTGAATGACGGTGCTGGCTTGAAGGGCCGTAAGGCCTACTCCTGCACCTATTGCCTATTGTCCACTGACCTCAAATGGACGGAGACAATGATCAATGCATCGATGAATGATACTTTCATGTCTTTGTTTCACATACAACCAGGTAAAATCATACAGCAGACCTCACATAGAAACATAGAAATTAGGTGCAGGAGTAGGCCATTCGGCCCTTCGAGCCTGCACCGCCATTCAATATGATCATGGCTGATCATCCAACTCAGTATCCCGTACCTGCTTTCTCTCCATACCCTCTGATCCCCTTAGCCACAAGGGCCACATCTAACTCCCTCTTAAATATAGCCAATGAACTGGCCTCGACTACCCTCTGTGCCAGAGAGTTCCAGAGATTCACCACTCTCTGTGTGAAAAATGTTCTTCTCATCTCGGTTTTAAAGGATTTCCCCCTTATCCTTAAGCTGTGACCCCTTGTCCTGGACTTCCCCAACATTGGGAGCAATCTTCCTGCATCTAGCCTGTCCAACCCCTTAAGAATTCTGTAAGTTTCTATAAGATCCCCTCTCAATCTCCTAAATTCTAGAGTATAAACCAAGTCTATCCAGTCTTTCTTCATAAGACAGTCCTGACATCCCAGGAATCAGTCTGGTGAACCTTCTCTGCACTCCCTCTATGGCAATAATGTCCTTCCTCAGATTTGGAGACCAAAACTGTACGCAATACTCCAGGTGTGGTCTCACCAAGACCCTGTACAACTGCAGTAGAACCTCCCTGCTCCTATACTCAAATCCTTTTGCTATGAAAGCTAACATACCATTCGCTTTCTTCACTGCCTGCTGCACCTGCATGCCTACTTTCAATGACTGGTGTACCATGAGACCCAGGTCTCGCTGCATCTCCCCTTTTCCTAGTCGGCCACCATTTAGATAATAGTCTGCTTTCCTGTTTTTGCCACCAAAATGGATAACCTCAATTCAATTCAATTCAATTCAATTCAATTCAATTCAATTCAATTCAATTCAATTTATTGTCATTTGGATCCCTTGAGGTCCAAACGAAATGCCGTTTCTGCAGCCATACATTACAAACAAATAGACCCAAGACACAACATAATTTACATAAACATCCATCACATTGCTGTGATGGAAGGCCAAAAAAACTTATCTCTCCACTGCACACACCCCCCCCCGATGTCAGAGTCAAAGTCAAAGTCAAAGCCCCCGGCGGGCGATGGCGATTGTCCCGCGGCCATTAAAGCCACGCCGGGTGATGCAAGGTCGCACACCGGGTCTTGGTGTTAGAGCCCCCGGCGTGCGCTCGCAGTCCCGCGGCCATTCCAAGCCGCGCGGGGTGATGATGTAGGCCCCGCTCTAGGAGCTCTTCAACCCCGCAACTCGGGCGGGTGAAGTCGCCGTTGCGGAAGCCCCGAAAAGCGGTCTCCCTCCAGGGACCCGCGGGCTCCCGGTGTCACTGTCCGCCAGACCCGCAGTTGCAGCCATCGAATCTCCGGGGGTCGGGCCGCAGCAGCGTCCACCACCGCTCCACCCGCTCTGGACTTGGCCAGCTCAACGGTGAGGTGAGTAGTCGGCACCACAGCCCCCGGTCTTCCTGTTGGAGGCCGCTCCTCGTTGCAGCCCCAACGACAACGGAGACCCGACACAGAAAAGGTCGGGTCTCCCGTGCAGGGAGAGATTTAAAAGTTACCCCCTCCCCCCCACACCACCCCCACACACATACCCCAACAAAAAATAACAAAAACTACATAAAAACATAGACATAAAATAATAAAAACGCAGACGGACTGCAGAGGCCGCTGCTGACGAGAGTCGCGCCGCCCACCGATCATTTATCCACATTAACCTCACATTTATCCACATTATACTGCATCAGCCAAACATTTGCCCACTCACCCAGCCTATCCAAGTCACCTTGCAGTCTCCTAGCATCCTCCTCACAGCGAACCCTGCCCCCCAGCTTAGTGTCATCCGCAAACTTGGAGATATTGCCTTCAATTCCCTCATCGAGATCATTAATATATATATTGTAAATAGCTGGGGTCCCAGCACTGAGCCTTGCGGTACCCCACTAGTCACTGCCTGCCATTGTGAAAATTCATTCATCCTTTGCTATCCGCTGCCCTCACACCAAGTTCCTCCATCGTTCTTGACGGCCTCCCTGCCAGGTCCCCCCAATGTTCTCAACACCCCCCTTCGGTTCTTAATGGCAAAAAGGGTCTGACTAATAGATTGGGTTAGTGTCGATAATGAAATACCTGGTATGAGTTGGTCATTCATTTTACAAAATGGAATAGTTTGTTCCTCCCCCTTTCATTGCAGCACCCTTCTATTGGACACATTGTTCTCAATAAATATCATTCCAATTATCCAGTGTTTTATTCCACTATTCCAGTGTTTTAATCACCGATCTTGCAAATGTTATAGATTCTTCTTCAGGTTTTTATATGCACGTCCTCAACATCAATGATCATTATACAAGTTAAACACCTCAGTCTGTGTAGACAAATAGAGAGGAGGAGAACTTCTGAAGAAGGGTTTCGGCCCGAAACGTCGCCTATTTCCTTCGCTCCATTGATGCTGCTGCACCCGCTGAGTTTCCCCAGCAATTATGTGTACCTTCAAACACCTCAGTCTATCAGTTGTTAGTTTAGTTATTTTCTCAGGTGAAATGAAGTCAAGTCAAGTCACTTTTATTTATATAGCACATTTACAAATCAACTCTCGTTGGCCAAAGTGCTTTACATTGGTGGAGGTACTAACATAGAAACATAGAAAATAGGTGTAGGAGTAGGCCATTCGGCCCTTCGAGCCTGCACCGCCATTCAATATGATCATGGCTGATCATGTTGAGTTAACGTTATACAACAGTGGTTCATAGATTAATTACATAAATAAATGCATACATATAGCCCTTACTCAGAGGACGTCAAGAAAGGCTTGAGAGTAAAGATGAGTTTTTAGTCTCGACTTAAAGGAGTCGACGGAGGGGGCCAGTTCTGATGGGAAGAGGGATGCTGTTCCACAGTCTAGGAGCTGCGACCGCAAAGGCGTGGTCACCCCTGAGCTTAAGCCTAGACCGCGGGATGTTCAGTCACCCCAAGTTGGCCGATCTGAGGGACCTGGAGGTGGTGTGGTGGGTAAGCAGACTTTTGACGTAGGCGGGGGCAAGCCCGTTAAGGGCTTTGTAGACATAAAGGAGAATCTTGAAATTTATTCAGAACTACACAGGGAGCCAGTGGAGAGAGGCCAGGATCGAGCCTCTCCAATGAAATATATGTACTTGGACGGAGTCCATTAATCTAGGTCCTATTCACCATTGGTTTTTTTTCAATTTGATGCATCGGCATAGCTATTACTGGATGAGTAGATGGAGTTCCAGATCACTGATCCAGTGACACAAGTTCAAATCCCACCATGGCAGCTAGAGAATGTAAAATCTGATGATTAAATGAATCCAGAATTTAGAAGAAAGTTAATCTCATTATTGTGCGAACAAATTTATCTCAATATGGTTTAAAAAACAAGTGGCATATTAATATCCTGCAGGCATGTGAATCTATTAGCTATACTCAGTTTGACCTTACTTTACTTTAGACTTTAGAAATACAGCAAGGAAACAGGCCCTTCGGCCCACTATGTCCGTGCCCACCAGCGATTACCCCGTGCACCAGCACTAACCTACACACTCAGGACAATTTATAATTTTACCAAAGCCAATTAACCTATGAACCTGTAGTTGTTTGACAATAGACAATAGACAATAGGTGCAGAAGTAGGCCATTCGGCCCTTTGAGCCAGCACCGCCATTCATTGTAATCATGGCTGATCATCCACCATCAGGACCCCCCATTCCTGCCTTTTCCCCATATCCACTATCTTTAAGAGCTCTATCCATCTCTCTCTTGAAAGCATCCAGAGAATTGGCCTCCACTGCCTTCTGAGGCAGAGAATTCCACAGATTAACAACCCTCTGTGTGAAAAAGATTTTCCTCTTCTCCGTTCTAAATGGCTTTCCCCCTATTCGTAAACTGTGGCCCCTGGTTCTGGACTCCTCCAACATCGGGAACATGTTTCCTGCATTTCCTGGAATGTGGGAGGAAACTGGAGCCGATGGGGGTCACAAGAAGAATGTACAAATTCAACACAGACAGCACCCATAGTCAGGATTGAACTTGGGTGTCTAGCGCTGTAAGGCAGCAACTCTACCGCTGCGCCACTGTGCCGTGTGTAGCATCAGATCCACTAATTTGATTGACTCGTAAATGCCTCCACATTTTCGGGTGCTTGGGATGGATATTACGTACTGGCAATGCTAATAATGTGTCATTATATGACTGAATGGTTATGTAAAAAAAGATGCTTTCAAACTCTTTACTGTTGGTAATTGTTTCACTTTGACATGATCTTTGGGAATACTAATCGTTCTCAACCTCTTTGGCTCTGATGAGTGTTTGGTTTTCCCAAGAATTGCTCACTTTGCATGTCAAAAATCATCTATATAAATAATCCTAACTCTCTCTCTCAAGACAATCAGTCCCAGATCTAACCATATTAGTGCACATCATTGGTAGACAGATGTCAAATTGTAATCTTTTATCTAAAGTATCAAACAAAGTTTTTGGATGCTAAAAATACATAACGAACATCAGAAAATTCTGGATACAGGAAGCAAAATGTGTTTGGTTTCGTTCAGTTTAGAGACGCAGCACAGAAACAGGCCCTTCAGCCCACCGAGTCCGCCACGACCAGCGATCCCCGCACATTAACCCTATCCTGCACACACTAGGGACAATTTTTACATTTATAACAAGCCAATTAAAAACTGTGCGTCTTTGCAGTGTGGGAGGAAGCCGAAGATCTCTGAGGAAACCCACGCATTCAGGGGAAGAATGTACAAATTCCATGCAGACAGCATGCGTAGTCGGTATCGAACCCGGGACTCCGGCGCTGTAAGGCAGCAACTCTACTGCTGCGCCACCGTATTGCCCAATGTGAAATGATTAGAATAGCAGAAGCTATCTGAGATTGGTGTAACTTTGGTAGCTGCCTGGAACATGCTACCAAAGGAAGGAAGACATAAATAATCTGCCGGAAATAGCAGGGGACCGGGGGTCAAATGAGATGGAGGAACTGAGTGAAATCCAGGTTAGCCGGGAAGTGGTGTTAGGTAAATTGAATGGATTAAAGGCCGATAAATCCCCAGGGCCAGATAGGCTGCATCCCAGAGTACTTAAGGAAGTAGCCCCAGAAATAGTGGATGCATTAGTGATAATTTTTCAAAACCCTTTAGATTCTGGAGTAGTTCCTGAGGATTGGAGGGTAGCTAATGTAACCCCACTTTTTAAAAAGGGAGGGAGAGAGAAAACGGGGAATTACAGACCAGTTAGTCTAACGTCGGTAGTGGGGAAACTGCTAGAATCAGTTATTAAAGATGGGATAGCAGCACATTTGGAAAGTGGTGAAATCATTGGACAAAGTCAGCATGGATTTATGAAAGGTAAATCATGTCTGACGAATCTTATAGAATTTTTCAAGGATGTAACTAGTAGAGTGGATAAGGGAGAACCAGTGGATGTGTTATATCTGGACTTTCAGAAGGCTTTCGACAAGGTCCCACATAAGAGATTAGTATACAAACTTAAAGCACACGGTATTGGGGGTTCAATATTGATGTGGATAGAGAACTGGCTGGCAGACAGGAAGCAAAGAGTAGGAGTAAACGGGTCCTTTTCACAATGGCAGGCAGTGACTAGTGGGGTACCGCAAGGCTCAGTGCTGGGACCCCAGCTATTTACGATATATATTAATGATTTGGACGAGGGAATTGAATGCAACATCTCCAAATTTGCGGATGACACGAAGCTGGGGGGCAGTGTTAGCTGTGTGGAGGATGCTAGGAGGCTGCAAGGTGACTTGCATAGGCTGGGTGAGTGGGCAAATGCATGGCAGATGCAGTATAATGTGGATAAATGTGAGGTTATCCACTTTGATGGCAAAAATAGGAAAGTAGACTATTATCTGAATGGTGGCCGATTAGGAAAGGGGGAGATGCAACGAGACCTGGGTGTCATGGTACACCAGTCATTAAAAGTAGGCATGCAGGTGCAGCAGGCAGTGAAGAAGGCGAATGGTATGTTAGCATTCATAGCAAAAGGATTTGAGTATAGGAGCAGGGAGGTTCTACTGCAGTTGTACAGGGTCTTGGTGAGACCACACCTGGAGTATTGCGTACAGTTTTGGTCTCCTAATCAGAGGAAGGACATTCTTGCCATAGAGGGAGTACAGAGAAGGTTCACCAGACTGATTCCTGAGATGTCAGGACTTTCATATGAAGAAAGACTGGATAGACTCGGTTTGTACTCGCTAGAGTTTAGAAGGTTGAGGGGGGATCTTATAGAAACTTACAAAATTCTTAAGGGGTTGGACAGGCTAGATGCAGGAAGATTGTTCCCGATGTTGGGGAAGTCCAGAACAAGGGGTCACAGTTTAAGGATAAGGGGGAAATCTTTTTTATGACCGAGATGAGGAAAACATTTTTCACACAGAGAGTGGTGAATCTCTGGAATTCTCTGCCACAGAAGGTAGTTGAGGCCAGTTCATTGGCTATATTTAAGAGGGAGTTAGATGTGGCCTTTGTGGCTAAAGTGATCAGGGGGTATGGAGAGAAGGCAGGTACAGGATACTGAGTTGGATGATCAGCCATGATCATATTGAATGGCGGTGCAGGCTCGAAGGGCCGAATGGCCTACTCCTGCACCTATTTTCTATGTTTCTATGTTTCTATGCTGCCACATGTGGTGGTGGTGGTAGTATATAGCAATATATGGTAGCGTTTTTTCTAAAATCAATGTACAGCGCAGACAGGAAGTGATCAAGATGAGACTTTTAATTATATAGATTTCAAAGAGTCATAGAGTTATTCAACACAGAAACAGGCCCTTCGGCCCACCTAGCCCATGCCAACTAAATTGCCTCATCAAAGCTCATTCTATTTGTCCATATTTATCGTATTCCTCCAAACCTTTCCTGTCCATGCACCTTCATAAATATCTTTAAATGAATGGATGAATAAGTTAATTGGTCAAATATTCGCATACCAGGAATATTCTTCTTGTACCTGCTTCACCTACTTCCCCTGACAGCTCGCTCCATAAATCCCACCACCACCTTGTGAAAAAGTTATCCCTCAGGTTCTTATTAAAAATTCCACCTCCAACCCTGTAGATGGGTTATGCATGCAACCTATAATGTAGTTACCTCATCACCACTAACCACGCCCCATCATATTCGTATAACTGTAGTATCCTCCCTTTGTTCCTCCCACTAGGTCCCAGTACGCCTGAAGGCTGGATGCAGTCAGTGCTGGGACGTGTGTGCCATGTGCTATATTAAACTCTCAGTAAAGGTTACAGTGTGTCAGCAATCATCCTTTACATGGTGTCAGAAGTTTAAACTCGCGTTTCCCGTTTATCGGTTTTTATTTATTTTGTCCCCGTTAGTGCCCAGTGTTGGGTTTCCCTTGACATGGCATCCTCATGCCGAAAGCCATCTCCCCTTGTCTTCGACGCTGACATTGCGGAGCGATTGTCGACTTTTGTGATGGACTACACTCACTACGTCAATATTGCGCACCGGAACGACCCAGCCGCGGTCAAAGCATCACTCCTGCTCAACCTGGCCGGTCCCGACGCAATGAAGAGAGCTCAAGCTTTTGTCTACGAACCAGCAGTCCTGGATGACAACGACCAGCCGGTCGAGCCAGCTGAATCGGCCGACGACCCGGTATGTCTTTTGCGCAAGTTCGCGGAGATATGCGACCTGCCCTCCAACCGTATACTGGAGCGGGCCAGGTTCTTCTCACGCAAGCAACAGCCGGATGAACCTGTTGAGTGCTTCATCGCTGACCTGCGGCACCTTGCCCAGCGGTGCCGATTTGAAACCATGCTCGACCAGCTCACCAGGGACATTCTCGTCACTGGCATGATTGATCAGAAGCTACGTGCCGACCTGCTGCAACGGCCTGACCTAACCCTGACTCAGGCAATGCATGCGTGCCGCATTGCCGAAGTGGTCACCCCTCCGCATGGGCAGAGGGGGTCTGACAGCTGAGCCATAAATCTAACTGGTGTTGCTGGACAACGACGTATGAGGGACAACTTTCGCCCTCCACCGCGGCCCGTTCGTACATCCCAGGTCCCGCGATCTCAAAAGTGTCCAAACTGCAATTACGTGCACTCCACAGAGTCACAGTGCCCAGCCCTCGGGAAGACCTGCAATTTCTGTGGGAGAATGAACCATTTTGCAGCTGCCTGCCGGTCCCGTGGGAAAGTGCCCTCAGCTCCCAGACAACTCCTAAACAACCTTCTGCAAGTTGATAGCGAGATGGATTCTCAGTCCTCTGTTGACACTGCCCCCAGCTCTGAGAACAGCTATTCCACGGGAGATGTAAGTGTTTACACTCTCCTCCACAGCCGATCTCGCCTCCCCGATCCTTCTGTGAACATAACTGTAAACAATAAGTCCTTCTCTGCTAAGCTGGACACGGGGGCGAAAGTGAACGTAATGTCAACAAAGCTGTTCCATAGGATAAGGAATAATGAGCTGCTGACTGCAGATCGCTCTGTTTTGCGTGCCTATGGGGGAGAGGAACTAACACCTGTGGGGAGGGCGACCTTCCACTGCGTGCTGCAGAAATCTTCCCAGGACCTGTCTTTCTTTATTCTGGACTGTGACTGTGTGACGTTGCTGAGCAACCAGGCCTGCCAGGATCTTGGTCTGGTGTCTTTTGACCGTACGGTCCACGAGGTGCAAGCTGTGATGGATCCACTATCCGAGTACCCAGACCTGTTTGACGACAAGTTGGGGAAGCTGCCGTTGGTGTACAAGATTGTGACTGACCCATCTGCCTGTGATCCGTCCACCGGTGAACCTGGTGCCAAATAGGAAGTCCTTAAACTTCGAACACGCGAAAACCACCGCCAGCAGCTCCTTCTTTATCTGTGCATAGCGCTGCTCTGTGTCCGTCATGGTCCTGGAGGCATAAGAGATGGGCAGCAGCGAGTCACCAGCGTGGGGTTGCAGGCAGGCAGCACCCAGTCCAAAGCGAGAGGTCTTATCTTTCTCCCACTTCTGCTCATTCTACCCCTTCTGTTTCACCTGGCTCACCTGTGCCTCTCCGTTCCCCCTCCAAGCTGGGTTCTCCACCCATCTTCTCTCCCCCTCCTGTTTCTGTCCCTGTCCCTCCTCCTATTCTTTCGGGTGGGGAGGGTGAAGGTGCTGTGCGCACTCGCTCGGGTCGGATTGTAAAACCTCCGGCTCGATACGGAGAGTTTGCTTAGCTTTGCAGGTACTGTATAACAAAGCTGCCATTGTTGTAACTTGTTTAAATTGTAAGGGGAAGGATGTAGATGGGTTATGCATGCAACCTATAATGTAGTTACCTCATCACCACTAACCACGCCCCATCATATTAGTATAACTGTAGTATCCTCCCTTTGTTCCTCCCACTAGGTCCCAGTACGCCTGAAGGCTGGATGCAGTCAGTGCTGGGACGTGTGTGCCATGTGCTATATTAAACTCTCAGTAAAGGTTACAGTGTGTCAGCAATCACTCCTTTACAAACCCTAAATAAATATGCCCTCTATTTCCTGATTTCCACATCCTCAGAATAACACTCACTTTACTATACATCGCACTTCCCCAATCTGTGACCTTCATGAATTTATACATCTCGCTGTAAGATCACCCCTCAGACTCTTGCATTCCAAGGAATAAAATCCTAGCTTGCAGGGCAGTCACGGTGGCGCAGTGGTAGAGTTGCTGCCTCACAGCGAATGCAGCACCGGAGACCCGTGTCCGATCCTGACTACGGTGCTGTCTGTACGGAGTTTGTACGTTCTCCCCGTGATCTGCGTGGGTTTTCTCCGAGATCTTCGGTTTCTTCCCACACTCCAAAGACGTACAGGTTTGTAGGTTAAATGGCTGGGTAAATGGAAAAATTATCCCTAGTGGGTGCAGGATAGTGTTAATGTGCGGTGATTGCTGGTTGGCACGGACCCGGTGCCCCGAAGGGCCTGTTTCCGCGCTGTATCTCTAAACTAAACTAAACTAAACACCTCTCCCTTTAACTCAGGCCCTTGAGTCCTTAGAAATGTTTTCTACTCTCTTTCCAGCTTAAGGGCATTTTTCCCTATAGTAGGTGACCAAAACTGAACAAAATACTCCAAGTGAGACCTCACCAATGTTTTTAAGAAGGAACTGCAGATCCTGGAAAATCAAAGGTACACAAAAATGCTGGAGAAACTCAGTGGGTGCAGCAGCATCTATGGAGCGAAGGAGATAGGCAACGCTTCGGGCCGAAACCCTTCTTCAGAATCTCCCTAGATGCTGCTGCACCCGCTGAGTTTCTCCAGCATCCTTGTGAGACCTTATCAATGTTTTTTTACAACCATAATATTGATCATGTCTTTCCACTTGCTTTCCAAATGTTTTCTATTATCGTATCATATCGTATCGTTTGTGCATTCTCCCCGTGACCCACGTGGGTTTTCTTCAAGATCTTTGGTTTCCACACTCTAAAGACGTGCAGGTTTGTAGGTTAATTGGCTTGGTATCTATATTACTAAAAGTCTGATCTTGACCGCTTTTGGCTCGCTGTGCTGTGATTTCCGAGAGAACGCCGCCACCTACGGCCGTCATTTTTGGCCACCTCGCTCAGAGCCCCCCTCCATCTTCCTGGACCAGAGGATGTTTCCCATCGATGAAAAATCAGAAAGATATTAATGTTGTTTTTTTAATTGCCATTCTCTCTGCTGCCCCTGCTGGAGGGAGGGGGAGGGACTATAAAACCAGGAAGTGGTGTGCCTCACTCAGTCTCTGCAAGATGGAGGAAGCCAGGGTCACGTCTCTTTGAGCTCTGAATAACACTGAACACATGTCTACTCAATGTGAGTGTCCTTAATGTGGTTTGAAAATGAAAATATGGTTGGTTTGAAGTAAAAAGGCACTGCCTGTATAGGTTGTTTGGGGGGTTTGGGTTGAAGTGAAAAGGCACTGCCTGCAAATGGTTGTTTGGGGGGGTTTGGGTTGAAGTGAAAAGGCACTGCCTGCAAATGGTTGTTTGGGGGGTTTGGGTTGAAGTGAAAAGGCACTGCCAGCAAATGGTTGTTTGTCTAAACTTGACAACTTCCTGTTTGCACTATATTGATTTTAGATAAAACGCTACCACTTACGGCTGTGATTTTGGCCATCTTACTCAGTTCCCCTCCGCTCATCAGGTGCAGAGGATTCTTCCCATCAATGAAAAACAAAAGTGTTATTAGTGTTTAAAAAATGTTGAGAATCTCTCTCCTGTCAATCACAACATGAAGGCCACAACTTCTCCGGTGGGAGGGGGAGGGATTATAAAACCCGGAAGTGTGGGTGTGGCTCAGTCTCTGCATGATGGGGGAGGGAGAGGTCACGACTGTCTGAGCTGTGAATCAACTGAACACACTGAATGTCTACTGAACTGTGAGTGTGGTGTTTTGTGTGGTTTTATGGTGGTTTTTATGGTGGTTTCACCCTGCTTGAAATAGTATGAAACTGCATTTGAATGTGGTGGCCTTGCACCATGCATGAAATGGTATGAAACTGCATTTGAATGTGGTGTCGTTGCACCCTGTATGAAATGGTATGAAACTGCATTTGAATTTGGTGGCCTTGCACCCTCCTTGAAATGGTATGAAACTGCACTTGAATTTGGTGGCCTTGCACCCTTCTTGAAGTGGTTGGAAACTGCACTTGAATTCGGTGGCCTTGCACCCTGCTTGAAGTGGTAGGAAACTGAACCTGAATTTGGTGGCCTTGCACCCTGCTTGAAATGGTAGGAAATGGATTTGAATTGTGTGGCCTTGCATTCAGCTTGAAATGGAATTTCAAGGAATAGCCGTGAGTCAAGTGCCAGCCCACCAGCCGTGAGTGAGCTGCCAGCACATCAGGCATGAGGAACTGAGCTGCCACCTCAAGAATCCATTTGGCCCACAATGTCCATACTAGCCCTCTGGAGACCAGTAGTCCCTGCAGCCAACAACACCCATACCAGCGCTCCAGACAGCCCCCCCCCCCCCCCCCCCCCCCCCCCCCCCCCCCCCACTGGCCACCAATATTGGAATTGGTGGAGATGTGGAATATTGCGTTGGGGGGCCAGTCCTCCCATGTGAACATGGGACCCAACGGGTCCCACTTAGTCTAGTAAATATATAAATGTAAAATTGTTCCTAGTGTGTAGGGTGGTGTGAAAGCGCAGGGATCGCTGGTCGGTGAGAACTTGGTGGGCCGAAGGACCTGTTTCCGCGCTATATATCTAAAACTTAAACTAAAAAAGACTAAATAGTGTGTTTTAACTTTTAGCTGACCAGAATATATTTGAGTTAAAGCCTGGAATATTAAAAAGAATATATAAAATAATTTAAAATCTGCATTGTTTTCAAATTAACAATAACAATGTTTCTTTGGTTTAGATTTAATAAGGGAAAAGATTCATATACTTTAATCTCAATGTCTTTTTACCCAGATTTTTTCTTTGCTATTAGATGGTTTCAACATTTTTTTAATCATTGACTACATCATCGTATCTTTCTATATGTTTTATTCCATTTAGTGTTGTTCCATGTTTGCTCCTGATGCTCTGAGTCTTAATTAGTGATTGCCCCTGTCCTTCAGTGCCTCTAAGCTATCTTTTGCCTCTGCTCACTTACCTTTGACTTGGACCTTTAAGGGGCTGTCCCCACTTGGGTGACCTAAGCTGCGAGTTTAGAAGAGTTTGCCCTGGACTCAAACTCGCAGCATGGTCGACACGAGGTCCTAGGAGGTCGTATGAGGTGGCTGGAACTCTCCTTCATTGAACTCACGAGGGAGGTTCCCGCCTACTCGCGGCCTCAGCTAGGTCGCGGAAACGTTTTCAGTATATTAAAAACATTTCCGCGAGTATAATTTGGTCAGCATGGGTCTTTTTCACTCGTAGTGCAGTGGAGTAGGGTCGCTATTTCCGTACTGGCAGTCGAAGGCAGCGTAGGCAATCTCCTTCGCTGACGTCCTTCGCTGCGTGTTGGGGCCGCAACTGTTTACCATATATATTAATGATTTGGAAGAGGGAATTAGGAGCAACACTAGCAAGTGTGCACGTTCGTATACCGTCCAAACAGATCTACAGTTGATGCGGTCGCCCAGGTTCTGCACACCACTCTCTCTCACCTTGACAGCCAGAAGGGGGGCTATGTGAGGATGCTGTTCATTGATTTCAGTTCAGCATACAACACAATAGTCCCCAACAGACTTGCTGAGAAGCTGCTGGAACTGGGACTGAACACTCCCCTGTGTGCCTGCGTCCTGGACTTTCTCACCGCCAGGCCCCAGGTGGTCAAGATGGGAAGACATACATCCAACCCCCTCACCCTGAACACAGGATCCCCCCCAGGGTTGCGTCCTCAGCCCCCTACTGTACTTCCTATAGACACATGAATGTGTGGCCAGGTTTAGCTCCAACTCCATCATCAAGTTTGCTGATGACACTGTGGTGGTGGGCCTGATCTCCGATAACGATTAAAAGGCCTATCTGGAGGAGGTGGCTGATCTGGCACTCTGGTGTCAGGACAACAGCCTCCTCTTAAATGTCACAAAGCTAAGGAGCTGATTGTGGACTAGAAGGGCACAACATCCGAGGACGTTCACACCACTGAAGATAAATGAGACAACTGTGGATAGGGTGAGCAGCTTTAAATACCTGGAGTCCACATCGCAGAGGATCTGACATAGACAACACACACTGCCACACTGGTGAGAAAGGCAAGGCAGCGCCTTTACCACCACAGGCTGCTGAGGAAATTCAGAGTCTCTCTGAGGATCCTTCAGTGCTTCTACTCTGGGGCTGTAGAAAGCATCCTGTCCGGTAACATCTCGATCTGGTTTGGCAACAGCTCTGCCCAGGACAGGAAGGCTCTGCAGCGAGTAGTGCGTTCGGCCGAACGCAACATGGGAACCACACTCACCCCCCTGCAGGACCAATATACCAGGAGGTGCAGATCCAGAGCCAGCAAGTTCATGAAGGGCCCCTACCACCCCAGCAACGGACTGTTCCAGCTGCTACGGTCAGGCAAGCGCCTCCACTGTCACGCTGCGAAAACAGAGAGGATGAGACAGAGTTTCTTCCAACAGGCCATCAGGACTGTAAACTGTGATCTCACCAGGGACTAATTACTGTTGTGGTTTTTTTAAATGTACTGGTTCTGTTCTGTTCTGTTCTGTTCTGTTGTTTTGCACAATCCCACAGGCATTGCCACTTTCATTTCACTGAACATCTTGTATGTGTATGTAACAAATAAAGTTGACTTGACTTGACTTAAATTAAACTAACGACTGCAATGTTCAATGGAACTCAGCTTAAAGAAATAAGTTGGACACAAAAAAGCCGGAGTAGCTCAGCGGGACAGGCAGCATCTCTGGAGAGAAGGAATGGGTGACATTTCGGGTCAAGACCCTTCTTCAGACTAGTTAGGGATAAGGGAAACAAAAGAAATAGACAATGATATGGAGAGATAAAGAACAATGAATGAAAGATATGCAAAAAAGTAACGATGATAAATGAAACAGGCTATTGTTTGTTGGGTGAAAACAAGAAGCTAATGCGACTTGGGTGGGGGAGAGATTAAGAGAGAAGGAATGCCGGGGTTACTTGAAGTTAGAGAAATCAATATTTATATCACTGGGTTGTAAGCTGCCCAAGGAAAATATGATGTGCAGTTCCTCCAATTTGCGTTCAGCCTCACTCTGTCAGAAGAAAGAAGTATTTTACTTCAAGGGCCAGAATTTGTTATCAATATAAAGACAACAATAATGGTGCAGGCGAAGGTAAATAATACAGTGACTTCAAGTGTGGAGCAGATGGCCAGATAAGTGTGAACATCAATAAGTTGTTGCCTATGTTGCATTGTATCACTATTCCAGATTAACTGAATCATCTAAAAGAGAATCCTCACTTGCATCTTGCCGAGGGCATTACCACAAGGCAATAATCGCTGACTCTGCCAGCGATGTCTTTACGCAGTAAAAACAGACATGGATAAACCTAATCTTCTGGTATTTCGTCCATTTTTTCGGGAAGTTTCTGCATTTACCCACTTTTAGCATGGGTGGCTCAAGTTGCTGTTTTACAGCGCCGAAGACCCGGGTTCGATCCTTACTATGGGTGCTTGTCTGTATGGAGTTTATACATGCCTCTTGTGACCTGCGTGGGTTTTCTCCTGGTGCTCCGGTTTCCTCCCACACTCCAAAGATGTACAGGTTTGTAGGCTAATTGGCTTGGTATAATTGTAAAATTGTTCCGAGTATGTGCAGGATACTATAAGTGTGCGGGGATTGCTGATCGGCATAGACTTGGTGGGCAGAAGGGCCTGTTTCCACACTGTATTTCTAAACTAAATCAATGAAAACTCGCAGTGAATCATTGCCTGGTTTATTATCCCTCATATTCCATTTGGATAGATTACAACCCAACGGTATGAACTTTGAATTCTCCAATTTTAGGTGACTAACCTACATACACCCCCACCTATCCTCCCACTTTTCCCCCCTCACTATCCTGTGCCACACCACAATATGCACCTGTTCTCCTTTCCCCTACCCCCTTCCACCTATATTCCCTCCTCTGGCTTCACATTTCACAAGCATCATCTATCCTTATCTCACATGTTTTTACTTTTCATCTCCGGTCTTTGTCCATCTGTCAATGGGAAAAAAAACCCTCATCTCTCTCCGCTTTGACCTATCACCTACCAGGCAGCCCCAGCCCCTACCCCACTTCCAGCTTTCTCACCCCCCCCCCCCCCACCTCCACCCACTCCCACCCACAATCAGTCTGAAGAAGTCCTGACTCAAATCACCGCTTATTCATGTTCTCTGGAGATGCTGCATAAACCGCTGATTTACTCCAGCTTTTTGTGCCTTTTTTCTCTTAAATATTCCTTCAATCCTTTCAACAATACAAAGCATATTAGTGACTGTCAAGTTATCTTTTATAGTACCAATAATTGATTTTACATGTGTGAAGTTTCATATTGTCAAGTTTGGTACACTTGGGGAAATTTTTAAGACGACATCCTATCTTTTTATGTTGTTGATGCTAATGCTTTCTTTTATCTCCTTGGACATTCTATTTCTTCATACTCTTTTCCTCTATTTATCTTGCTTTCTGTACTTGCTTTGTCATCTAATTCACCCCCTCGTTCAGTGAATCCTCCATTTATTTCCCCCTTTGGGCTCTCAGTTTGCACGTCTTTAACAACTGCGAACCGCAATTTCAAAGAGTTATTTTTTCAAAGAGCTGCCACTGATATGATAGATGGTGAGATACGTTGAATTGATATTCTTACTATAGTTCCATTAGAATAAACGTGGGCAATGTTGGAAAGACTTGAAAGGTCAGGCAGCATCTGTGGAGGGAGAAAAACAGAAAACAAGCGTTAATGTTTCAGATTGAAGAACTTTTGTCAGAACTGGAATAGGGGGAAAAAAACAAGCTTGTTATAAGTTGCATAGAAGTTGGAGGAATGATGGAATGTACAAAGGGAATATAACCTTTAGACTTGATGGGCCGAATGGCATAATTCCTCTCCTATAACCTGTGAACTTGTGAATATCTATAATAGGGTGAAGGCAGTGCTGTGACAGGGATAGGTTTGTTGTCATCTGATCAATTAATGCAGTAAAATAAGATGAACACAAGTTATGAGATGAGTACAATTAAAGAGGTAGCATAGAGTGAAGGGTCATCTTTATAAAACCTTGGCGAGGCTGCATCTGGATTATTGTGTAGAGTATTGTATTCATCCCATTATAGACAATAGGTGCTGGAGTAGGCCTTTCGGCCCTTCGAGCCAGCACCGCCATTCACTGTGATCGTGGCTGATCATCAACAATCAAGATGTTGCTCCCTAGAATACTATTATATCTTTCCCCTCTCAGTTTAAACTTATGTCCTCTAGTTCTTGATTCCATTACTCTGGGTAAATGGCCCTGTGCATCCACCCAATAGATTCGCATCATGATCTTATACAACACTCCTATGAGATCAGCCACATCCTCCTGTGTTCCAAAGAATAAAGTCCCAGCCTGCCCAGCCTCTCTCTATATCTATGCTTATAAAACAAAGAAGACAAAGAGGAGTTAAATGCAGGGCTTCATTTATGCCCAGCAGCACAGTATAAAGCCCCTGCCCCATGATACGAGTTTACCCAAGAGCTCTCCCGAGTGGTACTTCGTCACGAGTATTTTTTTACTCTTGGAAATTTTTCACACTGTTGAAAAAACTTCACGAGTTTCCACGTTTCCCGAGTACCTTCCGTTAGCATTACGAGCCGCTACGAGACATCCACGAGCTCCAACGTAACCGCTACGTAGATTCTACGTACTTACCACGAGTTTGATTTTTTTTTTTAACTCGGGTGAGCTCTTGGGTAAACTCGCATCGTGGGACAGGGCCTTATGTCATAAGCCCTAATGAGTGCCCCCCCCACCCACCCCCTTTGGACAGTCTCCCTCAGATGGTCACGTCAATCAATTCAGCTTGCTTATTTATGTATTGTATTTATTTACCTTTCTTGTACATCAGTGGAGCTGCATACTAAATCTCGTTGCACTGACGTGCAATGACAATAAAAGATATTATTATTATTATTATTATTATTATTATTATTATTATTATTATTATTATTATTATTATAGGAGTAGAATTAGGACATTGTATTGTATTGTATTGTATTGTATTGTATTCAAATTTATTGTCATTGTCTCAGTTAGAGACAACAAAATGAATTTCCCTTACAGGCAGTATCATAAAAATAAAAATAATTAAATAATAATAAATAATAAAACATATTAAAAATAAAATAGAATTTAAAAAAAAGCACAAACACTGAAAGTCCACGACACAACATAACACAGTGGCACCAAGGTGAGGAAGGCACCATAGTCCAGCCAGCCTCCCCTCCGTTCTTCCCAGATGTTCACTCGTGGTCGAGGCCTTCCTAGCACCCGCAGTCGCCGCCCCGGGTGGCCCGATGTTCAGGCCCTCACGCCGGGCTGGTGGAACGCCGACGCCGAACCCCGACGGTGAACATCCTCCTCCTCAGCGGCCCGGACCTCCTGAACAGCCGCCTCCCGCAGCCGGAGTCCGCAGCTCCCGAGTCCGCAGCTCCCGTGTCCGCAGCTCCCGAGTCCGCAGGCCGAGCTGGGCAGAGTCGCAAGACCCCGCGCTGTCCATCAGCGCCGCCCGCGTTGGGAGCTCCGCAAACCGCAGCTCCATGATGTCGGTGCAGCAGGTCCAGCACTCCGGGCTCCAGACGGCGACCCCCGGTAAGGCATCGCCAGCCTCGCGATGTTACAGCGCTGTCCCGCCGCTGCTGGAGCTCTGGTCGCAAGAAAGTCCACGCCAATCCAGTAGGTAGGCCGCTGGTGGTGGGGGGGGGGGGCGAGGACGCGACTCGAATAAAAGTTGCGTCTTCACCAGGAAGCGGCTGAAGGACGGTATCCCCCGCACCGTACCCTCTTCCCCCACCTCAAAACACAAAAAAACCACCAAAAAACACACTTTTACATATCTAAATAAACAAAAAAACAAAAAGATACCGGGCTGTAGGTGGAGGCAGCTGGCACCAGCGCCACCGGAAGTACAACACCGGACATTCAGCCCATCAAGCCTACTTTGCCATTCAATCATGGCTGATCTATCTCACCCTCCTAACCCCATTCACCTGCCTTCTCTCCATAACCTCTGACACCTGTACTAATTAAGAATCTATCTATCTCTGCCTTAAAAATATCCACTGACTTGGCCTCCTCAACATTCTGTGGCAAAGAATTCCACAAATTCACCACCCTCTGACTAAATACATTTCTCCTCATCTCCTTTCTAAAAGAATGTCCTTTAATTCTGAGGTCATGACCTCTAGTCCTAGACTCTCCCACTGGTGGAAACACTAGTGGAAGAGAAGGAAATACCGAGCTAAACACTCCAATTCCAATATAGATAAGAAAGCATGATGCCAGAAGGTGAGGGGGAAATATTAAATAGGAACCTGAACTTTTTTCATGCAAAGGGTGGTAGGTATATGGAATGAGCAACCGGAGGAGGTAGTTGAGGCTGGTACTGTTGCAACTTTTAAGAAACGTTTAAGAAACAGTTAGACAGGTACATGGATAGGACAGGTTTAGAGGGAAATGGGCCAAATACAGGCAGTTGGGATGAGTGTAGATGGGACATTGTTTGCCGGTGTGGGCAAGTTGGGCTGAAAGGCCTGTTTCCACATGATGCTGAGTGTAGAAGGCAGCAAAGTCATCTTGCGTATGGCGTGCACAGCCTAAAATTGTAGATCAAAGGTAGACATCCAGGCCAGGACAGCATCAGTTACTGGGTGGATGGCTTTGATGCCACCAGGGAAAAGCCTCAGTGGGCAGTCATTCACGATATGTGGGATGGTCTAGTCTGGATGTCCACAGTCGCAAGCAGGACTGTCTGTCACCCCCCCCACTTATGCAGGTGACGGGCTGTTCTTGCATGGAGGGTGCGGATTCTGTTCAGGGTTCGCCGTTGCTTGCGATGGAGGTCGAAACCCGATGGTTTCACTGTGGGGTCCGTGATGCCCTCACCGTTGTTGGTGTTGGCATCTTTCCAGGCTCTGCGCCACTCAGTCTTGGAGTCAAAGTCTTCCAGGGATTTAACGGATGTCCAGAAGGTTTTGCGGGACTTCAGGCGCATGTTGGGCAGATTGTTCAAGTCAGCATGGATGGGAAGGTCAGGGTTAGCCTCGATGGTGCAACAATCAATGTGTCCATATACCATTATATGTGTGTATATACGTATATAATGGTATATGGGCACACTGATCTATTTTGTAGTCAATTCCTACTATGTTCTGTTGTGCTGAAGCAAAGTAAGAATTTCCTTGTCCTATCAGGGACACATGACAATAAACTATCTTGAATGTTGAATGTTGAATGTTGAATCTTGAATCTTGAATCTTTCAACATCCTCTCCCTTCTGCGTATGCTGGGAGGGGCTATATGAGAGAGGACAGGGAGCCACTGCAAAGGTGTTAACTTAAGCACTCAGATGGAAGAGGATGTACTGTTGTTTATGCTTACATTGCACATTGTTACAACAGTGCAGGAAAGCACAGAGAGACAGGTCAGAGTGGGAATCGGGTAGGGAATAAACGTGACTGGCAAGACCGTGTTAGACGTCAAGATTGACATCACACAAAGGGTGGTGGATGTATGGAACAAGCTGCCAGAGGAGGTAGTCGTGGCAGGGACTCACCCAACATTTAAGAACCAGTTAGACAGGTACAGGGATAGGACAGGTTTGGAGGGATATGGGCTAAACGCGGGCAGGTGTAGCTGGGACATGTTGGCCGGTGTGGGCAAGTTGGGCCGAAGGGCCTGTTTCCACACTGTATCACTCTATCACTCCATTGAAAACAGGTGTTCTGCAAAGACGTCACTTCCAAATTCAAAGAGCAGAATATCCGTTTAATACAATACAATACAATTCAATTTATTGTCATTTGGACCCCTTGAGGTCCAAACGAAATGTCGTTTCTGCAGCCATACATTACAAAACAAAAAGACCTGAGACACAACATAATTTACATAAACATCCATCACATCGTTGTGATGGAAGGCAAAAAAAACTTATCTCTCCACTGCACTCTCCCCCCCATGTCAGAGTCAGAGTCAAAGTCAAAGCCCCCGGCTGGCGATGGCGATTGTCCCGCGGCCATTAAAGCCACGCCGGGTGATGCAAGGTCGCGCACCGGGTCTTGGTGTTAGAGACCCCGGCGTGCGCTCACAAAGTCCCGCGGCCATTCCAAGCCGCGCGGGGCGATGGTGTAAGGCCCCGCTCAGGTGCTCTTCAACCCCGCAACTCGGGCGGGAGAAGTCGCCGTTGCGGAAGCCCCGAAAAGCGGTCACCCAGCAGGGACCCGCGGGCTCCCGGTGCCGCCGTCCGCCAAACCCGCAGTTGCAGCCTCCGAATCTCCGGAGGTCGGGTCGCAGCAGCATCCACCACAGCTCCACCCACTCCGGACTCGGCCAGCCCCGTGACGGTGAGTAGTCGGCAGCTCCGCAGCTGGAACCCCAGGTCGTTCCTGTTGGAGGCCGCGCCACGTTGCAGCCCCAACGACAACGGAGACCCGACAAAGAAAAGGTCGGGTCTCCCGTGCAGGGGAAAGATTTTAAAGTTACCCCCTCCCCCCCACACCACCCCCACCCCCCCCCCACACACATACCCCCAAAAACCCCCCCAAAAAACTACATAAAAACGAGACAAAAAATCATAAAACACAGACGGACTGCAGAGGCCGCTGCTGACCAGAGTCGCGCCGCCCACCAATCAGGTGCAAATCATAGGCAGCCCTATTGATAGTTGTAACAAGTTTAATTAGTTAGATGCAGATACCATTCTTCATGTGAAACATAAACCACCGACAAGTCTTCAGAACATCTGGAAGTCGTATACGGAGCTGACACAGACCTTCAAAGCTGCTGAACAAGCCAAACGCGAGATACATTACCTGGATCGTCAGGAGTTCACCATGAAAATAAACATGCCAGCCGAGTCTTCGTGCCAAACAAATACTGGGTTCCCTGGACAGGATATTTAATCAAAGTGATAGAACCATATACATAAAGACAACCTCCACAAACTGAAGGACTATTATGCTCCATAAAGTATGATTATGATTATGATCTTGCAAAATCACAACTGAAATTATTATGTCTAATTTTCATGCAGAATTATTATTTTGATCGCCATTAATCTAAACATCACCCACCTATGTTTTCAAATATTCCTTCATCACAATTACAGGAAGCTATTGGCGTGATGATTTGGACAATGTATATAAAGCACAGAAAAAAATCAGTAAGCTGCTTTCTATTTTTACATAAATCTGTAACTGTCTGTGATTCCAAATAACAGTTGTCAAAATATGGGCTTGTGTGGTGAATCAATTGATAGTCTAATGGTGAGGCCACACGGAGAGTATTATGTACAGTTTTGGATGCCCTGTTGTAGGAAAGATTTGTAGGAAGGAACTGCAGATACTGGTTTAAATCGAAGGTAGACACAAAACGCTGGAGAAACTCAGCGGGACAGGCAGCATCTCTGGAGAGAAGGAATAGGTGACGTTTCGGGTCAAGACCCTTCTTCATGCGGAAGGCAATGAAGATCAGAAATCGAGAAAGAGAGTCATGTTAGGTCAGATGTTAATCTCACATGTGAATTTGTCATCTCATTTTGGCGAGCTATCTTGGTTGGTACAAATGAGTTGCTAGAATTTCCCGCTATTAGGCAATAAATGCGCTATAGAAATCATTCATTTGGTCGAGAGTACTCAAGGGCACTCCTGGTGCACGGGTGACTGTGAACAAGTCTTAGCTAAGGTAGAGGAGTAAATCACTTGTAAAAAGGCCTCTTTTACAGACAATAAACAATAGGCGTAGGCCATTCTGCCCTTCGAGCCAGCACCACCATTCAATGTGAACATGGCTGATCATCCACAATCAGTACCCCGTTCCTGCCTTCTCCCCATATCCCCTGATTCCGCTATCTTTAAGAGCCCTATCTAGCTCTCTCTTGAAAGTATCCAGAGAACCGGCCTTCACCGTCCTCTGAGGCAGAGAATTCTATACTCACAACTCTCTGTGCAAAAAAGTGTTTCCTCATCCGTGTTCTAAATGGCTTACCCCTTATTCTTAAACTGTGGCCCCTGGTTCTGGACTCCCCCAACATCGGAACACGTTTCCTGCCTCTAGCGTGTCCAAACCCTTAATAATCTTATATGTTTCAATAAGATATCCTCTCATCCTTCTAAATTCCAGAGTATACAAGCCCAGACGCACAATTCTCTCAGCATAAGACAGTCTTGCTATCCTGGGAATTAACCTTGTGAACCTACGTTGCACTCCCTCAATAACAAGAATGGCGTTCCTCAAATTTGGAGACCAAAACTGCACACAATATCCCAGTTGTGGTCTCTCTCGGGCCCTGTACAACTGCAGAAGGACCTCTTAGCTCCTATACTCAACTACTCTTGTTATGAAGGCCAACATGCCATTTGCTTTCTTCACTGCCTGCTGTACCTGCATGCTTACTTTCATCGACTGACGAACAAGGACCCCCAGATCCCATTGTTAATCCCCTTTTCCCAATTTGACACTATTTAGATAATAATCTGCTACTAATCTGTTTTTAACCTCACAATTATCCACATTAAACTGCATCTGCCATGCATCTGCCCACTCAACCACTTTTTACAAGATACAGAACTGCAAGGCAGCGTTAGGGGAAGTTAAAAAAAACCCATTAAAAACAATTAAAAAGGAGTTCATGTTGTTCAATAAATGAATGCATTACCCAACAAAACAATTTACAATCTCTAGACTGTCAGGTAATCCTGTGTGGAATAAGGATTTGACAATGGGGGAGCTTCAATTAACTTGAGTTGTTGGACTAATTAAGAAGTGCTTGACTTGTTCACTCTATTGGTGTATTGAGTCGGCTCTGCCATTCGATTATGGCCAATCTATTTTTTCCTCTTGACCCCATTCTCCTGCCTTCTCCCCATAAACTTTGACGCCCTTTGCAAAACACTGATCAGTCCAGAGTTTCAATTCATTCATCTTAGGACTGAGAAGAGGAAAAAACATTTTCAGTCAGAGAGTTGTGAATCTGCGGAATTCTCTGCCACAGAGCCCAATTCACTGGATGTATTCAAGAGAGAGTTAGATGTAGCTCTTGAAGCTAACGGAATCAAGGGATATGGGGAGAAAGCAGGAACGGGGTACTGATTCTGGATGATCAGCCATGATCATATTGAATGGCGGTGCTGGCTCAAAGGGCTGAATGGCCTATTCCTGCACCTATGTTTCTATGTTTCTATCTCTGTGCCAAGATATACACTTCCATTGCTCCCGTTTCAAACTGACCCAGTTTTAGAAGACAGGTTCTGGTTCTGTATTAACAAGGGACAAAGTGGAGTGATTACGTTAATGAGTCTGGGTCTGAGACTGCCACTTAGTTTTGCTGAACCATTAAGTTACTTCAAACTCCAATGTGAAATTGAATCACGTTGTCACCACACAGTCTTTTTGCACCGATGTAACATAACGCATTTTCATCAGTTGAGATGCATCTAAACAAAAGACAACATGCAATCTTCAGAAAGTTCACCTGCTTAAAATGGAAATAAATACACTAGAAAGAATCCAAAATGACACAAAGCGCTGGAGTAACTCAGCAGGTCAGGCAGCATCTCCGGAGAACATGGAGAGGTGATGTCTCGGGTCAATACCTGTCTTCAGAACCCAAACCTGTCGCTCAATTCAAAATTGAAAGTTCGAATAGTGAAAACCCTGGATAGAGTGGATGTGGAGAGAATGTTTCTACTAGTGGGAGAGTCTAGAACCAGAGGCCAAATCCTCAGAATGAAAGATAGATAAAAGTGCTGGAGAAACTCAGCTGGTGAGGCAGCGAAGGAAACAGGCAACGTTTCGGGCCAAAACCCTTCTTCAGACTGATGTAGGGTGAAAAGGACATTCCTCTGGGAAGAAGATGAAGAGGAGTTTCCTTAGTCAGAGAGTGGTGAATCGATGAAATTCTTTGCCATAGAAGGCTGTGGAGGCCAATTCATTGGATATTTTTAAGGCAGAAATAGATAGATACTTGATTTGCAGGTGTCATGGGTTATGGGGAGAAGGTAAGAGAATGGGGTTAAGAGAAAGATAGATCAGTCATGATTGAATGGTGGAGTAAACTCCATGGGCCGAATGCCCTGATTCTGCTCCCATCACTTATGAACCTATGAACTTCACAGCTTCGGAGCAACTTCATATTTAGAATATAGAACACTGAACAGTATAATACAGTAACAGATTCCTTCAACCCACAATATTCACGCTGAACATGATGCCAAGTTTTGCTGGTCTGCTCCCACTGCACGTGATCCACATCATTCCCCTCAGATCCATGTGCCTATCTAAAAGGGGAGATTATGTGTTCGGCACGGACTAGAGGGGTCGAGATGGCCTGTTTCCGTGCTGTAATTGTTATATGGTTATATGGTTAAAAGCATCTTAAATGACAATAGATAGAGTCATAGAGTGATACTGTGTGGAAACAGGCCCTTCGGCCCAACTTGCCCACATGTCCCAGCTACACTCGTCCCACCTGCCTGCGCTTGGTCCATTTCCCTCCAAACCTGTCCTATCCAATATCTTATCTGTTTCCACCGTCATCCCGTTAGTGCGCTCCAGGCACCCATTACTCTATTATGGTATATGGACACACTTATCTGTGTTGTAGTAAATGCCTACTATGTTCTGTGTGCTTAAGCAAAGCAAGAATGTCATTGTCCTATACAGGGACACATGACAATAAACTCACTTGAACTTGAACTTGAACTCTAAAAACCTTGCCCCGCACATCTCATTTAAACTGTGCCCCACTTATCTTAAAGCTATGCCCTCTAATGTGTGACGTTTCCATATTTGGAAAAAGGTTCTGAATGTCTGCCCTATCTATACCACTCATAAATGTATATACTTCTATCAGGTCTCCTCACAACCTCCGAATTCCTGAGAAAACCTCACAGCTGAAAACTGGCCGTTCATCCCATCACTCGGATATAGGATAAAGATTCTATGAGATTATTTCAAAGAAGAATAGTGAAGAGCTCTTGGTACTATATCAGAGAGAGTGCAGAATGTTGCCTGGGCAAAGATGAAATTTAAAATCATTGAGACCGCTTCTCGGAGTCGGGCCTAGAGTTTCAGCAGAGGGCGCAGTGTGGACTTTTCCATCGCAGAGCAGGGCGAACCCTTGCGGGGTCACCAGAAAGGAGTGCTCCGATCGCTGGTCTGGTGACTTTGGCATCATGGGGTTGTAGTCTGCGGAGCTTCTAGCCACGGGCGTGGTGTGGACTTACCATCCTGATCCTGGGATCCCTTGCCGGGGATCGCCGGAGAAGAGCTCCAACCGCCGGCCTGCGGCCCATAACATTCCTGAAGCCGTGGTCTCTGGTAAGAAAGCGGCCGATTCGTGCACTCCGAACCGCAGGGTGTGTTCGACCGTCCCGACGTCGGAGTTTCGATCATCCCGACGAGAGCGCCTGCACATCGGGCCATCTGTAGAGGCGACTGCGGAGGGTTCATGGCCCCGACCACGGATGAACAAAAGAGGAAGACTGACTGAACTTTGTTGCCTTCCACCACAGTGAAGAATGCTGTGGTGGATGTTTGTTAAATTCTATTGTGTATTGTGTGTTCTTTTTTTAAATTGTATTGCTGCATGGCAAATTCATTTCACTGTACCTTAGTTGGTGCATGTGACGAATACATTTGTATTGTATTGTATTCTTTGACAATATCGCAATCTACATCTGGAGCAAGGGAGGAAACCTTGCGACAATTCATGCATACATGTAAACACACGAGGAAAAGATTGAGTTCAGCAATGACTACTTTGGCTTCTGAATAGGCAAACAACTTTCACAGGATGTTGATGCCGAGCTTCAATCATAAGAAAAATCTTGATATTATAAGGAAGCGTTGAAACATATTCAAAGACGGACTACAGAAATTGGAAAAAAAATGAAAAGAAAATAGATTGAAGTAATAAAATAGTCGAAAACTCATTTCTTCACAACTGTTATTAAGATACTGGGAATAAAATGTGTATTTATGGAGCGGGATTACAATTTTGATGATTTCTCGGTATTTATCACTGTGAGAGACATTAGCACTGGGAAATAGAATATCTGATTAAGAATTCACAAGCTGACATTATCCTATTTTGGTCACACATATGGTACGTTTGTGACAGCGTTTTCAGGCACTTCTGATGTCAGTGTCAAGAGTTTCCACATCTAATATATTGTAACAAAGGGAAAGTAATGTTACATCAAGACCATTCTAGCAGCAAAGCAGAGTACCAACCAAAGATTATAGAGCGGAGCAAGATACGCCACTCTGTGAAAAAAGCGTAGTATGATCCGTGTGATTGTCGACGCCATTTTAACGGACTGCCCCCACACTGTCATGGCGTCCGCATCTACAGTTCACTGTTCGGTATAAATTGCTCTAATCGCTGATGTTGACGACTCAACCTGTCTTTCTTCAGGTTCCCCAACAACAAAGAAAGGTGAGGAAATATTAATGTTTTCTGTCGACATTATTCTGTCCTGAAAAAGTTATTTTCTGTTCCCCTAAACATTCCTTGGGAGACTAGTTCATTGTTGGTACATTAGGAAGTTATTAGATTTTTTTTAATAGATCCATACTTACCACAATAATAAAGTCAGCAATTTTTGTTCTTCTGAACATTTTTGTTTGAGTTCTTGTGAGGCAGGAGTCTCCAAAAAATGGTCCGTATGGCACATCAGGCCCATCACGAGATTTTAAGCTCAGATTCGAGTCGGGGAGCGTCAGACTGGGACGGCTGTGCGTTATAACGTGCCATCGTCTCTCTCTCTCTCTCTTTTTTTTTTTCATTTTCCAAGGACTTTATTCAGCAGAAAACGCATAACACATCACATCAAAAACACATTCAGAGTCATTATTTACAATACTCTCAACCCCACGCGGTGACCAGCACCCACGGAAGGCTTCCAGAGTCCCCGTGGACACCGCATGTTCCCCCTCCAGGGACACATGTGCACGGACGTACGCCCGGAAGAGGGGCAGGCAGCCGACTCTGGCATGACTATCGACTGCCCGAAGATTTAAATAAGCTATTCTACATTGAAGGTAAATTGACATATTAGTGGCAAAATAAATCTTCAATATACAGGTCTCTCCCCACAACTGAAAACAATTGCACTTAAGTGATATATCATCCATTCAGCAGATATGTAGTTATAATCATTTTGTTTCTATCATAAAGTGCTCTATAAATAAAGTTCAGTTCAGTTCAGTTCAGTTCTTCTTAGTTAATCCTATATGAGATTTTCTATAATTTCAGATGTCGACAGCAGGTCCAGAATACTCGTCGACAAGATCTCCTCCACCAAACTCTGGTGTACTTGTCAACCACCTGCCTGCCATCTTTGTTCTGAACACTGAACTTGACCAGTTTTCCAACAGGCAGACCAATAACAGGCTAAATTGCAATGCAGTTCCAACGCTATTTGACATCACGAACACACCGAAACATCTGTTTTCCCAACGCAGGTTACTCAAGGGGAAGAATGTGAACCTCCCGTTACCCGCACAAAATTGTGCAAATGACGATTTATTTATTATTGTATATGTTGGAAATTTTGTTCTTTGGGGTAAGCAAGGGGTAGGGCTATCATTGTCTGAAATATGTTGAATTTTACAGCACTTTCAACCCCCTGTGTATGTTGTGCACAAAATGATGTAAATTATATAAATATTACCATAATTACCATAAATGACGGAAATAAAAAGTGTTTGCCTTGTTTATAAAATTCAATTTAGAGTTATTTGAAATTGTGGGGGTTGGTGCAAGATACGGGCTGACCCACAAATGTGTCGTTATGAGACATTCACATATTAAAAATCCATGTCCCAAAAATAAGCAAGAAGGTCCCCATGTTATTTGACCAACTTATCGACTGAATTTAAATATGTAGGTATGTATGCACTACATTGTGTTACGCTAATATAGAATTAAAGAATGGAAAAATATTGCTAGTGGTGGGATCCCATTGGAGGTGGTAGAAATTCCGTAGGATTATGTGTTGTACGCGACGGCTGATGGCGTGGAAGGTAATGACTAGGGGGACTCTGTCTCTGTTGTGACGAGGGGGAGGGGGAGCAAGGGCAGAGCTGCGGGGTACAGAGGAGACATGAGTGAGGGCCTTATCTATGATGGTAGAGGGGAATCCCCCATTCCCTAATGAATGAGGATATCTCGGATGTTCTAGTATGGAACGCTTCATCTTGGGCGCAGATGCGGCGTAGACGGAGGAATTGGGAGTAGAGGAGCCTGAAGACTGCAACAACCAGGTTCAGGAATAGCTACTTCCCCACAGCCATCAGGCTATTAAACCTGACTCGGACAAAACTCTGATTATTAATAACCCATTATCTGTTATTTGCACTTTATCAGTTTATTTATTCATGTGTGTATATATTTATATTATGGTATATGGCCACACTGATCTGTTTTGTAGTAAATGCCTACTATGTTCTGTGTGCTGAAGCAAAGCAAGAATTGCATTGTCCTATCAGGGACACGTGACAATAAACTCACTTGAACTTGAACTTGAGGATAGGATTGGGAGCAGGAAGCATAGAAGTGTAGTCGCACCAGCTTATCATTTTCACCTACAAACAGCTTAAAATGGCCTGATTTCTTTATCATTGTTGCCATGTGCACCAATATGTGTCAGCCATTTCTGGGAAATTCACAGGTTCATAGCGAGAACGTGCAAATCATAATATAGACAGCACCGGTCAGAATTGGACCTTGATTACACTACTAGCTACACTATTGCACTGCCCCATAATGACACGGAATAATGAAGGGTATTGGTCGACTCAAGGATTTGAACAGGAAGACGACCTTAAAACTTTTAAAACATTGCTTTACCAGAAGATGGCGTTAATTAAGCTGTATCTGCGAGAGATAACCACTGATGAGGTGTTTGCGCAGTAATCAACCAGAACCACATTACTCTGGCAATAGAATGTTAATTTCGGAACTAATGTTTTGTTTTGATTTTGCACAGTCTATCCCTTTTGTTTTTTGTGCACTTGTCTGAGTCTAGTTGCCGACTAGGCTGCTGCAAGCATGTTTTTCTTTGTGTTTGCACCTCTCCATTATGTTTTTAGACAATAGACAATAGACAATAGGTGCAGAAGTAGGCCATTCAGCCCTTCGAGCCAGCACCGCCATTCAATGTGATCATGGTTGATCACCCCCAATCAGTACCCCGTTCCTGTCTTCTCCCCTGCCTTTAGTTTTAGTTTTTCAGTTTTAGTTTTAGAGATACAGCGCGGAAACAGGCCCTTTGGCCCACCGGGTCCACGCTGACCAGCAATCACCGCATATTAACACTACCCTACACCCACTAGGGACAATTTTTACATTTACCAAGCCAATTAAACTACATACCTGTTCGTCTTTGGAGTGTGGGAGGAAACCAAAGGTCTCAGATAAAACCCACGCAGGTCACGGGGAGAACGTGCAAACTCCGTACAAACAGCACCCATAGTCGGGATCGAACCCGGGCCTCCAGCGCTGCATTCCCTCTAAGGCAGCAACTCTACCGCTACGACACGGTAACTACTCTGTATGTCTGTATGACTCTATGACTACATGTGTGACAGAACATTCAGCTGGATAATGCTGTGTTGAACAAATAAATGCAGTTTCAAAAGAGAAAGCACCAGCTTTGATAAGTTTTACGTCCTCCAGGCAGACTAGGCATGGGTAAGGTAGAACTGTTTCCCAAGATGGAACTATCAAATACTAGAGAACAGACTGAGACACAGGAGCAATATTAGGTCAATCGGCCCATTGAGTCTGCTCCACCATTCGAACATGGCTGACCTATCTTTCAAAACCATTTTCCTGCCTTATACTTAGCAAAGCACAGAGCAATGCAGAGTTTGACCCTGCAAAACACTGATCAGTCCAGAGTTCCAATTCATTCAGCATACTCTGTGCCATGAGATACACTTCCATTGCTCGCATTTCACACCCATTTAGTTTAGTTTAGTTTATTGTCACGTGTACCAGTGCTGCACGAGGTACAGTGAAAATCTTTTGTTGCATGCTGACCAGTCAGCGTTAAGACAATACGTGATTACAATCGTGCCATCCACAAAAGTGCGCGGATACAGGAAATAACGCGATTTACGTTTAGTGCAAGATAAGGTCTAGTAAAATCACATCAAAGATAGTACAAGGGTCTCCAATGAGGTAGATAATAGTTTGGGACTGCTCTTTAGTCGTGGGTGGGATGGTTCAGTTGCCCAATAACAGCTGGGAAGAAACTGTCCCTGAATCTGGAGGTGTGCGTTTTCACACTTCTATACCTTTTGCCAGATAGGAGCGGGGAGAAGAGGGAGTGGCCAGGGAGTAACTTGTCCTTGATTATGCTGCTAGCCTTGCCGAGGCAGCCATTTCTCCCCTTCCAACTACTGTATATTCCTTACTCTGGCTTCACAGATTATATATCATCTATCGCTATCTCACACCTTTGGTCTCTTCATCTCTAAGCTTTGTGCAAGAGAGAGTCAAGCGTTTTTTCATTGTCATATGTCCCAGATAGAAATATAGTATCATAGAATATAGGTGCAGGAGGAGGCCATTCGGTCCGTCGAGCTAGCATTGCCATTCATTGTGATCATGGCTGATCGTCCCAAATCAATAACCCGTGCCTGCCTTCTCCCCATATCCCAAGATTCCACTAGCCCCTAGAGCTCTATCTAACTCTCGATAGAACAATGAAATTCGTACTTGCAGCAGCACAACAGAATATGTAAACATATGTAATCAATATAATAAACGAGAGGGAAAAATAAAGTTTTCACGCATACGAGCAGATAAAAAACAAACAAACAAACTGGCGGCACCTGGTGGTGAGTCAGACGCAGTGCCAACCCTCGGCTCTGGAGGGAGTAGTCAAGTGTCTCGGTGATGGGAGATGCAGGTCACGGGGCTCCCCTGGGAGTATATAAAGTCGGGCAACGCCCGTGCCCATTGAAAGAGTAGGGAGCTGTAGCAAGAGAACTATTAAAGAGAGGGTACACAAAATTGCTGGGGAAACTCAGCGGGTGCAGCAGCATCTATGGAGCGAAGGAAATAGGCGACGTTTCGGGCCGAAACCCTTCTTCAGACTGATGGGGGGTGGGGAAAGAAAGAAGGAAAAAGGGGAGGAGGAGGAGGAGCCCGAGGGCGGGCGGATGGGAGGAGACAGCTTGCGGAAAGACCGCTCCCTCCGCAACTCCCTCGTCAATTCTTTCCTTCCCTCCCGCACCACCCCCTCCCCGGGCACTTTCCGTTGCAACCGCAAGAAATGCAACACCTGTCCCTTCACCTCCCCCCTCGACTCCATTCAAGGTCCCAAGCAGTCGTTCCAGGTGCGACAAAGGTTCACCTGTATCTCCTCCAACCTCATCTACTGCATCCGCTGCTCTAGATGTCAGCTGATTTACATCGGTGAGACCAAGCGTAGGTTGGGCGACCGTTTCGCCGAACACCTCCGCTCAGTCCGCAATAACCTACCTGACCTCCCGGTGGCTCAGCACTTCAACTCCCCCTCCCATTCCAATCCGACCTCTCTGTCCTGGGTCTCCTCCATTGCCAGAGTGAGCAACAGCGGAAATTGGAGGAACAGCACCTCATATTCCGTCTGGGGTCCTTGCGTCCTTAATAATAATAATAATAATAAATTTTATTTAATGGGCGCCTTTCATACATCTCAAGGACACCTTACATAGTAATCGGAATAAAAACATATAATCGGAATAAAACAAGTAATTAAAGACATCACAGTGACACAAATTAAAAACAGAATTCAATCCAAAAACAGAAAATCAAAAACACAGTGTGAAAAGAGAGCAGCGGCAGCCAAAGCGTGCCAGCGTCCACTCTCTCTTCACGGCAGCCATCTTGGACACAGACCTACAGGACTACAATTTGACAAAATAAAATCATCCCCCCACAATGGATAGCACTGTGGGGGAAGGCACAATGTCCAGTCCCCACCCCATGTTCACCCCAAAGTCAGGCCTATTGAGGCCACCGCAATTGCCTGTACGGAGGCCCGATGTCCCTGGCCGTTCTCACCGGGTGGTCTTGCCCCGGCGTCGGGAGAGTCCTTTCGGCGGCTGGGCCACTTGGAACGGCCGCTTCTTGGTTGGAGCTCGCGGCTGCCGAAGCCGACAAGGCCGCGCCGGTTTGGCGCTCCCAGGCTCCAGATGAAAAAGTCGGCGCCCGCTCACCGCACTGCCGCCTTGCCGCCTCTACGCACGCCGTCTCTCCGCTCCGCAAACCCGCAGCCCGGAGATGTTGCTCACGGCGGTCCAGCTCGCCAGAGCTCCAGCGCGGCGACCCAGGCAAGGCATCGCCCGCTCTGCTCCGCTCCGCTCCAGCGCTCCAATGCTGTGCCGCCACCCAGGCCGAGGTGCTGGGTGGTTCCCGCCAAGAAACGGCGCTCCAAGCCCGCTGGTAGGCCACGAGGACGGGTCGACCGGCAGCCCGGAAAAAAGGCTGCCACACCGACCAGGTAGGGACATATAAATAAAGTAACACCTACCCCCCCACATTAAAAGACCATATCCCCTACAAACAAAAAAACAGGACTCACTAAAAACTATTAAAAAAAACGAATTAAGACGGACGGCTGCTGGCTAGCAGCCGTTCACCAAGATGGCTCCTCCTCGAAAAAGGAGGCATCAACATTGGAAGGAGGCATCAACATCAAAATATGGCATCAACATTGAATTCTCCCAATTTGGCTAGCCCGTGCTGTCTCCTCCCCTTCCTTCACCCTCTAGCTGTCTCCTCCCATCCGCCCGCCCTCGGGCTCCTCCTCCTCCTCCCCTTTTTCCTTCTTTCTTTGCCCACCCCCCATCAGTCTGAAGAAGGGTTTCGGCCCGAAACGTCGCCTATTTCCTTCGCTCCATAGATGCTGCTGCACCCGCTGAGTTTCCCCAGCAATTTTGTGTACCTTCGATATTCCAGCATCTGCAGTTCACTTTTGAACACTATTAAAGAGAAATTGGCTACACAAATTTTGTGTCCCATTTCGTTCATAGCTGGACATCTTCGAGTCCCGCCACTTTGGTGACCCCCGACGTCCCAAAATTGTTATTTTGGAGCACAAGATGGACGCCGCCAGCGCTCAACCCGCCGTTGCCGCCGACCAGGCCCAAGTGAACGCGGGGGCTTTGAAACTACCAACCTTCTGGACCTCGCAGCCGCAGGTATGGTTCCAGCAGGCCGAGTCCCAATTTCATCTCCTTTTCAAAACCCCCCTCACCTGTATCCACACTTGTATTGTGTACATAACAATAAACTCAACAAGACTTGAGTCAAGGTAACTCTGAGACTAATTACCAATTTAATTGCCAGTTAGATAGCATTGTTCTTGGATCATTGGCTAAGTTGTCATGTCAACTAATAGAATAGAAAATACAGAGGAAAGATCATGTTGATAATTGGAAAGTCGACAATAAGATAATTTAGAGATTGATCTGAAAGAGCATGCAGCCAGTTCTTCACGGAGGCAATACATATAATAAATGTGTTTTTACTGATCACTGAGCTGATAAGTAAATGTTATGAAAGAATGAAAGGAGAGCTTGGGTAATTGATTATTTTTGATGTAAGCATTTGCTGAGACTGGACCAGGGTGGCTAGAATATTAAAAGCAGAAAGCAAGCGGTCATGAAAGCATAACTATTTATTAGCAAAAATATAAGAGGAGACGTAAGAGAATCAATATAAGCATGTCATTATTTTGGTGAACTAAAGGGACTTGTACTGATCTATTCCAGATTCATTCTACACTGGAGGGGAAGCAATTTATCTTCAACCTAAGATAGACACAAAGAGCTGGAGTGACTCAACGGGACATGCAGCATCTCTGGGGAGAAGGAATGGGTGACGTTTCGGGTCGAGACCCTTCTTCAGATCCGAAACGACACCCATTCCTTCTCTCCAGAGATGCTGGCTGTCCCACTGAGTTACTCCAGCATTTTGTGTCTATCTTCAGTTTAAACCAGCATCTGCACTTCCTTCCGACACTTATCTTCAACCTAGATATGCTGAAGATGTTCAAGAAGGAACTGCAGATGCTGGAAAATCGAATATAGACAAAAATGCTGGAGAAACTCAGCGGGTGCGGCAGCATCTATGGAGCGAAGGAAATAGGCAACGTTTCGGGCCAAAACCCTTCTTCAGACTGATGCAGGGTAGGGTGGGGGGGAGGGAAGAAGAAAGGAAGAGGAGGAGCCAGAGGGCTGAGGGAGAGCTGAGAAGGGGAGGAGACAGCAAGGGCTACGCAAAATTGGAGGTCAATGTTCAGGACACTGGGGTACAAACTGCCCAAGCGGAATATGAGGTGCTGCTCCTCCAGTTTCCGGTGGTGCTCACTCTGGCAATGGAGAAGGCCCAGGACAGAAAGGTCGTATTCTGAATGGGAGGGGGAGTTGAAGTGCTGAGCCACAGGGAGATCAGGTTGGTTAATGCGGACAGACTGAATACTGAATTAAAAATTTTCAAGTAATCATTCCTATTAATATTTTCTCCACGTTGCTGTGGTTGTACCTTCCTCTTTTAATTTGTTTCTTTTTTTCCTTGCTGTTTCCAGCTGACTACCTTGTCCACACCCTATCACAGGCATCCCTGCATTCTCTCCACCTCCCTCCCGAGCTTTGCAGTTTAGTTTATTTTGTTACTGTCACATGTACTGAGGTACAGTGAAAAGCTTTTGTTTGCGTGCTATCCAGTCAGAGGAGGCCTTTCATGAAGGCAATCAAGCGATCCACAGTGGCAGTCAAAGGATAAAGGCTACAATATTCATAGAGTGTTACAGTGTGGAAACAGGCCCTTCGGCCCAACTTGCCCACACCGGCAACTTGCTCACATGTCCCATTTGCCTGCGCTTGGTCCATATTCCCCCAAATGTGTCCTATCCATGTACCTATCAAACTGTTTCTTAAACGATGGGATAGTCCCAGCCTCAACTACCTTCTCTGGCAGCTTCCCTACACCCACCACCCTTTGTGTGAAAAATTTACCTCTCGGATTCCTATTAAATTCGTATTAAATATTTGTCTTCACCTTGAACCTATGTCCTCTAGTCCTCGATTCCTCTACTCTGGGCAAGAGACTCTGTGCATCTACCTGATCTATTCCTCTCATGATTTTGTACACCTCTATAAGATCACCCCTCATCCTCCTGCGCTCCACGGAATAGAGACCCAGCCTACTCAGCCTCTCCCTATAGCTCACACCCTCTAGTCCTAGCAACATCCTCGTTAATCTTTTCTGAACCCTTTCAAGCTTGTCAATATCTTCCCTGTAACATGGTGCCCAGTACTGAACACAATATTCTAAATGCGGTCTCACCAACGTCTTATACAACTGCAACATGATCTCCCAAATCCTATACTCAATACTCTGACTGATGAAGGCCAGTGCCAAAAGCCTTTTTGACCACCTTAGCTACCTGCAACTCCACCTTCAAGGAACCTTGCACCTGTACTCCTAGATCCCTCTGCTCGACAACACTACCCAGAGGCTTACCATTTATTGTGTAGATTCTGCCCTTGTTCGACGTCCCAAAATGCAACACCTCACACTGCTCTGTATTAAATTCCATCAACCATTCCTCCGCCCACATGGCCAATCGATCCAGATTCTGCTGCAATCGTTCACAACCATCTTCACAATCTGCAAAACCACTCACTTTTCTATCATCAGCATACTTGCTAATCTTGTCCTGTATGTTCTCATCCAAATCATTGATGTAGATGACAAACAATAGTAACAGGCCCAGCACCGAACCCTGAAGCACACCACTAGTCACAGGCCTCCAGCTACTAGTCACAGGCCTCCAGCTACTAGTCACAGGCCTCCAGGTATAGATATAATATTGAAGTCTGATAAAGTCTGATTAAAGATAGATCAAAGGTCTCCAATGAGGTACTTATGGGGTTAGGACCACACTTGAGCTATTGAGAGTACCGTTCAGTTGAATGTTAGGAGTTGGTTGGAGGGTCATTACGCTGTTAGGCCCGTCGGTCATGGTGGATCTTGTTGGTCATGCCCACTCATGTCCGGGATCTTGATTGAGTTGGAGAATCGACAGTTCTTTAGACTTTAGTGTTACAGCGAGGAAACAGGTCATTAGGACCATGGAGCCAGCGCCGACCAGCAATCACCCCATTTTCTTCCACTGTGCTACACACCTGGGACAATTTACAATTTTTAACTATCCAATTAGCCTACAAACCTGAAGAAGGGTCTTGACCCGAAACGTCACCCATTCCTTCTTTCCAGCGATAATGCCTGGTTCACTGAGTTACTTCAGCATTTTGTGCCTATCTTCGATTTAAACCAGCATCTGCAATTCTTTTCTAGACAATCTACAAACCTGTACTCCTTTGGAATGTGGGGGGAAACCAGAGCACCCAAAGAAAACCTACAATGGCACTAGGAGCAGATGGGACTAGTGTAGATGGGACATGTTAGTCAGTGGAGGCAGTTGGTCTGAAGGGCCTGCTTCCATGCTGCATAATTCTTATGGGCCTGTCCCACGTAGGTGATTTTTTCGGCAACTGCCGGTGACTGTCATAGTCATAGCAGGTCGCTGAAAAACCGGCGACTGGACTCCCCCCCCCCTATGACAATGTCTACGACAATGTCTACAACAACCTACCACCTAGTAGGTATGTTACAAAACTTACCTTCAGCGGTGCTGTAATTCTGCCACTGGCCATGTGCGCGATTTTGGCGCGTTTGAGGGGGGGGGGGGGGCGGGGTTAAAACAGAGTTTTTTCCGACCTGGTCCTGAATTATATTTGTTGGAGTGCAAGATTTTCCTAAAGAATCATTCCTACGGCCGTTCTGTGTGTTTTTAAAAAAAATTCACCCGACAAGTTAATCGCTGGAATGATTTTAAAATCAGCTTCTGAAGCGTCAATGCCGACAACGGGGATGGATTTTATGGAGGACCAGGTAAAAGAAAGTAGTTTATTTTTATGTATAAAAGTGTTTCTTAAGATGTATTTAATTCCCATTTTAAGTTGCGAAACAGTGATTTAGTCCCCTGAAGAACCGGCAGTGAATTTACTGCTGATATGGGGGACTAAATTCACCGCATCTGAACGTTCCAAATGGTCCCGTTCCAGAAAATCCCACTCGCAAGCTGATTTAAATGACTATTAATTTACAGGTATTAAACATTAAATTCTTTCCATTTGGCCTATAAACCCATGACAATGAGATTTAAAAATTATGTTATATTCTAAATTATTGTGTGAATGTTATTTGGACATTTAGGCTATTTAAAAATGTTAATCTATTCTTAAGAAATGGATAGATGTTTGAAATTGTATAAAATTGAATTTTATAATTAGCTACAATTAGGTAACTAACTAATTATATGCTTTAATTTCAAGTCATCTAAGTAAGATTGTTTCATATTTGTTTCAGAATGCTTCAATCTATAATAACTGATAATTTCTTTCAGTTTTCTTAAATTTTAAGAATGTTATGGGCTTTTGACTGTTCTCGATCACAGCTTTTGTGTTAAGTCAATGAAAAAGCAATAGGGAACAAGATGCCAATTTCCGAGTATCAAAATGGCCATAACCTTTTTAATACTGAAGATATGAAAGTGAATTAGGTGACAAATTAAACTTATTTTTATGCTTTATCTGATGGGATAAATTACAGACTTGATTTTTAAAATCTCAACATTTTGTAACATTGCTACACCTAGTTGACGTCAAGCTATGGCAAGCTACTGGCAACCGGCGATCAATTAGGATGTCCACCTACGACAAGGTAAGAGAACTCAGTCGCCGGTACCTGTCGTCGATTGACATAGGTTGACGTAGGTAATCGCCAATTAAATTCACCAGCGACAACCTATGTATTCCTGGCGACAACCTACTTCATCCTGGCGACAACCTATGACAAGCCAGCTATCGGCGACAAGTTGTGAACATTTCAAAAATCCAGCGGCGACCAGAAAAACGCTACAATTCTTTGGCCAATTAAGGAGACTACTCACGACCATACAGGTGTCATCCCGGTGGCAACCATGTGGCAACAGCCTAGTCACCTGTAGTCGCCTAAAAAATTGCCTAAGTGCGATAGGGGCATAAGACTCTATGATATGTGGGTTTGTAGATTAATTGGCTTCTATAAAAACTTTTCCCAAGTGTATGATAGAACTGTTGTATGGGTAATCGATGGTCGGCGTGGAATCAGTGGGCCGAAGGGCCTGTTTCCACACTGTATCTCTAAATTAAATTAAACTAAGTAAACAATGTTCTATCTTCATAAGATTAACACATGAAGGCAGGCCTAACGTTGTGGTTACTTATCTGTACTGGGCCAAATGTCCTGTCAACGAACATCACAGTTTCATCTCTTTAATCAAGCTTAACCCTCCTAATTTAACCTCCTGTGGCACGGCATCCATTTTACCTGACACCTCAGTGACGTACATTTGGGATGGTTCTCAGGGTAATATAAATGTAAATTCTGTTGTTGGGCAAACAAGATAAAAGGACAATGTTCAGTGAAGGTGTAATTAAAATAATAGACATTGAGCTAAAGGGAGTAAGATCAGAAGCACTGATCAATACCTTGTTCAAAGAGGTAGGAATTCAAAGGGTGTCTTTAAACAGGAGAGGGTACGATAATGTATAATCATGGAATCATGGAAATGCAATGACACAAAAGACCATTCAGTCCATGCCATAGTGCTATCAATTATTTCACTCAATTGCCTATTTAATTACCTTTCGTAAACCCTGATTGTCTCTACGTCCACAATCCTCATCAGCATCAGTTTCATATCATCATGACTCATGAGAAGATATTCTGCACATCCCTCTTGTGTCTTTTAAACCCTTCCCTTGGAATCTATGGCTACAATCACTTAAACCATCCATAAATAGAAAACAACTCTCATTTCATAGAGTCATCAGAGTCACAGCGTGGAAACAGGCCCTGTGTCTCATCTCTTTGTGTCTCATCTCCTTGTGTCTCATCTCCTTGTGTCTCACCATTTGATATGGTTCTATTAGGTTGCCTTTTAGTTTAGTTTAGAGATACAGTGCAGAAACAGGCCGTTCGGCCCAATTTGCCTACGACGTCCAACAAGGTCTGTCTACCGCCTGCCTACGTTTACCCAAGATCTCTCTAAATCTATCCTATCCATGTAACTGTCCACATATTTCTTAAACTGCCTGAACTACCTCTTCCAGCACCCCATTCAATATACTTACCACCCTTTGTGTAAGACAGTTGTTCCTCAGGTTCCTATTTGATCCTTCCCCCCTCACCTTAAACCGATGTCCTCTGCTTCTTGATTCCCCTACGCTGGGTAAAAAAACCCTGTGCTTTTATGCAATGTATTCGTCTCATGATCTTGTACACATTTATAAGATCATCCCTCATCTTCCTGCGCTCCAAAGAATAAAATTCCAGTCTGCACAACCTCACCATTAAGTTCAGGCCCTCGAGTCCGGCACCATCCTCGTAAATCTTCTCTACACCCTTTCCAGCTGAGCAACATCTTCCCTGTACGATATGATACGATACGATAGAACTTTATTTTTCTCAGGAAGGAAATTAATTCACCCTGTAACAGGGTGACCAAAATTGAACACAATATGGCCTCACCAACATCTGGTACAACTGCAACTTCTATACTCAGTACTCCAGCTACCGAAAGCCAATGTGCCGAACGCTTTCTTGACCACCCTATCTACCTGTGACGCCACTTTCAAATAATTATGTACCTGCACTTCTAGATCCCTCCACCCTACAGTGCTCAGCCAGAAGCCTACCATTCACAACACAGGTGCTTAGATTTTCCAAAATACCTTTTCAAGCTTGACAATATCTATCATATAACATGGTGGCCAGAACTGAACATAATATTCTAAATGCGGTCTCACCAACATCTTATACAACTGCAACATGAACTCCCAACTTCTAATAATAATAATAATAATAATGGATGGGATTTATATAGCGCCTTTCTAGAATACTCAAGGCGCTTGACTGATGAAGGCCAAAGTGCCAAAAGCCTTTTTGACCACTTTATCTACCTGCGACTCAACCTTCAAGGAACCATGCGCCTCTACTCCTAGATCCCTCTGCTCTACAACACTACCCAGAGGCCTACCATTTATTGTGTAGGTCCTGCCCTTGTTCGATGTCCCAAAATGCAACACCTCGCACTTATCTGTATTAAACTCCATCAACCATTCCTCAGCCCACCTGCCCAACCGATCAAGATGCTGCTGCAATTTTTGACAAACACTGTGGTCGCCCAGTCTAACGCATGTATTTAACACATTGCCAAGCATCATGTGCTCGCACACTTCCAGGGAGACCAGTGCCACAGCAAAAACTGCGACAGCCATAGTGTCAGAGTGAAAGGGTGGAAGGGTACCCATCAGAACCAGAGGAATTACATATGTTAGAGACTTGTAGTGGCATGTTAATACAGGGAAGAAAATTGAATATTTGATGTTAAAATGTTGGGGAAGAAAGGCTAGGAACTGAGACATGGTTCGAAAGGCTGTTGCCAGGACTGGACGCGCCTACAATAATTTGGGTTGTGTTACTATATACAAAGCATAGAATGTAGCACATGCAACAGTGCAGCACAGAAACAGGCCCTTCAGCCCACAATGTCTGTGCCAAACACAATGCTGAGTTATATAAAACATAGAACATACTGCAGCAAATGGAACAGGAACAAGCCTTTCAGCCCTCTCACCTTAAAGCTATTTCCTCTAGTCTTCGGTATTTCCATCCTTAGGAAAAAGATTTCTCACTCTCTATCCTCTCCTTGTGTCTCATTAATTTATATGGTTCTATTAGGTTGTCTTTTAGTTTAGTTTGGTTTAGTTTACTTGAGACATACAGTGTGGAAACAGGCCCTTCGGCCCACCGGATCCGTTCCGACCAGTGATCTCCACACATTAACACTATCCTGCACCCATTAGGGACAATTTTTACATTTACCAAGCCAGTTAACCTACAAACCTGTACGTCTTTGGAGTGTGGGAGAAAACCGAAGATCTCGGACAAAACCCACACCGGTCACGGGGAGAACGCACAAACTCCGTACGAACGGCACCCTTAGTCAGGATCGAACCCGGGCCTCCGGCGCTGCATTTGCTGTAATAATAATAATAATACATGTTATTTATGGGCGCCTTTCAAGAGTCTCAAGGACACCGACTTGTAAGGCAGCAACTCTACCGCTGCGCCACCGTGACTGCCTCTTCAGCCTTTGATGCTCAAGAGAAAACATGCCAAGTTTGTCTATCTTTCCATTCAGCTAATGCCCGCTAATCCAGACAGCATCCTGGCAAATCTTTTGCACACCCTCTCCAAAGCCTCCATTCCCTTCTTGTCATGAGATGACCTGAATGGCATACAATGGACCAACAGTTGTCCTTATCTGACCAGAGTGGACATAATTGGCTGACTTGCTTTATTCTGAGCCATAAATCTCCTTGATTCTGTGAGGATGTTCAAGGAAATCTGTCAGGCATCACTGAGAAAGAACCAGCATGTTTGGAATTTATAAATTCAAATAATTTCAATACTACTTGGTTCACAGTTATTCTAACAATGCTAACCTTTAGCTAAACAAATTAAATGCTCCAGAAGATTTTGAAAAATGTTCTCAATCACTGGAACCAAACGCTCGGGACTGAAAGTTGCCATGGAAACGGAATATAATTTCCCAGTAAGTTACATTCCAGACCAAACTGCAAGAATATCCCAGCTACGATGTGAGTTACCTCAGTATTTTCCAAAATAAGTCTTTATTTTCTTTACAAATATTACTGCCTTCATAAACTTTATGATTCGAGTCAGGGTTTAGTTTGGTTTTTAATTTAGAGATACAGAAACAGGCCCTTCGACCCACCAAGTCCGCACCGACCAGCGATCCCTGTACATTAACACTATCCTACACACACTTGGGCAATTGCCTTTATACCAAGCTAATTTACCTACAAACATGTATGTCTTGGGAGTGTGGGAGGAAACTGAAGATCACGGAGAAAACCCACGCAGTCATGTGGAGAATGTACAAACAACATATAGAGTCAGCACCCGTAGTCGGGATCGAATCCGGGACTCAGCGCTGTAAACCAACAACTCTACCGCTGCACCACCGTTAACTGTTAACTACATGTTAATTGTACTTTATGAAACATCTTTGAAATCATCTTTTTTAATAACACCCACCTGACTCAGCAGTGATAACAGGCGAAATGGGATTTGAAAAGGAAATTTTATCGTACTGTATGCTTTAAAAATACCCAATGACTACTGTGGGGAGGCGCATAGTCCCTCGCCCGGAGTAGGGGAATCGAGAGCCAAAGGACAGATTTAAGGTGAAGGGGGAAAGATTAAATAGGAATCTGAGGGGTAACTTTTACACACAAAGGGTGGTGGGTGTATGGGACAAGTTGCTAGAAGTGGTATTTGAGGCAGTAGTTATTGCAAAGTTTAGGAAACAATTAGAAAGTTTTAAGTGCTCATTAAAGATGTGTTTAAATCACACACTGACTCTGGCTCTTGTTTACAGAAAGGTACATGGATAGGACAGGATTAGAGGGATACGGGTCAAACGCAGGCAGGTGGATACAAGAGTAACAAGAGGTAAACATAAAATGCTGGAGTAACTCAGCAGGACAGGCAGCATCTCCAGAGAGAAGAAATGGGTGACATTTCAGGTCGAGACCCTTCTTCAGACTGAGATTCGGGGAGAGGGTGACATAGAGATATAGAAGGGTAAGGTGTGAAAACACAGATCAAAGGGGATGATGGTCAAGGAAATGTAGAATGGTACATTGTTAGCCGACAGGGAGATGACAGTGAGGCACACAATCAGCAATATTTAATCTATAAACAATAGACAGTAGGTTCAGGAGTAGGCCATTCGGCCCTTCGAGCCAGCACCACCATTCAATGTGATCATGGCTGATTATCCCCAATCAGTACCCCATTCCTGCCTTCTCCCCATATCCCCTGACTCTGCTATTTTTAAGAGCCCTATCTAGCTCTCTCTTGAAAGCATCCAGAGAACCTGCCTCCACCGCCCTCTGAGGCAGAGAATTCCACAAGCTCACCACTCTCTGTGAGAAAAAGTGTTTTCTCGTCTTCGTTCTAAATGGCTTACTCCTTATTCTTAAACTGTGGCCCCTGGTTCTGGACTCCCCCAACATTGGGAACATGCTTCCTGCCTCTAGCGTGTCCAAACGACTTAATGTTTCAATGAGATACCCTCTCATCCTTCTAAATTCCAGAGTGTACAAGCCCAGCTGTTCCATTCTCTCAGCATATGACAGTCCCGCCATCCCGGGAATTAACCTTGTAAATCTACGCTGCACTCCCTCAATAGCAAAAATGTCCTTCCTCAAATTAGGGGACCAAAACTGCACACAATACTCCAGGTGTGGTCTCACTAGGACTCTGTACAACTGCAGAAGGACCTCCTATATTCGATTGCTCCTTGCTCCTATATTCGATTCCTCTTGTTATAAAGGCCAACATGCCATTCGCTTTCTTCACTGCCTGCTGTACCTGCATTCTTACTTTCAAAGACTGATGTACAAGGACCCCCAGATCCCGTTGTACTTCCCCTTTTCCCAACTTGACGCCATTTAGATAGTAATCTGCCTTCCTGTTTTTGCTACCAAAGTGGATAACCTCACATTTATCCGCATTAAACTTCATCTGCCATGCATCTGCCCACTCCCCCAAGACAGTAGAACTAGTCGGAGAACTAGGATGGGGGATGTTGGTCGGTGTGGGCAAGTTGGGCTGAAGGGCCTGATTCCATGCTGTATAACTCTATGACTATGTGTTTCTGGGCATTCAGCTAGATATTGGTGTGTTGATCAAATGAAGGGAGTTTGAGAAATGAAAAGACTAATTTTGTATTGTAGCTGTATTGTCGGGACACTTCTTCAGACTGATTGTGGGGAGAGTGGGGGGGAAAGAAAGCTGGAAAAGAGGAGATGTGCAGGAAGGAACTGCAAATGCTGGTTTAAACCGAAGATAGACACAGAAAGATGGGAGTCTCTAAGCGGGACAGGCAGCATCTCTGGAGAGAAGGAATGGGTGACGTTTCGGGTCGAGACCCTTCTTCAGGGGCAGGACAAAGCATAGAGAACTAGCATAGAGAAAATAAGTCACGAACACATCTCACATTATCATAATTTTAATCATTATCATAATTATACTTTATTAGCCAAATATGTTTTGCAACATACGAGAAATTTGTTTTGCCGTAGTCATAACAATAAAAAGCAACAAAACACAGAAAATACATTTTAACATGAACATCCACCACAGTGACTCCTCCACATTCATCACTGTGATGGAAGGCGAAAAAATGTCCAATCTCTTCCCTTCTTTGTTCTCCCGTGGTCGGGGGCCTCGAGCCTTCCATTGACGGGGGCTTTGGGCCCTCTCATCAGGGTGGGGGGAATCTCAGCTCCCCCGCGCCGGGTGATCGGATCCCGGGTCGGGGTTGGTCATAACCTTCTGCGTCATTTGGAGCTCCCGACATCGGTCTCTACCCGAGACTGCGAGCTCCTCGATGGTCAAATCCTCAGGCCGCGGTTGGAGCGTCGATCCCAGGCAAGGGTTCGCAGGCTCCGATGGTAAGTCCATGGCCCCACCGTGAGGCTCAAAGTCAGTCCCGAGCAAGGACTCCAGCTCCATGTTGTTAGAGCGACGGGAGATCCGGAGATCCGGAAAACAATCGCATCTCCGGCAAGGTAGGAGATTGAAAAAAAGTTTCCCCCGACCCCATCCACCACTCCCCACATAAAACAAATAACCATATAACCATATAACAATTACAGCACGGAAACAGGCCATCTCGGCCCTACAAGTCCGTGCCGAACAACTTTTTACCCTTAGTCCCACCTGCCTGCACTCATCCCATAACCCTCCATTCCCTTCTCATCCATATGCCTATCCAATTTATTTTTAAATGATACCAACGAACCTGCATCCACCACTTCCACTGGAAGCTCATTCCACACCGCTACCACTCTCTGAGTAAAGAAGTTCCCCCTCATGTTACCCCTAAACTTCTGTCCCTTAATTCTGAAGTCATGTCCTCTTGTTTGAATCTTCCCTATTCTCAAAGGGAAAAGCTTGTCCACATCAACTCTGTCTATCCCTCTCATCATTTTAAAGACGTCTATCAAGTCCCCCCTTAACCTTCTGCGCTCCAGAGAATAAAGACCTAACTTATTCAACCTTTCTCTGTAACTTAGTTGTTGAAACCCAGGCAACATTCTAGTAAATCTCCTCTGTACTCTCTCTATTTTGTTGACATCCTTCCTATAATTGGGCGACCAAAATTGTACACCATACTCCAGATTTGGTCTCACCAATGCCTTGTACAATTTTAACATTACATCCCAGCTTCTATACTCAATGCTCTGATTTATAAAGGCTAGCATACCAAAAGCTTTCTTTACCACCCTATCTATATGAGATTCCACCTTCAAGGAACTATGCACGGTTATTCCTAGATCCCTCTGTTCAACTGTATTCTTCAATTCCCTATCATTTACCATGTACGTCCTATTTTGATTTGTCCTGCCAAGGTGTAGCACCTCACATTTATCAGCATTAAACTCCATCTGCCATCTTTCAGCCCATTCTTCCAAATGGCCTAAATCACTCTGTAGACTTTGGAAATCCTCTTCATTATCCACAACACCACCTATCTTGGTATCATCTGCATACTTACTAATCCAATTTACCACACATTCATCCAGATCATTGATGTACATGACAAACAACAAAGGACCCAACACCGATCCCTGAGGCACCCCACTAGTCACCTGCCTCCAACCCGACAAACAACCATCCACCATTACCCTCTGGCTTCTCCCATTCAGCCACTGTTGAATCCATCTTGCTACTCCTGCATTTATACCCAACAGTTGAACCTTCTTAACCAACCTTCCATGAGGAACCTTGTCAAAGGCCTTACTAAAGTCCATATAGACAACACCCACTGCTTTACCCTCGTCAATTTCCCTAGTAACCTCTTCAAAAAATTCAAGAAGATTAGTCAAACATGACCTTCCAGGCACAAATCCATGCTGACTGTTCCTAATCAGACCCTGTTTATCCAGATGCTTATATATATTATCTCTAAGTATCTTTTCCATTAATTTGCCCACCACTGAAGTCAAACTAACAGGCCTATAATTGCTAGGTTTACTCTTAGAACCCTTTTTAAACAATGGAACAACATGCGCAGTACGCCAATCCTCGGGGACTATTCCCGTTTCTAATGACATTTGAAATATTTCTGTCATAGCCCCGGCTATTTCTACACTAACTTCCCTCAATGTCCTAGGGAATATCCTGTCAGGACCTGGAGACTTATCCACTTTTATATTTTTCAAAAGTGTCAGTACTTCTTTTACTTTGATACTCATAGTATCCATAGCTACTCTACTAGTTTCCCTTACCTCACATAATTCAATATCCTTCTCCTTGGTGAATACCGAAGAAAATAAATTGTTCAATATCTCCCCCATCTCTTTTGGCTCTGCAGATAGCTGTCCACTCTGTTTCTCCAATGGACCAATTTTATCCCTCGTTATCCTTTTACTATTAATATAGCTGTAGAAACCCTTTGGATTTACTTTCACCTTACTTGCCAAAGCAATCTCATGTCTTCTTTTAGCTTTTCTAATTTATTTCTTAAGATTCTTTTTACATTCCTTATACTCCTCAAGCACCTCATTTACTCCATGCTGCCTATAATTATTGTAGATCTCCCTCTTTTTCTGAACAAGATGTCCAATTTCCCTTGAAAACCAGGGCTCTTTCCAATTTTTACTGTTTCCTTTCAACCGAACAGGAACATAAAGATTCTGTACTCTTAACATTTCCCCTTTAAATGTCCTCCATTTCTCTTCTACATTCTTCCCATAAAACAAAATGTCCCAGTTCACTCCTTTTAAATCATTTCGCATCTCATCAAAGTTAGCCTTTCTCCAATCAAAAATCTCAACCCTAGGTCCAGTTCTGACCCTCTCCATAATTATATTGAAACTAATGGTATTGTGATCACTGGACCCGAAGTGCTCCCCAACGCATACCTCCGCCACCTGTCCCGTCTCATTTCCTAACAGGAGGTCCAACACTGCCCCTCCTCTAGTAGGTACCTCTATGTATTGCTGCAAAAAACTATCCTGCACACATTTTACAAACTCCAAACCATCCAACCCATTTACCGAATGTGTTTCCCAGTCTATGTGTGGAATGTTGAAATCTCCCACAATCACTACTTTGTGCTTACTACTAATATCTGCTATCTCCTTACATATTTGCTCTTCCAATTCTCGATCCCCATTTGGCGGTCTATAATACACCCCTATAAGTGTTGCTACACCTTTCCCACTTCTCAGTTCCACCCAAATAGCCTCCCTAGATGAGCCCTCCAATCTATCCTGCCAAAGCACTGCTGTAATATCTTCCCTGACTAGCAAAGCAACACCTCCACCTCTTGCCCCTCCAATTCTATCACACCTGAAGCAACGAAATCCTGGAATATTTAGTTTCCAATCACAGCCCTCCTGCAACCATGTTTCACTGATCGCCACAACATCATACTTCCAGGTGTCTATCCAGACTCTAAGCTCATCCACCTTTATTACAATGCTCCTAGCATTAAAATATGCACATTTAAGAAACCCCCCACCTCTTATTCTCTGTTTATTTCCTTTTTTTTTTCTTTCTCCTCTTGTGTCCGAGTGGTTCCCTTTTCTGCTTCCTGCCTCCCATTCTGTCTACTAGCTTTCTCTATTTGAGTCCCTCGCCCCAACCATTCAGAGAACATTAACACAAACCTTTTAAAACACACTAAAATCACAAAAAAAGACAGATGAAAAAGACAGAGGAAATAAGTCACGAACACAGCTCACATGAATTATTTAAAACTTTCTGATCTTCTACATGTATTGAAAGTATTACCTTTAATGTTTTCTGCTTGTATATTGAATTCACATGGCTCATTGCTTCTTAACCTCACTGCCTAAAAATTAATGACTTGTTTCAGGAGGATATTATGCATTGCTCACAAGTCAGGTTGAATGGTTGCTGGTTACCCTTCACATCAACATCTAAATATAAATACGTTCCCCTGATGGTACTTCCACGGAACTGATCTCAGTTTGAACCAGGAGCTCAACGCTGCTACTCTACAGCTTGGATGGCACGGTGGTGCAGTGGTGGAGTCGCTGCCTTACTTGCAGCGCCGGAGTTCCGGGTTCGTTCCGACTGTGGGTGCTGCCCGTACGGAGTTTGTACGTTCTCCCCATGACCTGTGTGGGTTTTCTCCGGGATTTCTGGTCTCCTGCCACACTCCAAAGGCATACGGGTATGTAGGTAAACTGGCTTGGATAAATGTAAGTTGCTCCTATTGTGCCTATTTCCATGGTGTATCTTTAAACTGTATCTCTAAAAAGCTACCACTGTCTCACTCCTGGAACAGCTCATCCTATCCAACCAGTGGGTTTTCAAAGTGTTCTTTATCATGGAGAAATACTTCGCCAACCCACACTCGCATAGTTTTGTTTTTGCATAAGTTGAGGGGTAACATGAGGGGGAACTTCTTTACTCAGAGAGTGGTAGCTGTGTGGAATGAGCTTCCAGTGGAAGTGGTGGAGGCAGGTTCTATTTTATCATTTAAAAATTAATTAGATAGGTATACGGACGGGAAAGGGATGGAGGGTTATGGTCTGAGTGCAGGTAGATGGGACTAGGGGAAAATAAGTGTTCGGGACGGACTTGAAGGGCCGAGATGGCCTGTTTCCGTGCTGTAATTGTTATATGGTTATATGGTTATATGGTTATAAGCAGGGCATTGTTTAGAGATACAGCGTGGAAACAGGCCCATTGGCCCACCAAGTTCGCGCTGACCAACAATCGCCCGTATACTAGCATTATTCTACTAGGGACAATTTACATAAGGCAATTAACTTACAACCTGCACGTCCTTGCCAGAAAGCCAGAGCACCCAGAGAAAACCCACACGGTCACAGGGAGAACGTACAAACTCCGTACAGGCAATAACCGTGGTCAGGATCGAACCCAGGTCTCTGGCACTTTAAGGCAGCACCTCTACCGATGTGGTAGCAGCGCACGGACCTAGCGCCTTCGCCCTGCTGCCCCAGCTCACGACAGCGAAGAAGATGGAACTGGCTGCCATCGATTGGTAGAACATCTGCAGCATCTTACTGCAGTCTTTGAAGGAGTGCGTATATTCTGACGTTAATTATTAAATTCGCTGAAATAAAGTTATCTCTGTTCTGTGGGCTATTCACATTCATGGGTCAAATTGAATACAAAGCATCATGCTGTCATTAAGTGATTAATGCAGTAGCTCTATCATACATCACTACATCAAGTCCTGATGAAAAACTTGTGTCAGATCTTCACACTGATCAAACGCTTGGCACAAGCATTTTCAGAATATCAAGATTAGTTAAACTTAATCAATTAAACAAAACTAAATTAAAATAAAACTATTTCGCTACAGAACTTCATGAATGAAACAAGAGTGATATATTTTAAAGATAGACACAAAATGCTGGAGTAACTCAGCGGATCAGGCAGCATCTCTGGAGAGAAGGAATGGGTGACGTTTCAGGTTGAGACCCATCTTCAGACTGAGAGGCAAGGGAGAGGGAGTCCATGGAAGGGTAAGGTGTGAAAACAGATGTTGATTACATTAGGAAATGTAGAATGGTTCATTGTTAGCTGAGGGAAAGGTGACAACGAGGCATACAATCAGTAATATTTAATCAGGAGGACAGTAAAACCAAACATCCTATAGCAAGCAAGATAGATCACTCGACGAAAAAGACGTACTACGGTCATGGGCAGATTCATGGGTAATTTTCGGCCCCATTTCCATAACCGGCTTCCGTCTCCGCACCAAAGATCCCATAGGATACTAGTGCGGAGACGGAAGCCGGTTACGGAAACATCCTCGTAAAAATTATTTGTGAAAAATCTTCTCATTTTCAGAATGATAATTTATTAACACAAACTGTTCCCCCGCAAAGCTGATTACACTGCGAGTCGGGTTACTGAAATGGATGAAAAAAAGGCCCGCATTCCGCTCCATACTACACGTCAGCTCATTGCATTTAGACGGAGTGGTCTATTTTGCTTGCTATAGGGTCTTTGGTACAACTGGTCGGAGGACTAGGATGGGGGATGGACGGAGGGAGAGGAAAAGCAAGGGTTAGAGAAATCGATATTTATACCGCTGGAAACAACCCCTGCAGCCTACCAAGTTTATGCTGACCATCGATCGCCCATAAAATAGTTCTATATCCTACACACGAAGAGCAATTTACAGAAGCCAATTAACCTGCACGTCTTTGGAGTGTGGGAGGGAACTGGAGCACCCAGAGAAAACCCATGGGGGTCACAGGGAGAACATACAAACTCCGCACAGACAGCACCCATAGTCAGGATTGAACTCAGGTCTCTGGCGTTGTTGGGGAGCAGTTCTACTGCTGTGCCACTGTGACGTCCTCAAATTGAAGATTGTTAGAAATGTCGAGCAACGTTGGTAAATCTGAACTAAAATGTGTTGAGGAGATTCTCATTGGAACTTTTGCTAAAAGCACCTCACTAAAAACATTCAACTCCCCCATATTCAATGGATATTTTTAAGGCAGGGATAGATAGACTCTTGATTAGTACGGGTGTCAGGGGTTATCGGGAGAAGGGGGTTAGGAGGGAGAGATAGATCAGCCGTGATTGAATGGCGGAGTAGACGATAAGGGTCGAATGGCCTAATTCTGCTCCTATCACTTATGACCTTATGACCTTATAAGTCACATATGTTTGAACAAGCATCCTAATACTGAAAAACTAATAGCCTATATTTATAACACCCTACTAAATAACGAGGTACCACCGACCGAACCATATAGATACAAATGGGAAAATGAAATAGGCCACCCTATCACGAAAGATATGTGGGACGAAAGTTTACAACAAATACATCAATGTTCATTAAATGCCAGACATACTTTAATACAATTCAAGGTCTTACATAGATTACACTACTCTAAAATAAAACTAAATAGAATCTTCCCACAAATCTCTCCTATTTGTGATAAATGTCTACATCTAGAGGCTAATTTAACACATACGTTTGCAAACTGTATAAAACTTAAACATTTCTGGACTGATATTTTTGAAATAACTTCAGAAGTTATTAATACAAAACTGGACCCAGACACAAAATTAATAATACTTGGAATATCAGAACAAAGCTTAACACTCACAACAAACCAAATAAATTTCCTCAACTACAGTATAATAACCGGGAAAAAATTAATATCACAATTTTGGAAAGGCCCTACAACCCCCACAATTAAAATGTGGATTACGGAAATGTCGGGGACCCTATACTTAGAAAGAATTAGACTTGTCTTAATGGACAAACAAGATCTTTTCCATAAAATTTGGGCTCCATTCATTAACTATCTGAAGGGATAGATTGGCACAGCACGAGGACCCAACTGAAACTTGAACTCAGGAACAGATGAAAAGCTATATTTTATAACCTACGAACCTATCTCTATTGACGTATTACAGGTAACCCATTCCACCTCCCTTGTTTTTCTGTTGTGTTTTTTTTTCTTTCTTTTTTATTTGTAACTTTCTACCCTCTTTTTCTCCCTCTTTCTATAAAAAATAAAAACACTAGAAGCAGAAGTAATTGATAATGGAAAATTTTAATAATGTATGACTGATGTATATGAAAAGTTTTTTTACTATAATATGTAACTACATTTTATAATATGTCTACTTCTAATAAATAAATAAAAAAAATAAAAAAAAATAAGTCACATACAGCAATTTCTTTTTTTTCTGTACTTTCTTCCAACTTCTTTCCAAAATACATTTTGCACAGCAATCTCCTCGTAAATCTCCTTTGCACACTATGTTGCCTTTGAATCTGAATTAGGAAATAGTCATTTTTATATTCATTTTCCAACTAGAGCATGTCTTATATAATACATGCAAAGTCGAAAGCTAAAATAGCATCATAGAACATAACATAAAACGGCACTGTTTCAGTCTAAAGAAAGGTTCCAACCCAAAACGTCACCAGTTCCTTTTCTCCAGTGATGCTGCCTGACCTGCTGGGCTACTCCGGCATTTTGTGTCTATCTTCAGTATAATGTCATAAGGAAGAGGAGTAGAATTAGGCCGTTCGGCCCATCAAGTCTACTCCGCCATTCAATCATAGCTCCTAACCCCATTCTCCTGCTTTCTCCCCACAACCTCTGACAGTACGAACCAATATCTGCAGTTCCTTCCTGCACATAAAACAGTACCGCACAGAAACAGGTTCTTTGGTCCACAATGTGGAAGAATCGTGCATCAAAAAGGAACTGCAGATGCTGGCTTACAACAACAAAAAAGACACAAAGTGCTGGAGTAACTCAGCAGGTCAGTCGTGCAGTGGGTCAGGAGAGCTAATGGATTAAATTTTGCAATGAATCATGTTTGACTTGATAGACAGCATACTGTTATACACTGCAAGTGATTGACATTGTTCCATTCTGGTTCATTAATCCCTCTTGGCTCCTGTCGACACTTGGAACTGGTGATTTTTATTGGAAACACTCAAAGAGAATGATTCACAATTAGAAGTGTGTGGTCAGATTTCTGGAGTGGCACAATTCACTTCAGAGATGATTATTATTGCAGTTTACTCCGGGAAACATTGGTTTTTCTCACACATTCTTTTCAAAAAGCAAACAGATTACGAACCAATAGCTGAGCTAAATCCATATTATGGAGGCATTGCACCAGTCGCATTGGTTCAAAGTTCGTGTCGAAACAAGGAATTGCAGAAGCCGGTTTACAAAAAAAAAGACACAAAGTGCTGGTGTAACTCAGCAAGTCAGACTGCTTCCCTGTAAAACGGATAGGTGACGTTTCTTCAGATTGGTTCATGGTCCAAACCACATAATTTGTTTCGTTTAGTTTAGTTTATTTTAGTTTAGAGTCATAGTTCAAGATTCAAGAGAGTTTATTGTCATGTGTCCCAGATAGGACAATGAAATTCTTACTTTGCTACAGCACAACAGAATATAGAAGGCATGAATACAGAACAGACCATTGTGTCCATATACCATTGTATAAATATATACACACATGAATAAATAAAACAGATAAAGTGCAATTAAACTGATAATGGGCTATTAATGTTCAGAGTTTTGTTAGTTGAGTTCAATAGCCTGATGGCTGTGGGGAAGTAGCTGTTTCTGAACCTGGACGTTGCAGTCTTCAGGCTCCTGTACCTTCTACCTGAAGGTAGTGGGGAGTCATAGAGTGATACAGTGTGGAAACAGGCCCTTTGGCCTGCACCGGCAAACAATGTCCCAGCTACCCTAGTCCCACTTGCCTGCGCTTGGTCCCTAACCCTCCAAACTTGTCCTATCAATGTACCGGTCCAACATGAAACAATGGGATAGTCCCAGCCTCAACTACCTCCTCTGGCAGCTTGTTCCATGCACCCACTGTGTGAAAAAGTTACCCCTTGAATTCCTATTAAATTTTTTCCCCTTCACCTTAAACCTATGTCCGCTGGTCCTCAATTCCCCTTCTCTGGGTAAAAGTCTCTGTGCATCTAATTTTAGTTTAGTTTAGTTTAGTTTAGGTTAGTTTAGGTTAGTATATTATTGTCATGAGGTATTTTTTACTGCATGCTTTCCAGTCCAAGTAAGGACTATACATGATTACAATCAAGTCGTCCACAATGGACACATAAAAGATAAAGGATACAACATTTAGTGCAAACTAAAGTCTGAATAAAGATCCAAGGTCTCCACCTGAAGTAGATGGATGGTCAGGACAGCATTCCAGCTGGTGAGAGAATGCTTCAGTTGCCTGATAATAGTCAGGAAGAAACTGTCCCTGTACCTGGAGGTGTGTGCTTTCAAACTTCTGTATCTCTTGCCTGATGGGATTGGGGAAAAGAGGGAGTGACTGGGATGAGATATAATAATGCTGGTGGTCTTACCGAGACAGTGTGAAGTATAGATGGAGTCAATGGAAGGGAGGTTAGTTAGCGTGATGGTCTGGGCTGCATCCACAACTCTCTGCAATTTCTTGTGGTCTTGGATGGAGCTGTTCCCAAACCAAGCTGTGATGCATCTCGATAAAATGCTTTCTAAGGCGCATCTGTAGAAGTTGGTGAGGGTTGGTGGGGACATACCAAACCTCCTAAGCCTTCTAAGGAAGCAGAGACATTGGTGTGGTTTCTTGGCCATGGCTTTGATGTGGCTGGAGCAGGAAAAATTGCAAGTGGTATTTTCTCCCTAAGAACTTGAAGCTTTCGACGACAATCTCTTCTTCAGTGCAATGATTTTACTGCTTCGCTTCCTGAAGTCGATCATAATCGCCTTTGTCTTGCTGACATTGAGGGAAATTTTGTTGTCTTGGCTCCAGGTTACGAGGTTCTTAAACTCCTTCCTGTATCACAATTCCCATCACAATTTCATATCCGGCCCACCATGATGGTGTCATCCGCAAACGTGTAAATTGAGTCGGATTGGTATTTGTCTGCACACACATGAGTTTATAGTGAGTATAGAAGGGGACTGAGAATGCATCCTTGCGGGACACCAGTGTTGAGGATTTCTGTAGAGGATGATCTCTGGAATTCTCTGCCACAGAAGGTAGTTGAGGCCAGTTCATTGGCTATATTTAAGAGGGAGTTAGATGTGGCCCATGTGGCTAAAGGGATCAGGGGGTATGGAGAGAAGGCAGGTACAGGATACTGAGTTGGATGATCAGCCATGATCATATTGAATGGCGGTGCAGGCTCGAAGGGCTGAATGGCCTACTCCTGCACCTATTTTCTATGTTTCTATGTTTCTATGATTTGTCACCTATCCTTGCTGATTGTAGTCTGTTGGTCAGGAACTCAAGAAGCCAGTTGCAGAGGGGTGAGAACCAATGAATTAAAATTTACAGTGTCTGTTAGCTACAACCAAGGAAAATTCATCATGGAGGTCACCAACTAGCTAAAAACTCAGCCGCTGAGTTTCTCCAGCATTTTTGTCTACCTTCGGCTAAGTTACTCCAGCACTTTGTGCCTATCTTTGAGATAAATCAGCATCTGCAGTTCTTTTTCACCACGGGGCAGCACGGCGATGCAGTGGTACAGTTACTGCCTTACAGCGCCAGGGACCCAGGTTCAATCCTGACTATGGGTGCTGTCTGTACTGAGTTTGTACATTCTCCCTATGATCGGCGTGGGTTTTCTCTGAGATCTTCGGTTTCTTCCCACACTCCAAAGACGTAAAGGTTTGTCGGTTAATTTGTTTGGTATAATTGTAAATTGGCCCTCGTGTGTGTAGGATAGAGTTAGTGTGCGGCGATCACTAGTCGGCGTGGACTCGATGGGCCGAAGAGCCTGTTTCCATGCTGTATCTCTAAACTAAACTAAATTAAACAAAGCAAGCCAATATCCCCTCTTGAAATTGGTTTTCACCTCTATCTGATCTGACTCAAATGTACCTTAGGTACTTTTTCATTCTTAATGCCCTTAAACTGACAAGGGATGGTTTGATATATTCTTCCTTCCCAGTGGTATCCTTATCTCAAGAACAAAAATAATAAAAGTCCCTTACCAGAGGAAATGAATTCTATGTACAAGTTTCTTGAAGCTCCTTGAGTACAACACTACAATAGAGTGAAAATAAAATATTGCTGCACATCTATGAGGTGAAAAGCAAACTGAATGACTTGGGCGGCATGGTTGTGCAGCGGTAGAGTTGCTGCCTTACAGCCCCAGAGAAATAGGTATGATGCTGTACGAGTGCTGTCTGTACGGAGTTTGGACATTCTCACGGAGACTGCATGGGTTTTCACTGGGTGCACCGGTTTCCTCTCACACTCCAAAGACGCACAGGTTTGTAGACCAATTGGCTTGGTATAATTGTAAATTGTCCCTCGTGTGCGTAGGATGGTGCTAGTGTTCGGGGTGATTGCTGGTCGGCGTGGACTCGGTGGGCTGAAGGGCCTGTTTCGGCACTGTATCTCTATATAGCAATGTTACAAAATTTTGAGATTTTAAAAATCAAGTCTTTAATTTATCCCATCAGATAAAGCATAAACAGAAGTTTAATTTGACACCTAATTCACTTTCATATCTTCAGTATTAAAAACGTTATGGCCATTTTCATACTCGGAAATTGGCTTCTTGTTCCCTATTGCTTTTTCATTGACAACACAAAAGCTGTGATCGAGAACATTTAAAACCCCATAACTTTCTTAAAATTTAAGAGAACTGAAAGAAATTTTCAGTTATTGTAGATTGAAGCATTCTGAAACAAATATGAAACAATCTTACTTAGATGACTTGAAATTAAAGCATATAATTAGTTAGTTACCTAATTGTAGCTAATTACAAAATTTAATTACTAGATCTAAACATCTATCCATTTCTTAAGAATAAATTAACATTTTTTAATAGCCTAAGTGTCCAAATAACACTCACACAAGAATTCACAATATAACATAATTTTTAAATCTCATTGTCATGGGTTTATAGGCCAAATGGAAGGAATTTAATGTTTAATACCTGTAAATTAATGGCCATTTAAATCAGCTTGCGAGTGGGTTTTTCTGGAACGCAACCATTTGGAATGTTGAGGTTGCAGTGATTGTAGTCCCCCATATCAGCAGCAAAAACACTGCCGGATCTTCGGGGGAAAATATCACCGTTTCGCAACTTAAAATGTGAATGAAATGCATCTTAAGAAACACTTTTATACATAAAAATAAACTACTTTCTTTTACCTGTCCCCTACATAAAATCCGTCCCCGTTGTCGGCGTTGACGGCTTCATAAGCTGATTTAAAAATCACTCCAGCGATTAAATTGTCGGGCGAATTTCAAACGCGCCAAAATCGCGCACACGGCCAGTGGCAGAATTGCAGCGCCGCTGAAGGTAAGTATTGTAACATATCTACTCTATAGTAAACTAAACAAAACAAATGTTGACTAACCCAATCATGGTGTCATCAATTGGTTTATCGATGAATCACCCAGGCCAAAAAGCTGCTGAATTCCTCCAGTACTTTGTCTTTTTGCACAAATTTCCAGCATCTGCAATCTCTCGATTAGTTTAGTTTGTCATGTGTACAAGGTACAGTGCAAATAATTTGTTGTGTGGTATCCAGGCAGCAGAAAAACGGGTGTGGGGTGGCACGGTGGCGCTGCAGTAGAGTTGCTGCCTTACAATGCTTGCAGCGCTGGAGACCCGGGTTCGATCCTGACCACAGGTGCTGTCTTTGCGGAGTTTGTACGTTCTCCCCATGACTGCACGGGTTTCCTCCAATACCTTCGGTTTCCTCCCACACTCCAAAGATGTATTGGTTTGTAGGTTAATTGGTTTGGTATAATTGTAGAATCGTCCCTAGTGTGTGTAGGATAGTGTTAGTGTGCGTGGATCACTGGTCGGCGTGGACTCAGTGGGCCGAAGGGCCTGTTCTCATGCTGTATCTCCAAACTAAAACTAAACTAAACTATGCATGATTACAATCAATTAATTTACAGTGTGTATCTTCCGATAGCAGAAACATGCTTGCTTTTAGAGGCAGCATATTGTCAAGCACTATCGACATTTCCAAATGGATATATGTAACCATCAGTTGGGAAATAATAATATTCGATCATAACTAATTATTACCAGGAAGTGAAAAGTCATAGAGGAAGCTCTGTACAGGCAGGGAATGGAGGTATAATAGGCAGACAGACGCAGGACAATTAATGGCAGAAAGTAAAGCTAAATATGAATGGAACAAAGATCAGTATTTTTTACATTTGTCGAGTTTAGAGATACAGTGCGGAAACAGACCCTTCGGCCCACGAGTCCGAGTCGACCAGCGATCCCCTACAATAGCACTAGGGACGATTTACAGAAGCCAATTAACCTACAAACCTGTAAGTCTTTGGAGAGTGGGAGGAAACCGGAGAAAACCCACGCAGGTCATGTGGAGAACTTAAAAAATCCCTACAGCCAGCACCCGTGGTCAGGATCGAACCCGGGTCTCTGTTGCTGTAATTCATGCCTACTCGGCATAATGGAGGCTCCAGTGGCCCCCTCGCCTCTTGCAGTCACCACTCAGACTCCATGCCCCGGGCTCTCTGGAGAGAAGGAATGGGTGACGTTTCGGGTCGGGACCCTTCTTCAGACTGATGTCAGTGGAGAAGGAGATACATAGATAAGGAAGTGAAGTGTGAAAATAGGACAAAGGGAATGGAGATCAAGGAAAATGTAGAATAGATCATTGTTAGCTGGGAGAAGGTAACAACAAAGCAAACAGAGATAAAATGTAGTCGTAGACAGTAAGACAGATTGGAGAACTGGGAAGGGAGAAGGGATGGAGAGAGAGGGGTTACTTGAAGTTAGAGAAGTCGATCTTCATACCACTGGTGTTACTCCAGCATTTTGTGTCTATCTTTGGTTTAAACCAGCATCTGCAGTTCCTTCCGACACTCTAGGTTTACCAGTTTCTATTGAGTTAACTGAGCAAGTGAATCATTAGATACCATGTGGAAAGATTGACAGCCTTTGAATAATGGAAAACAATGAAATACCCAGGGAATCAAGTTAAATGAGGCAAATACAGAACAGAATCTGATCTAATTGAAATATAGTTTCTGCAGGGCTTGACAGGTTAAATGCTGTGAGGGTGTTTCACCCTGGTGATTGCACCAAAGAAAAGGGGTCAAGATTGTCAAGAGAATTGAGTGTTAAGATTCAAGAGTGTTTAATTGTCATATAATTGTCATGTGGTAATAGTCAGAACAGAACAATGACATTCTTACATGCGGCACATTAACAGACCCATAAAAGCAATGCGCGCACATAATAGTTATTAATTCTTGAATAATTCAGTGAATTGATAACCATAATACGTTTGCATAAACCAAAGTCAGTCCAAATGAAGACAGTCCATAAATGTTCATGGTTGCTGAGGTTAGTATTGCATAATGATAATTGTAGTTTAGGTTAGTTTAGAGATACAGCACGGAAACAGGTCCTTCGGCCCACCGAGTCCGCACAGACCAGCGATCCTCACACAGACTCGGATTGTACTCGCTAGAATTTAGAAGATTGAGGGGGGATCTTATGGAAATTTACAAAATTCTTAAGGGGTTGGACAGGCTAGATGCAAAATGATTATTCCCGATGTTGGGGAAGCCCAGAACAAAGGGTCACAGTTTAAGGATAAGAGGGAAGTCGTTTAGGACCGAGATGAGAAAATTATTTTTTACACAGAGAGTGGTGAATCTGTGGAATTCTCTGCCACAGAAGGGAGTTGAGGCCAGTTCATTGGCTATATTTAAGAGGGAGTTAGATGTGGCCCTTGTGGCTAAAGGGATCAGGGGGTATGGAGAGAAGGCAGGTACAGGATACTGTGTTGGATGATCAGCCATGATCATATTGAATGGCGGTGCAGGCTCGAAGGGCCGAATGCCCTACTCCTGCACCTATTTTCTATGTTTCTAGTAACACTATCCTAGACACACTAGGGACAATTTACAATTATACCAAGTCAATTAACCTACAAACCTGCATGTCTTTGGAGAGGAAGAGGAAACTGGAGCACCCGGGGAAACCCCACGCAGATCACGTTGAGAGCGTAAAAACTCTATACAGACGGCAGCTGCAATCGGGATCAAACCCGGGTCCCTGGCACTGTAAGGCAGCAGCGATTTGTGCCACCCTGCCGCCCATTAAGGAAGAAGTTATTTTTGAACCTAATGCTCATGGATATCAGACTCCTGTATCTTCTTCACGATGATAGGAGCAAAATGAAAACATGGCCAGTGTGGCTTGAGTCATTGATGACATCGGCTGCCTTTTTGAGTCAGCACATCGTATACTTCGATGGTGGAATGGTCAGTTCCTGTGAAATAATCAGTACGTGGATTATTCTTATGTATTTCAATGGAAGCAGGATTCATGTAGGTTGAACAGTGAAAATGGAATTGAATACCACGATCATTTCTGTCAGTATCTTATTAGAGTGGGTCAAGGGACCATATAGGCTGTCTCCTCCCACCTCTAATTCTTTTTGTAATTCAAAGCAAGAAGAAGAGGGATGAGCCTTAGTAGCTTTTACCCAAACCAATATCTTCATGTCCTTGTTTAAATTCTGATAAAACATCATTGGCCTGAAACATTAATTCTACAAATCTGTCTATTTCTCCACAGATGCTGTCTAAGTCTTTGAGTTTCTCCAATATTTGCCACATTATGGACTTAATCTGGACGGGTGTGAGGCTTTGCAATCGAGGATTTCAAATGTATCAGGAAATAATACTGTAAATAGCAGGGCTGTTAAGAGCAGTGATAAACAGAAGGGTGAAGACAAAAATGCTGGAGAAACTCAGTGGGTGAGGCAGCATCTAAGGAGCGAAGGAATAGGTGACGTTTCGGGTCGAGACCCTTCTTCAGACTGATGTGGAGGTGGGGGGTGGGGGGGGGGAGAAGAAAGGAAGAGGCGGAGGCAGTAGGCTGTGGGAGAGCTGGGAAGGGGAGGGGAAGGAGGGAGAAAGCAAGGACTACCTGAAATTGTAGAAATCAATGTTCATACCGCTGGGGTGTAAACTGCCCAAGCGAAATATGAGGTGCTGCTTCTCCAATTTGCAGTGGGACTCACTCTGGCCCTGGTAGAAGCCCAGGACAGAAAGGTCGGATTCGGA